>NC_061513.1:130267438-130299953 GCF_022539505.1 Lolium rigidum
TCAATATTATGAGAGTTTTCAGATTCAAGCAGAAGTACCGGCAAGTGAAGCTTGCGGCGGTGAAACAAGTTGACTTATCACGGATGGTGAATCAAGTGTAGCGAGAGGTACTCGCAGTTGTACCTTTTCTTGTAGTGGATGGTAATATGGCGACTTTAGGATCGCGAGATTTACCCATGATGGAGAATTTGCAGCGAACAATATCAATCCAAGTGAACTTCCAAATAAAGCTATGCTCCCCGGCAACGGCGCCGTAAAACAGTCTTGATAACCCACAAGTATAGGGGATCGCGACGAGTCTTCGCGGGAAGTAAAACCCAATTTATTGATTCGACACAAGGGGAGACAAAGAATACTTGAAAGCCTTAACAACGGAGTTGTAAATTCAGCTGCACTGGAAACGGACTTGCTCGCAAGAGTTTATCGAGTAGTAACAGCTTTATAGCAGATAGCGATGAGTGAAATAACAGACGACAGAGTAACAAAGACAGCAGTAGTGATTATAGTAAACGACGAGGATTAAAATACTGTAGGCACAGGGATGGATGACGGGCATTGCATGGATGAGAGAAACTCATGTAACAATCAAAGCAGGGCATTTGCAGATAATAATAAAACGGTGTCCAAGTACAAAGCAATCCATAGGCATGTGTTACATATATAGTCGTACGTGCTCGCAACGAGAAACTTGCACAACATCTTTTGTCCTACCAGCCGGTGGCAGCCGGGCCTCTAGGAATCTACTGGATATTAAGGTACTCCTTTTAATAGAGTACCGGAGCAAAGCATTAACACTCCGTGAACACATGTGATCCTCACATCACCGCCATCCCCTCCGGTTGTCCCGATTTTTGTCACTTCAGGGCCTTTGGTTCCGGGACGGCGACATGTGTATACAACTTGCAGTGTAAGATCATAAAACAATGCATATCATGATGAAACAATAACATGTTCAGATCTGAGATCATGGCACTCGGGCCCTAGTGACAAGCATTAAGCATAACAAGTTGCAACAATATCATCAACGTACCAATTACGGACACTAGGCACTATGCCCTAACAATCTTATGCTATTACATGACCAATCTCATCCAATCCCTACCATCTCCTTCGGCCTACAGCGGGGGAATTACTCACACATGGATGGGGGAAACATTGCTGGTCGATGGAGAGGCGTCGGTGGTGATGATGGCGATGATCTCCTCCAATTCCCCGTCCCGACGGAGTGCCAGAACGGAGTTTCTGGTCCCCGAGACGGAGTTTCGCGATGTGGCGGCGTACTGGAGGGTTTCTGGCGACTTCGACTTCCTCCTCGCGATTTTTAGATCGAACCCTTTAAGTAGTCCAGAGGGGGGCGTCGGAGGCCGGCCGAGGGGCCACACACTAGGGCGGCGCGCCCCCCGGGCCGCGCCGGCCTGGTGTGTGGGGTCCTCGGGCCTCCACCGGCTTGCCCTTCGGCTCCCTGAGTCTTCTGGTAAAATAGGCCCATTGATATAAATTCCGAGGATTTTCCCGAAAGTTGAATTTCTGCACAAAAACAAGACACCAGAGCAATTCTGCTGAAAACAACGTTAGTCTGTGTTAGTTGTATCCAAAATACACAAATTAGAGGCAAAACAATAGCAAAAGTGTTCGGGAAAGTAGATACGTTTTAGACGTACCAATAACCCATGTTTTTATTTTACTACAGTAATTTTGTTTTATATTTGAGTCTTGGAAGTTGTTACTACTGTAGCAACCTCTCCTTATCTTACTTTATTGCATTGTTGTGCCAAGTGAAGTCTTTGATAGCAAGGTTGATGCTAGATTTGGATTACTGCGCAGAAACGTATTACTGCTCGTCACGAATTTGGGCAGGGTTCTCTGTAGGTAACTCAGAAAAATCTGCCAATTTACGTGCGTGATCCTCAGATATGTACACAACTTTCATTCAATTTGAGCATTTTCATCTGAGCAAGTTAAGTGGCTCTAAAAAATTCATATTTACGGACTGTTCTGTTTTGACAGATTCTGCCTTTTATTTCGCATTGCCTCTTTTGCTATGTTGTATGGATTTCTTTGTTCCATAACTTCCAGTAGTTTTGAGCAATGTCCAGAAGTGTTAAGAATGATTGTGTCACCTCTAAACATGTGAATTTTTGATTATGCACTAACCCTCTAATGAGTTTGTTTTGAGTTTGGTGTGGAGGAAGTTTTCAAGGGTCAAGAGAGGAGGATGATATATGATCAAGAGGAGTGAAAAGTCTAAGCTTGGGGATGCCCCCGTGGTTCATCCCTGCATATTTCAAGAAGACTCAAGCATCTAAGCTTGGGGATTCCCAAGGCATCCCCTTCTTCATCAACAACTTATCAGGTTTCTTCTATTGAAACTATATTTTTATTCCGTCACATCTTATGTACTTTACTTGGAGTGTCTGTGTGCTTTTATTTTCATTTTTATTATTTTCATTCTCTGAATAAATTCATGCTTGTGTGGGAGAGAGGCACACTCCGCTGGTTCATATGAACACATGTGTTCTTAGCTTTTAATGTTCATGGCGAAGGTTGAAACTGCTTCGTTAATGATTATATGGTTGGAAATAGAAAATGCTACATGTGGTAATTGGTATGATGTCTTGAATAACTTGATACTTGGAAATTGTTGTTCTCAAATAGATCATTTTTAAGCTCTTGCATCATATACTTTGCACCTATTAATGAAGAACTACATAGAGCTTGCTAAAATTTGGTTTGCATGATTGGTCTCTCTAGAGTCTAGATATTTTCTGGTGAGGTGTTTGAACAACAAGGAAGACAATGTAGAGTCTTATAATGCTTGCAATATGCTCTTATGTAAGCTTTGGTGTACCAGTTCATACTTGTGTTTGCTTCAAACAACCTTGCTAGCCTAAGCCTTGTATTGAGAGGGATTACTTCTCATGCATCCAAAATCCTTGAGCCAAAAACTATGCCATTTGTGTCCACCATACCTACCTACTACATGGTATTTCTCTGCCATTCCAAAGTAAATTGCTTGAGTGCTACCTTTAAAATTCCATTCTTTGTCTTTGCAATATATAGCTCATGGGAAAAATTGCTTAAAAACTATTGTGGTATTGAATATGTACTTATGTATCTTATTTCCTAATAAGTTGCTTGTTGAGCGATAACCATGTTCCTGAGGACGCCATCAACTATCCTTTGTTGAATATCATGTGAGTTGCTATGCATGTTCGTCTTGTCTGAAGTAAGGGTGATTTATCATGAGTTGAATGGTTTGAGCATGCATATTGTTAGAGAAGAACAATGGGCCGCTAATTAAAGCCATGATCCATGGTGGAAGTTTCAGTTTTGGACAACAATCCTCAATCTCTTATGAGAATATTATCTGTTGTTGAATGCTTATGCATTAAAGAGGAGTCCATTATCTGTTGTCTATGTTGTCCCGGTATGGATGTCTAAGTTGAGAATAATCAAAAGCGAGAAATCCAATGCGAGCTTTCTCCTTAGACCTTTGTACAGGTGCTGGCGCGTAGTTGACGAGGGAGTTAGAAATCTCTGTGGTGTAGTTTTCCTTCACGTCCCCGGCAACGGCGCCAGAAATTTAGCTTGATGACGCGTAAAGCACACGCTCGTTGGGAACCCCAAGTGGAAGGTGTGATGCGTACAGCAGCAAGTTTCCCTCAGTAAGAAACCAAGGTTTATCGAACCAGTAGGGAGTCAAGAAGCACGTTGAAGGTTGATGGCGGCGGGATGTAGTGCGGCGCAACACCAGGGATTCCGGCGCCAACGTGGAACCTCGCACAACACAACCAAAGTACTTTGCCCCAACGAAACGAGTGAGGTTGTCAATCTCACCGGCTTGCCGTAACAAAGGATTAACCGTATTGTGTGGAAGATGATTGTTTGCAGAAAACGAGTAGAACAAGTATTGCGAGTAGATTGTATTTCAAGAAAGAGAATTGGACCGGGGTCCACGAGTTCACTAGAGGTGTCTCTCCCATAAGACAAACAACATGTTGGGTGAACAAATTACAGCTTGGGCAATTGACAAATAAAGAGAGCATGACCATGCACATACATATCATGATGAGTATAGTGAGATTTAATTGGGCATTACGACAAAGTACATAGACCGCCATCCAATCGCATCTATGCCTAAAAAGTCCACCTTCAAAGTTATCATCCGAACCCCTCCGGCATTAAGTTGCTAACAACGGACAATTGCATTAAGTATTGCGCGTAATGTAACTAGTGACTACATCCTTGAACATAGCACTAATGTTTTATCCCTAGTGGCAACGAAGACATCCATAACCTTAGAGGTTCTTGTCACCCCTCCGGATTCACGGAGACATGAACCCACTATCGAGCATAAATACTCCCTCTTGGAGTTACTAGCATCAACTTGGCCAGAGCATCTACTAATAACGGAGAGCATGCAAGATCATAAACAACACATAGATATAACTTTGATAATCAACATAACAAGTATTCTCTATTCATCGGATCCCAACAAACGCAACATATAGAATTACGGATAGATGATCTTGATCATGTTAGGCAGCTCACAAGATCCGACAATGATAGCACAATGGGGAGAAGACAACCATCTAGCTACCGCTATGGACCCATAGTCCAGGGGTAGACTACTCACACATCACACCGGAGGCGACCATGGCGGCGTAGAGTCCTCCGGGAGATGATTCCCCTCTCCGAGCAGGGTGCCGGAGGCGATCTCTCGGATCCCCCGAGATGGGATCGGCGTTGGCGGCGTCTCGGAAGGTTTTCCGTATCGTGGCTCTCGATGCGGGGGTTTCGTCACGGAGGCTTTAAGTAGGCGGAAGGGCAAGTCAGGAGGGGGCACAGGGGCCCCACACCACAGGCCGGCGCGGCCAAGGGGGGGGGCCGTGCCGCCCTAGGGTTTGGGCACCCTGTGGCCCCACTTCGTTTCGTCTTCGGACTTCTGGAAGCTTCGTGGAAAAATAGGCCCCTGAGCTTTGATTTCGTCCAATTCCGAGAATATTTCCTTACTAGGATTTCTGAAACCAAAAACAGCGAGAAAACGACAGAACCGGCACTTCGGCATCTTGTTAATAGGTTAGTTCCAGAAAATGCACGAATATGACATAAAGTGTGCATAAAACATGTAGATAACATCAATAATGTGGCATGGAACATAAGAAATTATCGATACGTCGGAGACGTATCAACAGGCGGCATAGAGGTACCCCTTTGTGATACTTGGTTAAAACATATGTTATGCAATGATAATCCATGTAAATCCAAGCTAATTAGGACAAGGTGCGGGCACTATTGGTAATCTATGCATGAGGCTTGCAACTTGTAGGATATCTTATACATAACACATATGCTTTATTACTACCGTTGACAAAATTGTTTCTTGTTTTCAAAATAAAAGCTCTAGCACAAATATAGTAATCCATGCTTCCCTCTGTGAAGGGCCATTCTTTTACTTTTATATTGAGTCAGTTTACCTACTTTCTTTCTATCTTAGAAGCAAACACTTGTGTCAACTGTGCATTGATTCTTACATACTTTCTTATTGCACTTATTATTCTACTTTGTGTTGACAATTATCCATGAGATAGTAACATGTTGAAGTTGAAAGCAACCGCTGAAACTTATATCTTTCTTTGTGTTGCTCCAATGCCTTTACTTTGAATCTATTGCTTTATGAGTTAACTCTTATGCAAGACTTATTGATGCTTGTCTTGAAAGTACTATTCATGAAAAGTCTTTGCTATATGATTCAGTTCTTTAATCATTTTCTTTACCATTGCTTTGAATCACTTCATTCATCTCATATGCTTTACAATAGTATGATCAAGATTATGTTGGTAGCATATCACTTCAAAAATTATTCTTTTATCGTTTACCTACTCGAGGACGAGTAGGAACTAAGCTTGGGGATGCTCATACGTCTCCAACGTATCTATAATTTCTGATGTTTCATGCTTATTTTATGACAATACCTACATGTTTTGTTCACACTTTATGATGATTCTATGCGTTTTCTGGAACTAACCTATTGACGAGATGCCGAAGTGCTAGTTGCTATTTTCTGCTGTTTTTGGTTTCAGAAATCCTAGTAAGGAAATATTCTCGGAATTGGACGAAATCAACGCCCAGAACCTTATTTTTCTCGGAAGCTTCCAGAGAGCCAGAGTGGGACCAGAGGGGAGCCCTGGGGGCCCACACATGGTGGCGGCGTGGCCTAGGGGGGGGCGCCCCCTACTGTGAGGGGGCCCCGTGGCCTCTCCGACTCCGACTCTTCGCCTATTTAAGCCGTCCTGACCTAAAACTTCGACACGGATTGACGAAACACCAGAAAACCTTCCAGAGCCGCCGCCATCGCGAAACTCCAATTCGGGGGACAGAAGTCTCTGTTCCGGCACCCTGCCGGGACGGAGAATTGCCCCCGGAAGGCATCTCCACCGCCATCTCCACCGCCATCGCTGTCTCCATGATGAGGAGGGAGTAATTCTCCCCCGAGGCTGAGGGCTCTACCGTAGCTATGTGGTTCATATCTCTCTTTGTGATCTAGTTGAATATCATCTATGTGCTACTCTAGTGATGTTATTAAAGTAGTCTATTCCTCCTCCATGATGTAATGTTGACAGTGTGTGCATCATGTAGTACTTGGTATAAGCTATGATTGTGATCTCTTGTAGATTATGAAGTTAACTATTACTATGATAGTATTGATGTGATATATTCCTTCTTTCATAGTCTGTCGGTGACGGTGTGCATGCTATGTTAGTACTCGGTATAATTGCGTTGGTCTATCATGCACTCTAAGGTTACTTAAATATGAACATCAAATGTTGTGGAGCTTGTTAACTCCGGCATTGAGGTGCTCTTGTAGCCCTACACAATTAATGGTGTTCATCATCCAACAAGAGAGTGTAGAGTGGTTTTATTATGTGATCATTGTTGAGAGTGTCCACTAGTGAAAGTAGGATCCCTAGGCCTTGTTTCCACACATCGAATCTCCGTTTATTTACTGTTCTGTTGCATGTTTACTCACTGCCATATTTATTTCAGATTGCTATTACCACTCATATTCATCCATACCACTTGTATTTCACTATCTCTTCGCCAAACTAGTGCAACTATACATCTGACAAGTGTATTAGCTGTGTTGGGGACACAAGAGACTTCTTGTATCGTGATTGCAGGTTGCTTGAGAGGGATATCTTTGACCTCTTACTCCCTGAGTTCGATAAACCTTGGGTGATTCACTTAAGCGAAAACTTGCTGCTGTTCTACAAACCTCTGCTCTTGGAGGCCCAACACTGTCTACAGGAAAAGAAGCGTGAGTAGACATCAGGCATCTCCAACGCGGCGACCCATCCCGCGCCCGCACGTCCGGATGGGTCGAACCGGACAAAAACCCGGCCCAACGCGCGGACCCATCCCAAAAATGGATGGCCGCGCCGTCCGGGACGACCCAAACCCGGCCCAAATCTGGGACGAGTTTGCGTGGCCGCGGACGCCGATGGCTGGCCGCTCGCGTCCGCCCCTTGTCCGCCCCTGGCCCACGTGTCATAGGGAGAAAGGTTTTTTCTTCATTAAAAATGTAGCCATTACATTTTTTAATCTACTACTACTACACTAATACGTACGGGGCCGGCGGCCTCGCCGGCGACTCGCCGCCGGGGCCGTGGATTTCACTCGACGCGGGCTGCCTGTACGCGTGAGGATTCCACTCCAGGTTACCAGCTGGGTGGCTCGGCGGTGGCCCTCTTCCGGCGTTCCTCTGCGGTCGCCCTCCTCCTTTCCGTCCTCACGCCTAGGGCGCGCTCGTGCTCCGCCTCCTGCGGCGGCACCATTCGCTTCCCGCACAGCTCCAGCTCCTACAGGGCGGCGCGTTCCACAACGGTTCGTGCCTGGAGGCGGATGCGGCTGGCCGCCAGTGCCTCGTGGTTCTCGTTCCGACGGTGCATGCGCTCTTGTCGGCCGCGCTCCACCGACGCAGCAGCTTCCCGTGTGCGTCGCTCGGGCGAGGGGAGCTGGATGAAGTGGCGGGATGCTCGCATAGCGAGGAGCTGGTTCTTCTGGCCGAGGAGGTCGCCTAATCGGCGGCGGCCGGCCTGCGCAGGTGGCCTCGTGCTCCTTCGTCACGCGCGTGAGATCGGCGAGACGCTCCTCGATGGCGGCATTGATGTTCGCCAGCGCGAGGTCCTCCGCGTCGACGGGCTCCTCCTCCGCGGCCTCGTACCAACTATCCGCGGTCTCGTGCCAGCCAGCCGCGGGCGCCTCCACTATCTCCGCGTCCTCTTCCTTCTTCGCCGCCCCCTCGGCAGCGACGCGGAGCGCCTCATCGTCGGAGACCCAACGCGCGTCCGTCCGCTCCTTCTCCTCCGTCTGCGGGAACCTGGCCCGGGCGGCGAGGGAGAGCTTGGCCCATGTGACCTGCAGGGTGTGCGGCATGGCGAGGGCGCCGAAGAAGGAAGAGGGGGAGAGGACAACAAAGCGGGTGTGAGGTCTGCGAGGCCGCCACCGTCTTTTATAGCAGGCGACCTTGGGCGGGAAACTTGGGCGCGAGCGTCCATGGCCTTTTCGCGCGCGGGAATTTTCCCGCACGTTCTCCCGCCCGCCATTGCTGTCCCGTTGAGGCCTGCCATGGCGCATCGCCGTGCAAGGAAAACGAACCACATGGCGGCCGTTTGGGTCGCCGCGTTGGGCGCAGCGTGCGACCCAAACGGACACGCGGATGCAGGCCGCTGTCCGGTGTCCGCGCGGCCACCCAAACGCAAAAGACGAACGGTGCAGCTCGTCTGTTTGAATCGCTGGGTTGGAGATGCGCTAAGGCCACCGAAATCATAGCGAACCAGCAGTGTTGCTGGCAAGAGAACGGAACCCTGCATGGTTTTTCCGGCCCGCCTCCGGATCTCCTCCTCCTGAAGCAGTACATCCGTCGATCTTGAATTAGTACAAAACGGAATCTGGTTTAAAACAAACCAAAGGAATCTGGCACTCAGATCGATCGCGATAACACAGCAGTTAAATAATCCCAGATTTGAACAATTCAGACCTTTTCTATTGGTAAGTAGATCCGGTTTGTCTTTTGTCTTAGGAAGACGGGCAGATTCAAATCTGAAGACTAGAGACGACAGTAACCACGTGAGCGCATTTCATGACGGAAAACTGACTTCAGGCTTGAACGAACGGACGAGGAGTTGATGGAAGCTTGCAACAGTGGCACGGCGCGCCATCTCGAGCTAATCCTCGATTAGACGGCCGATCCTTCCAAGACGGCACCCTCGTGCCACTGTGAGCTGATAGCTGAATCTCTGGATCCAGTTCGTCCATCAGTCTCTACCCGCGTGGGCCACGGCCGAGACGACACCTGCATCGGTGGAGACATCTGCAAGGGGACACCTCCGGCCCGGGCATCAGGGGCCAGCACGAGTTCAGCTCGAGGTGTCCAGGACCGCTCTGGATTATGTGGCTCTCTTTGAAACAAGACTGCATCTTAATAAGAAATGTTTGCTCGCGATTTTCTGCGGCTAGGAAATGTGTCGCCAGGTCTCAAGTGAGAAAGGGTGTGAAAATGGATCCATAGCCAAAACAAGTGTAGTGCTTCGCTGGCCTTATTAGAGCATGTCTAACATGCCCCGTATAATCCGCCCACCCCGTAAAATTCCGGCGGGATACGGGGCAGGCACGATTTGGGGCGTCTAGCAGGCCCCGTATTCGGGCCGGCCCGTTTCGGCGGAATACGGGGCCCAGGAAATCGGCCCCGTCACCCCGTACTTATGCGGGCGCGAGGTGCGAGTGAGGGTTAACCCCTCACTCGCAACCCTAGCTCCGCCGTGCGCCGCCGCCTCCGTACTTAGCTCCGGCGAGCAATTCCTCACTCCCCGCGCCGCATTCCACCCCGGATCCGGCATGGACGCCCGCCGCCGCGATGCGCCTCGCGGGACAACGTGGAGGATGCGTGGCGGCGCCAATGCAAGAGATCCGCCGCCGGGAGCCGGCGTGCGGCGGCTGCAGTACGCCGGCGCCACGTACGTCCCGCCGAAGCTCGTTGACTTCGCGGCGGGCGGCGGCGCCGGCACAGCGAGGATCCGCCGATGAAGCCGATGAGCGGGCCCAAGTTTGACGAGTGGCGCGCCGGCCGGGAGCGCCGCCGGCCGGGCGAAGGAGGCTTGGAGCAGCCGGGAGCACCGGCGGCTGGAGGAGCTCCGCTCGCCGGCGAGGAGGAGGAGACCCCGACTTGTTGAAGGCGCTACGACGGTTCCTCAAGGACGACGCCAAGAGGAAGAGGGCGGAGGAGGAAGAGGTGGCGGCGGCCATCGCCGCCGCGAAGGAGGCGGAGTTGCGGGAGGCGGAGGCGGAGGCGGACTCGTACCTAGTCGACCTCCCCGAGTAGGATCGCGCATTCTGGATGTAGAAGCGTTGATTCGTATGTATGATCCGTAGTATGATCAATGAAGATGAACTTCCCGGGGTTTTTATTTTTGAAAATACGGGGAGAAATACGGGGTCAGCTAGACGGAATGGCTCTTCTGTTAGCAGTTTTTCGATACGGGGCGAAATGCGAGCGTTATACGGGGCAGCGAAATACGGGGCATGTTAGACATGCTCTTAGTTACCACAGTACCACTTACCAGTTTGGAGCTGAATCAGCTTCTATTTTTTCCTTGTTAGGACATGTATAATGGTAGGCAAGGCATGTCTATTTTTTCTTCTCTTAGCCCTCCACCTCATTTGGACAAGGCAATAGCTATAACGTGTACAATGCATTATTTTTTATTATCGTTCCTTACAATTAACAATTAATGAGAGTTAATTCAATTTTGCTTGAAAATCATGTTGCTAAGAAAAAACATGTAATACAATGGTGAAACTCGCCTTCTCTTATTTTCTAAGCCTTCTCTTTCACTATCCTATATCCTCCAACTGAGCAAAAATCTCATGTGCCATATCTAAGAGAAGACTAACGTCTCCCCCGTTGTACATACCCTATCCTAGAGGCATTGCAGGTAGGACAGAAAATCGCACCCGCGTGTATCAAAGCGGCTTTCTATTCAATACGGTCCAGTTGGGTGTTCGGTGCTCTTGGGCGTTCCTGACCCATAGGGCATGTTGCGGGCGCACCGAACACAATCCAAACCTTTCATAGATTGAACTGAACCGCCGATCAACTTTATTAATGGTGAGGAGGTTTCCTACGCGGAGGCATGCGAGACTTCTCGTCGCCGACACACCTTCTCCACGCGGCGGCGGCGTCAATGTACACCATCGCTCCTTCCTGCCATTTCTCCCTCGCTTCTCGCCTCTGTTTCATGCGATCATGTCCATGTACAAAAGCTTGGCCACCACACGAAGAGCCACATAGTTTCTCGCCAAACCCCTTCTCGCCTCCCTCACATGTAGCAATGCATCCATCCTACCCACCACCTACGCTATGTTGGGCCAAAATATCCCACTGCTGAAGCCAACTCATTCGACGAGGAGCCTCTACGGGAGGCGATGAAGGAGGAGGAGGAGCAGTGAGAGGACATGTTGGAGCACATACTTCATGGCCATCGAGTGGCAGAGGATCCTGAAGATCAATGCTCAACGACTCGCTGAGACCGACACATGCAAGGCCCAGTGGGTCGCCCTGACCGAGGAGTCCCATGAAGAGCGTGCAGCACTGAAAGCTCAGGGCGCAGGGAAGCGGCGCCAACACCAATGGCGTTGGCGTACCAGAATATGGTCGAATGCAAGGGGGAGTGATGTACATGGCCAACATCGCCCAACGGGATGCGAATAGGAAGGTTCAGGCGTATGCGAACGGGTAGGCCCGAGAGGCAAGCACAGGCCATGAAGGCATGGAAGGACAGCGAGGCTGGCCGCTCGCCTCACGCCCCACCGACGAGTAGATTTAGGTTCATTTTTAAATTTAGTCGAATTTCATTCAACTACGTAATATATAACGAAATTTGAAGGAAATTTTAATTTATGTTTGAATTCCACAATTCCTACTAGGCGTTACTGGAAAGAGGCCTCCTTCAGACACGGCAACATGCATCGACACTCTCATTCAACCGATCCGATGTTTTTACCGAACCGTGTTTAGGGATGCGCGGTTTATGATGCTCTAAATAACGTTGTGGCTCGTGGATGTAGTAACGATGGGATACAGAAGATCATCGCTCCAGACCTCAGGTGGACGAGTTAAAAGCCAGCCAGCGTTGCTAAATAGAGGTGAGGTCCAACGAAGGGTAGTGAGCATCCGGTGTTCACTCCACCTACACAAAACGAAACGCTCGTGAGCGGAACGGCCGGGACACGTGCACCGATTTTTTTTTTGTATTCCATAATTTTCTTTGAAACAAGCTTTTGTATTCTGTAATCACAGCTCCTGCAAATTTAGGGATTTGAACTGAATAGAAAATTTTGAAACATAGTGCAAAGAGTCCATCTTTTTCTATAGATTGCAATCTCATTGATTAAACAGTCCATGATAAAAAAAACTAATACTACCTCCGTTTCAAGGAATAAGGCGCACGCGTATTTCAAGACGAACTTTGACCATAAAAATTGAGCAACAAAATCTTGATTATATTATATGTATATAGTATCGTTGGATTCGTATTGAAAAGAACTTTTTAATAATATTAATTTCATACAAATAATCTTTATCTATTTGAAGTTATTCTTGGTCAAACAAAAAGCTCGTAAAACGAGGGCGCCTTATTCCTTGAAACGGAGGTAGTATAAGACTCCAATCCCTTCAAAATTCTTGAAACTCTTGTAAATCAAGGAATCTTTTTTTAAACATGGCCAAAAAATCATTTAATTTGTAGTATAATCCATCGGGCATAGCCTTACGTCAAACAAAAACGTTAGGGTTGGACTATTTTCAAAATAAAAACATTTTACACGTGCAAGTGTATAACCGTAACCCGTGAACAGCAAATGTTTTATTCTCCCCGCAGGTAAAAAAAATAATCTTGTTCAAATTTGATCCATCTCTTGTGCCATGTAAACCTAACAAAAAACGAGGCGATCCCCTGGGCCTCCCTCCACACCAAAACAAATCTCCTTCCTCTTCCTCTTCCTCCCCCTCTCCTTCCCTTCCACCGTTCCTCCTCCGCCGGCGCCGCACCCTCGAATTCCGCCATGCCGAAGGGCGCCAAGAAGCGCGCGAAGCTCAAGAAGAAGCAGCAGGGGGCCACCCTGCCGGCTCCGACGGCGGCGCCCACGCCAACAACAACAAGGAGGAAGCAATAACTCGAGCCACGGCGACGCCGCCAGCGATGGCAACCACCTACCAATCCCACTTAACATTCCGCACGGTACGTATGGCATCTACCCCTCCTCCCCCTTCTTTAAGCCGGCGCAGATCTGCGCCAAGCCGCTTTCTTGGGGAGGCAAGAATCCCCTTTTGCGCTTGCGGCGAGGGTGGCATTCGCATGCCGTCCGCTGGCGTCGGCCACCCCTCCTCCCCCACCTTCCCACCGGCCGCTTTATGAGCTGGTCGCCTTTTTCTTGCCCTATAATATGATGGATGTGTGTGTGTGTTTCTGATTCTGTGTTTTGTGGGCGCAGTGGACGCGAGCGAGGATTCGATGGAGAGCTCCGAGGAGATGGTGACGCCGAGGGCTGGCGCGGACGAGGAGGAGAAGAAGGGGGCCGCGTCGGAGGTCCCGGTCGAGGTTGTTGAGGCGGACGTCACGGCCGAGGAGGTCATGGTTGATGCGTTGCCGCCTGAAGCCGCTGAGCGGGAGCAAGAGGGTAAGGGGGATTTGGGGGCGGAGGCGCATGCCGTGGTGCAGGAACCGGAGCCAGAGGCGAAGAGCGAGGAGGTAGTGGTCCAAGAGACGGCCAAGGTGCATCCGGCGCATGAACCAGAGACGACGGCCGAGGAGGTGGTGGTCAGGGAGACGGCCACGGCATCTGTGGTGCAGAAACCTGAGGCAAAGGGTGAGGTGTCACGGTCTCGTGAGGCAGATGGTGCACAGACTACAGAGGTACAAACCGTTTCTGCTTGCTTACCACCCATCCCCCACGTTTTGAAGCTGTGATGTCTCATTTGGTCGGTTAAATTTGTTGCAGGTGGCGCGAGGACCTGCGGTGGCTGTGGCTGCTGCGCAGCATCGGGCAAAATGGTGGGATTGCTGTGGAGTCTTTGATGCCGTTGCTGGTTCAGAGAGATAGATGGAGGTGAGATGGTTCTGCGTTTTATGGTTTGTTTGATAATGTTTTGTTGAATGAGAGTCACACTGAATATATTGTTTATTACGAAATCTGCAAATTTTCTACGAAGTGTAAGATTGTGTATGGTTAACACAATCTTGGTATTCTGCACATAGCTTAACATCTGGAATCTTTACTAGTAGAACAATTGGATGCAACTGGAAAATTTGATCGTTTTCTTAGGAAATTATATGAGTGCTACTCACTCAGTATACGAACATCAAACAAAGGTTTTGTTGTTTGACTTTATCTTTCCGTCTTAAAGTATTACAACTGCCAACACCTTTGTTGGCAGCATGTTAATTACATGCTAGAGTTGAAGACATATTTGACTGAACTACAGGACAGTGATGCCAACAAATTGTCAACGTCGCCTTTTTCATGTGCCCCTTAATCTTTCAAATTCATCTTATGGCTGCTCGATTACTAATAGAGTTGCTTTTGTACCTATTTCTTCAATTATGGAGAGTATAAGAGAGCATCATGTTGCCTCAGTGCTCCCCCCTTTTTTTTTTACCAAGAATTATCTGTACAAAAATATAGAAGCATAATATGTATGGAGGTGTCATATCATGATAGATATCGTACATGTACTGAGCGTGTTCTTAAATCAAAATTTTAGCACATAAGATACCAATGAGTCATTTGATGAATTGTGATACTAAACCTTCAGAAATTTGATCATTTGCATTTATAAGACCCCGGGCTGCACGTTGAATCATAAACACTGTACCTTCTACGCCAATAGTCATTTATTTGGCAGAGCATATGTTAGAAGTTTGATAAGCTTAACATTTGCTATAGTTGTTTCAAGAGCAGTGTCTTTGCAGTACTTGTACACTACCTAGAATTGGACGCTTATGCTGTATGGTGCAGCATTTGAACAATATTATGTTTGAACCGTTTGTGAGAAGTGAGAACACACTATTTATTTATCGTCATTGCAAATGGTATGCAAAATTATGCCCTAAAATTCCATATCATTGGGGAATTTCATGTTATTTACACCAAAGTGATTTCCCAATTTAATATATTTTATTTATTTTTTCCTGTTATGTGGTAAAATATGTGGTAAAACAATTTTATGTGAATGCCTAATACTTGCACTGTAATACTCTTTTGCCAGTAAAGTATGGTGTCCAAGAATGTTGGCAGATTTACCTAGACTTGATTTAACAGTGTGGCCAGATTGCTTGCGTAGTCAGTGATGTGAGCGAAGTTGCTGCCATGGCTAAATGAAAAGTACTAGGAGACAACTTTCGTGCTATCTTGAAGAAAATGATACTGTGCTACATGAGGAATACTAGGAGACACCTTTTTTGCGATATTTTCTGAGCTCTTATTAAACAGGTAGCTCTAAAGTTGACAAGGATTAACATAAAACTCAGTTATCTAGGACAGTTGGCACCTGGCACCTGCAGTCTATCTATGATACATTCTCTGCATTTACTCTTGTTTGGTATCACTGCAAATATGGATAAATTCACCATTCTGTCGACGGAGACTTAGATAGCAATACCTTGCTAAATAATTACAGTGAACGTTGGACATGGAATGTGAATCTTGGTTGATTTTGCATGTCTTATGTTTGTTTTTTCAGTCATTTAAGTTGTATTTTGGTAATAACCTTAAAAGTATCCTTATTGTGTTCAGGTACATGATTGGAACTTGAAAGTAAGAAGACAGAAGATGCAAAGTTGTGCAAAGCTGATGGGTAAATGTAACTAGACTCGTTGAGTGGTCACACAAATGGTGAAGTTGAAGGATTTTGCATGACATCGAGCTGATGTTTCTCTCCGCCTGTGTTTCCGTGTCTTGCTGTGCAAAGTTACACCGTATTGGTTGTGGTTAATATTCCTGGGCGTAGTATTGTGAATACTGCCCCTTGTCCAGTATCTTCTAGGTTCTCCTGTCCTTGTAGCATATGAGTTCAAGTGGGTCAACAGTGAAAATTTTGCTCTTTATTTTTTTATACTTATTATTTTGGGAGGTGTCATCTGATATGTCCCTTTTCATGTCTGTGTCACAATTGAAGATGTTCATTGTCGTGGGTTTTAGTAGTTCGTAGCATATCAGACTGCTCATTGCGTGAAATAAAAAAAATCCTGATATGTGTGGGTTATGCTCTTTATGTTGGTCGTCCAGCATACAATTCAACATGCTGGGACCTTATTAATTTACTTGTGAACTGGCTGTCTGAGAGGCAGGGTGCGGTGATGAAGCCCAAGTGCTTTCTGTATTTTGTGAAGATGAGGGCTCTGCCTTACCCTGCTCGCCACAGTTTTTTTTTTCTGGCAGTACAGCCCCATAGCTTGCTTTTCGTGGTGTTCGCTTACAATGTGAAGGGATAACTCTTAACGTGCCTGTGATGTTGCATGTTGAAGGAAAATGATCTACAGTACTGTTGTTGACTATGCCATTTTCGATTTTGAGCTGGCTGTGCCCTGTGTTATTATCCTTCGAGAGTAGACTTTTTGTTAGATCATCGAATATTTGTTGGTAGACTATAAAAGATGAACTGTGGCAAGGATTACTCCAGTTTGAGAAGCGGCTGCCCAAAAGATGTTGCAAGCAGCCTACGTTTTGTGAAACTGCCGACTTGTCCAAAGGATTGCATAACGTTTCCATTTCTCTGTGCCGTATTTTGCGTGGTCATTTCAAGAAGTGACATGGTGCGGCGCGTGCCAGCCTCAAACGCGCCGTTAGAGCATCTCAAACAGGTGCGCTAAAAGCCCCGCACGGCAAAAAAACCGCTGGTTTGCCGCGCGCGGACGCTGCCGCGCTGCTCCAGCGGAGGCGGGAAATTGGCGCGCGCGCTAAAACTTTTGCCGCCCGCGCGCTTTCGCGCTATCCCGCGCGGGAAATCTGCCGCGCGCGCTATATAGACGACACGCGCGAAGCGTCCAACTGACACTCCTCCCACGCGTCTTCCTCTCGCGCCTCTCTCTCTCCCCGCCGCTCTCCCTCCCGCGCCGCTCCGCCTCCGGCCGTCCGCCTCCACGCGAAGATGCCGCCGCGCCGCCGCCCATCCTCCGGCTACCACGGCGTCCGCGCGCGGCCGAGCGGCCGTTTCGACGCGGAGATCCGCGGCGAGGAGCGCATCCGCCTCGGCACCTTCGACACGGCGCACGAGGCGGCGCGGGCCTACGACGCCGTCGCGTGGCGTCTCGGCCGCTCCCGGCGGTCAATGAATTTTCACGACGTCTACACGCGGGAGCAGGCGGAGATGCTCGCGCCGCCGCCGCCCGTCATCACGCAGGAGCAGCGTCGCCGGCAACGGGAGTTGGAGCAGCGCCTCCTCATCGCGGAGCGCGACGAGGCGCTGCGCCTCGAGTGGGCGCGCCGCTTCCCGGAAGACGTCGCCGCCACGGAGGCCTTCTACGAGCAGAAGAAGGAGGAGAAGGCGGCGCTCAAGGCGAAGAAGAAGGCGAGCCGCGAGAAGCGGCGCGCCGAGTCCGCCGCGAGGAAGGCGGCGAGGGCCGAGAAGGCGGCGAGGAAGGAGGAGGAAAAGAAGAACGGCGCAGGGCCGTCGACGATCGTTCTGTCCTCCTCCTCCTCCTTCGAGTGGACGTCGACGCTGGTGTCGGAGACGACTCCGAGCTCCCACTCGTCGGACTTCGATTGGGACTCCTCCGAGTAGCTAGATTTTCATTTTCGACTTCTATGTCGCGCTGTATCGTTGAACTTTTTAATTATATTCGTATTTCGATCAAATTTTCATCGTTCGTTTGATTAATTTTGAAAAAAACGGTCCAAACGCGCTGCAAAATACAGCCTCCGGCGGAGGTGCTTTTTTCCCGCACCAACGCGCGCTGCAAAATACAGCCTCCGGCGGGGAAAAAATCGTTATCACGCGCGCCAGCGGTTTGCAGCGCGCCGAAACGGAGGTTTAGCGCGTCGCGTTTTTGCGCACCTGTTGGAGATGCTCTTAATAGTCATCCGTTTTGCAGAGGTGTTCGTGGCCGTCCAAGCTACTGGCCGGAGACTGCTGGGTCAAATAGCACGAGCAAGCGGTGGCCGTCCAGCCTCTTCGTTTTCGGCCACAAGTTTGTGCAACGACTTGGCTGATTTGTGTTCATGACGGGGATCCGCTATACGACATATCAACTACCTGGACGCCAGGAAAGATGCTTCCCAGCCGACCGCAGAAAACGATCCTACATGTAGCTGGCAAAATCAATTTTCTCGTAACGCAAGTACTCGAATTACATGTAGCTGGCACGAGTAATGAATTTGCCTGTGTGTCTGCGTCAGTAATGAGCTAGTCGCCAAAAAACCGATTAATGCCAGCTCGAATTACACCCATGCGTTTCACGAAAATGACAGACAAGTTTTTTTTGGTAGACGAGTTAGTGGAGATGCATGCTCGCAGTCTCCCGTTCCGCAGGTGGGAAGAAGAGGAGAGGGGCATCCCCAGCGCCAGGCTCTGAGTGATTCAACCTTAAATTTGATCTTGTGGCTGTGGAGTTTGCGTCTCTTACTGACTAGTCCCGTCGGCTATAAGAACCATAGAGTTTCAGCATAAGAAGGCACGCTTGGAAAAAGGGAAGATACAACGAGGCTTTCATCCAACTCAAACAAAAGGAGGCTTTCATGGATTCCCTCTCCCTCTATGAGATCTCCTGCTTCGCGGCTGGTTTTGCAGGTAATGATCTTCATCCTTCACACTCCCTAGTTCCAAGCACCCAATGGTTTCAATGAATAATCTCCTGAGAATTTGGCCATCTTTTTGTCAACCATTTCAGGCAACCTTTTCGCCTTCGCTCTGTTCCTGTCACCTGTGTAAGCAACCATATACCCGCTGTTTCTTTCTTTGTTTTATTTGTCTGATCATCCTGGAGAGAGGTTTCTGATGGATTGTGTTCCTGCTTTCCAGACCGACCTTCAAGAGGATCATGAAAGCCAAATCGACGGAGCAGTTCGATGGGCTCCCCTACCTGCTGTCCCTACTCAACTGCTTCATCTGCCTGTGGTATGGCCTCCCCTGGGTCTCCGACGGCAGGCTCCTTGTCGCCACCGTCAACGGCACCGGAGCAGCGTTCCAGCTCGCCTACATTTCCCTCTTCTTCATCTACGCCGACAGCAGGAAGACAAGGGTAATTTTCCCCCCCACCCTGAACCCATTTCATTTTCATCAAAGAAAGAGGGAGACACCTTCAGACTGTAGACTCTGGCAACTTCCTGGTATACTGAAACCTGTTATCAATTTCCTTCACAGCTTAAGATCACAGGGCTCCTTGTGCTCATGGTTTGCGGGTTTGCGCTTGTCGCGTTCTCCAGTCTCACTTGCTTCGATCAGCGGATGCGGCAGCGGTTCGTTGGCGTCGTGAGCATGGTGTCGCTCATCTCCATGTTTGCTTCCCCACTAGCTGTTATGGTATGCCTTCAAACTAAACTGGGCTAAATTTCTCTTATCTCATTTCTTTACGCAACAACAGGTTAACATAGAAATGTTCTAACATATGTCTCCATCCTTGGTTCTTCAGGGCGTGGTGATTCGGACGGAGTGCGTCGAGTTCATGCCCTTCTACCTGTCCCTCTCTACGCTGCTGATGAGCGCCTCTTTCGCGATATATGGGTTTCTGCTGCGTGATTTCTTCATCTATGTGAGCAGCTGACCCCATTTCAAATTGCACTTGAGTTGTTTATCTGAATGCATGTGCTGACAATTAGACTTCTGCCCGTCTGAACTTTCAGTTACCTAACGGGCTTGGAGTTGTCCTGGGAGCAACGCAGCTGGGACTGTACGCTTACTACAGCAGGAAATGGAGATGCAAGGACTCATCTGCGCCGTTGCTTGGCTGATCAAAAGTTCAAAACTCAAGTGACCAATCATTGGTCTTGGCTAGGTTAGGAAGAGTGGGTGGGGCTTCTGTAGGAGAGTAATGCATCACCTGTTTTACCTAGTTGGTGCTGATTCTGTTTGTACAGCTTTGCTGGCTTATGACTCTGTCCATATGTTGTTTTCTTGGAAAGAATACAAAAGGGGAAATATTTGAACTGATTCCGCCTTTTTTCCTAAGCACTTCGTTGCAATTATTTTTTTGTTATCCTGCTATACACCAGATCCCTTATCAATTTTTTTTATAGATTAAAGGCCCTTCCACGCAGTTTCATTTCTACAATGTCAACTACTACCTCCATCTAAATATAGATGTCTCATTTTTCTCTAGATATGGATGTATATAGATGCATTTTAGTTAGAGATACATTTTTACCTAGATAATGTTAAGACAACTATTTTTAAACGGAGGGAGTAGTTATTTTTTTGCTGTGTTTGCCCATGCTCACAACCCTCACATGAGGCCATCACTTAGGGCATGTACAATGTGATGATTCAGCCATCTACAAGGGGTAGTTATAGGTGATTTTGGTGATGTGAAGGAAAAAAATAAGGCAAGAGAGGGAGGCTGAGACAACATTTTTGTTATTGTATGAAGGGTGTCTGTAATTTATACTCACATATAGCTATGGCTAAAAATAGACAACTTACAAACATACTATTATATGCATTGTCCGTATTATTGTCTATATATGACATGGAGTAGTACTACACACACCATGTGTCTAAACCAATGTACTTACACCTCAAGCAAAGCCACTCCACGTGTAAATGCACGGGTTTTGACCACCAACATGAAACACTTGAGATTAGCAACATCAAACAAACGCCTTTGCCTTTTATTCCAAGGCACCGATTTCCTCCCGAGCGTGTCACATCTGCACATCTTGTGTTGCAAGTTTCTCTCATATCTTCACTTTGATTTTAGCGCGAGCCTCCAGAGTTCTAGGAACGACTATCTTCATCGCAATCCTCCTCTTCTTTAGTGCCAGCCGATCCGGGGCACCTTTGATGCCTTCTTCTACAGCTCCTCGCACCATCTCCCAATCGTCGGCCGCCATCTCTCCTTGCACAACGACATCCATCTCCTGAGAAGCCTCGCCGTCCTCTTCCAAATGACCTGAAATCTAGTCCACGTTAGACGTCGAAAATGTAGTTCATTTCTCATCTTCCACCGATTCTAAATGACAATAGTTGAAAATGGGTTTAGATAGAAGGACCTACTAGCTATTGGAGATGTTTTTTTCAAGTTCCGTGGGCGTCAAACTAGCCTGGATAATATCTATAACCATCTGAAGAATTGTAGAGTAAGATGGGTTCATGTCATGAGGGGCAAAAGGCTTGAGGATATGTGCTAGATGGAGGAGACATAAACAAAATCGTGATGGACAATGATGTGTACTTGTTCCACATCAAGATTGGATCAATTAGCACTTCCTTTAGTTCATTCACTTCGTGGAGCAATCATGACCAAGATCTGACTAACTTCTTGCTTGCAAGATAACCTAAGGGCTGCTGATTCCATCAACAAGCCAATAAAAAACTATGGCTATATGAAGATCATCTTTCGCTAGTCGTGTTCCTGCAGTGCCCATCTCTCCAACTGTGATCCACCATGCTCGCAGCCACCTCATGGAGCACAAGGCAAAGGGCACCAAGTATCTTGCGATGAACAAAGAGAATATGATGAGCTGGTTTGCGGCCTTCTTGAAGACGCATTAGTTGTGAGTAACCAGCTCGCATGTGGTGGTGGCGGTAGTGATGATGATCACGATGATGATGTATATTTTAGGAGTAGCTAGGCTTGATGAAAATTGATACTAGGTATGTATACTTTGAGAGGTGGTATATATTAACCCATTGGTTGATGAATTTGTGTTGCACCACGAGTAATTATTTGTGAACTTGTCGTGCAACACTATTATCCACTGATACTACTATATTAGTCCTAATGATTGTATGCTATATATTAGCCATTGCCTGAACTGCAATTCTGTCGAACACATTGTATGCAGTGTTCTCTTTGCTTGGTAAGCTCACCACATGGCTGTTAGGGAAACTGCATGTAACCAAACGACGAGCGATTAGCCAAAACGTAAATTGTGGTCAACCAAACAGGGCCATGGGTTCTGCTATGATGTGTAAAATGAATTGTTGCCAACTAAACTAGTTACACGAATTTAAGATCGCATTACCCCGCAAAGCTTCACTAGTGCTGAGTTACCCATGCACGAAAAAGGGTACAAGCAACCAAACTTGCCCGTAATGAATTTTCAGAACCTGGTGGTGCTTGTTCTCAAGATCGTAGTCGTGTACCTATTCATGATTCAAGGATGGAAGTATTGTAACTTTTTTATTTTAACATGGAATGGGCCCTCAAAGGACCCCGAATATCCTGCATTAATCTTGGACGGTTACAACAGTATACATACATGGCCTTAAAATTAAAGATAAAAATTACAACATAGTCCTAATCTTTAGCACATAGGAACCTGGGGACACTAGTAGAAATGTGACGAGCCCTAGAAGTCTTCCACCATGATTGGAGCTCCACAACCGGCCACTCTCCCTGCCGCCGGGGATCAAACCACTCTCCACGATGTTGCTCCTTGAAGAGGCCTCCTAGTTGGAGGTTGAACAGATGCCAAGAAAGGCATTTGGAGAGGCCACATGCATGGCCACAGATCATGGCAGCAACTTGTGGCTACCGTGTATTCATCTCCATCTTGCAGCTTCACTCTTCCCCGACCTTCTCCAAATCCGTAGATCACCACTCCGTCCAACTCCCTCTCCTCGTCGCCACGGGCGGCCAGAAGGAGAAGCATCGCAGCAAAACCGCAAAAGGAAAGAAGGCAAAAACCAACATCTTTATTGAACCGGATTTGGCCTGATCCGGCGCTGAGCGGAGTCCTCCATGAACCACCGCGAGCTCGAAGCCGCCAAACTCCGCCGGCGGCGCTGGAACCCGGCTGGAGCTGCCAGAAAACCGGCATGACGCCGAAGCCTAACACACAAGAACTACTCCTAGGAAGCCTACACCTACTATATACAGATTACAGAGGGGATTCCGGCGCCTCCTCCTAGCCACCTCCATGGCTCCATCCGGCCTCGGCGTTGAGGGAAGCATCGGGGTGAGCCAGCAAATGGGAGACGACTCTCAAGGTTGCAGTTGAGAGAGAGAGGACGAGGGGGAAAGTGGCCCGGCTCCCCGATTCTCAAGTGGACAGATTCCCTCAGACTAGCTCCTATAGGAATTATTGTAACGTACATTAGACTTACGCCATACTTATCTTAAATCGGGATCCAGTTCTAGAACTTTAGTACTCCCTCCGTCTAAAAAAAAGCAAGCAGCTCAATTTTTTTTAGATACAGATGTAATCTAGAAAAAATTAAGCAGTTTTTTTTGGATAGAGGGAATACGAAATTTAAAAAACATCCTAAGTTTTGGAAAATAAATGTGGCATTCTCCTTTTTTTAGCTTGTCAAATAGCGAAAATTCAATTCGGCTCCTACGTGCCTATGCTCCCTCTACCTAAAAATTAGATTTTGAAATATCGAAAAATTCTGACAAAAAATTCTACATGTACATCTTCGCAAAATACGTGTGTCCGTCAAGTTTCGCGAGGAACCAATATTTTTGTGTTATGTGTAAAAAAGAGAAAATTTATATTTTAAAAGCCTTATTTTTAGCATTGAATTTTATCTTTTTTACACACGTCACACGACAAATCGATTTTTCATGAAACAACTTGCTGGGCACATAGCACGTAAAGATGTAGATAAGAAATTTTCGTTTCAATTTTTTTTACAATTTTTCAAAATGTATGTAACATGCATTTCAAAATAAAGGGAGCATATACTCC
Organism: Lolium rigidum; assembly: GCF_022539505.1. Taxonomy (NCBI): domain Eukaryota; kingdom Viridiplantae; phylum Streptophyta; class Magnoliopsida; order Poales; family Poaceae; genus Lolium; species Lolium rigidum. Next base: position 130,291,343 of record NC_061513.1, read on the forward strand.
TATGTGGCAAAACACCACTCCCGGCAAATAGCCATATTATTTGATGAAAACTTACATGGATACGTTTCTAAATATTTATGCGTTTGAGTTCCTTCTAAAACTTTGGTACAAAATACTGTATAGGAATATCTTTTGGTAAGATGTAAAATAAATTATCCGCCAAAATAGATATACGGAGTACTCGTTCCCACCGATTCATGCCAGCGCGAATTACATCCATACGATTCAAGAAAATGACAGGAATCTGGATTCTGGAGTAGTAGACAATTTTTTTTGGTGGACGGGTGAGTGGAGATGCATGCTTGCAGTCTCCCGTTCCGCAGGTGGGAAGACGAGTAGAGGGGCATCCCCAGCGCCAGGCTCTGAGTGATTCAACCGTAAATTTGATCTTGTGGCTGTGGGGTTTGCGTCTCTTACTGACACGTCCCGTCGTCTATAAGAACCGGAGAGTTTCAGCACAAGAAGGCAGACTTGGAAAAAGGGAAGATACAAGGAGGCTTTCATCCAACTCAAATTTCATCCAACTCAAAAAAAAGGAGGCTTTCATGGATTCCCTCTCCTTGTATGAGATCTCCTGCTTCGCGGCAGGTTTTGCAGGTAATGATCTTCATCCTTCACACTCCCTAGTTCCAAGCACCCAGTGGTTTCAATGAATAATCTCCTGAGAATTTGGCCATCTTTTTGTCAACCATTTCAGGCAACCTTTTCGCCTTCGCTCTGTTCCTGTCACCTGTGTAAGCAACCATATACCCGCTGTTTCCTTCTTTGTTTTATTGGTCTGATCATCCTGGAGAGAGGTTTCTGATGGATTGTGTTCCTGCTTTCCAGACCGACCTTCAAGAGGATCATGAAAGCCAAATCGACGGAGCAGTTCGATGGGCTCCCCTACATGCTGTCCCTACTCAACTGCTTCATCTGCCTGTGGTATGGCCTCCCCTGGGTCTCCGACGGCAGGCTCCTTGTCGCCACCGTCAACGGCACCGGAGCAGCGTTCCAGCTCGCCTACATTTCCCTCTTCTTCATATACGCCGACAGCAGGAAGACAAGGGTAATTTTTCCCCCCATCCTGAACCCATTTCATTTTCATCAAAGAAACAGGGAGACACCTTCAGACTGTAGACTCTGACAACTTCCTGGTATACTGAAACCTGTTATCAATTTCCTTCACAGCTTAAGATCACAGGGCTCCTTGTGCTCCTGGTTTGCGGGTTTGCGCTTGTCGCGTTCTCCAGTCTCACTTGCTTCGATCAGCGGATGCGGCAGCAGTTCGTTGGCGTCGTGAGCATGGTGTCTCTCATCTCCATGTTTGCTTCCCCACTAGCCGTTATGGTATGCCTTCAAAGTTCAAACTAAACTGGGCTCCTGATAAATTTCTCTTATCTCATTGTTTTAAGCAACAACAGGGTATCATAAAACTGTTCTAACATATGTCTCCATCCTTGGTTGTTCAGGGGGTGGTGATTCGGACCGAGTGTGTGGAGTTCATGCCCTTCTACCTGTCCCTCTCTACACTTCTGATGAGCGCCTCTTTCGCGATTTATGGGTTTCTGCTGCGTGATTTCTTCATCTATGTGAGCACCCCAACCATTTCAATTTGCACTGTCTTGAATCGATGTATATTTATCTGAATGCATGTGCTGACAATTAGACTTGTGTGCGTCTGAACTTTCAGTTGCCTAACGGGCTTGGAGTTGTCCTGGGAGCAACACAGCTGGGACTCTACGCTTACTACAGCAGGAAATGGAGATGCAAGGATTCATCTGCGCCTTTGCTTGGGTGATCAGAAGTTCAAGCGACTGATCATCGGTTTTGGCTAGGTTAGAAAGAGTGGCTGGGCTTCTGTCGGAGAGTACTGCATCACCTGTTTTACCTAGTTGGTGCTGATTCTGTTTGTACAGTTTTGCTGGCTTATCACTCTGTTCATATGTTGTTATCTTGGAAAGAATACAAAGGGTAAATGTTTCATTTGATTCCACCTTTGTTCCTAATCACCTCACTGCAATTATTTTCTGTTATCCTGCCTTACATCAGATCCATTATCTAGTTTCCATCAGCACTTACACACAAGACTGTTGTGTTTTACTTCCCTTCGGTGCCTCGCCTTTGTGGCCGAAGTCATGTTTCTTGGATTATTTACAAGCGGTATTCAAGCTCTTATTTTTGCAACATTAGGTACTCATTTAGTGCACTACCCCCAAAACAATTGTTCTTCCGGAATGCAATTGTCAGACCTAAGCTAGTATGTACTAGAAAAGCACCCCCAGCATTTTATTTCCGAAATTGGGGTATCTCCCCAGCCTCTGCATCAATCAGTGGCGGAGCAAGAGCAGAGCGGACCTGGTGCAAACATGGTGCTACAGAAGATAAAAATGTTGGTTCCAGGGTACACACCATGGTGAAATTCTGTGTTGTTAGACAAAGAGGAGTAAATTTTTCGGGTGTCCTATGCACCCCACCTTAGGGTACGTTGTTAAAGACTAAGACGAAGCCATCATGCATGTTACAGTCTTACAGGTCGTCGGTCTTGGGGTAGCCCTGCTGGGGTGGCCATATAGGCTGGAAGTGGCGCATCAGCAGCTCAAAGGCCGCGTCAAACGCCTCTTCCCAGCTGCGGACGTCGGCGGCACTGTTCACCGGCATCTTCCGGATGGCACTGAACACCGGCGCGAGGGGCGCGAGCTCGCGTTTCATAAACATCGCCAACCGTCTGACCGTCTGGGCGTCGGCAGCTGCCGCCGATACGGGGTTGGAGAATGTACGGACGGCCTCCGCCATGGTCTCCCGCCGCTGCTGCAGGTCGCCGTTCTCGTCGATGGCATAGGCGACTGCTCCACCGTGCTCGCCGTTTCCGGCAGCGACGATAGCGAGCGTGAGGAGGAAGAGGCTGAACTTGGCCATGGCGAGTATGATATATGTGGGTGTATGTCTTGGACAAGGAAAGGAAAGTATATAGGGTGCTGTGGCAGTGTGGCACACCGATAGCATTGCACAACCACCGCTTGATGCTAGTTAGTTGGACAAATGCATATCTACCGTGCTTGGCCCTATAGGGATCCGCCCCTGTGAGCAATGTTGATGTTGTAGCTTTGTAGGGATTGCAGAAAAATGAGACCTGGAATTCTTAAAGCCAGGTCTAATCAAAATATAGTTATTTTGATCATGTTATCTGAATCGTAAATGTAAATGAAGCAACAAGCGTGTATAGCTCTTTTAGTTTACATAAATGCATCCACATTTATGTACCTTTATTTTGTTTTAGCAAATGCATGTATTGTTGTTAACACACCTATATTAAAAAAAGGAAAAAAATGCCGCCGTGCACAGCTTAAATAGTTGTGCAGAAAACGTTTGGTTTACCAACAATTATTATTTTTTACTTCCATTCCCGCAAAATGGTTAAAATTTTCAGATAGGCATTGACACAAATACCAGAGCTAATATGCGGAAATATGATTCACAATTTTACTAAAAAAGGGGACCAATGGCAATTTATGTCACAATTAAAATGCAACTTATAACAAATAGTGACTTCTTCTCAAGACTAGAGGTTTGAAGAAAGCTCTCACCATCGGATTTGTTGTCGGTGAGCCCATGATGGTGAGGTCAGTACGTGCTATAATACAATGTTAGTAATTTGTCATATAATTTGCATGTGTTGCAAACTAGTACGTGTTTTGCTGCAAAGACACGACCATGATGCTGCAATGTATCTAATATCTGCTGCAAATGTTTGCATTCATGCTGCAGATATTCTTGTTTGAGTGCTACAAGTCGTTGCCTTCCTGCATACTTATGGTATTTTTTGTTGGGGATATGCTACTTTAATTACGAAGATTATTCTTCATCTGCTCTTTACACATCAAAGGGAAATCTCATACGAATGTAAACAAAATCAAGAGTGAGGTATATTCTACAATGGACGAACGGTCTAGATCTCACATCTCAGTGAGATCCAACAACATGGCGGGAGTAGCTGATCCGGGCACCACTCCACCTAGTAGAGGCCTAGCGGGAGTGGAGTTTTGGCTCCCGGGTTCAAATGCACATGTAATCTGGACCGTTGTATTCCACCTGGAGATTGAAGACTAAGGCATTAATAAATGAGCTATGCACTCTAGTAAAGGGGGAATACATAAATACATTGCGGCTGTCGAGTACAGTTCCGTAGCAGGTCCCGCAGCAGTAACACGCTCGAAACGGAGGAGAACCATCTGTACCCGCGGTACAACTTGCGGATGGCTTCCTAGACCCATCGGCTCCTGACCGGTTGGAACTCTGCGCATGCGCTGAAACGGGTGGCGGGAGCTGTAGCGGCGGTAGGGACGGGGCCGGAGAGAACATTGTTTTGCCGGCGAAGTGGACACCTCCACGTCCTGTATCCCCCTGGATAAGTACACAACTCATTGACCCGCCGTCTACGCTTGCATGCTGAGCTGCACCAGCACACCTCCTCAACTCCTGTTCTCCATGGCTGCCTCGCAAGTCGCAACAAACACCTCAAACTGTGAAACATCGCCAACATGACAACATCGGCATGCATCTTACCAGCAACGTAGCTGTGCACGAAGGTCGGGTCATGGTCTCCACCTCCCTCTTCCACATCAGCCGGCTCGATCCTGACCTTATTATCATAATATCGTTGCAACAGGCCTTATTAAGCACCTTCCGACCATGACACTAATTATCTACGCAATCGAAAACCAAAAATGTTTAGCAGATCTATACTACCACAGCAGCAGGTGTCATCAAGGTTGTTGCATGCACATACATGATCCATCACGGCCACCTGCGCAACCACGGAATGTGTGCAAAATGCAAGCATGCATGACCCAATTATTTAGAGGTAACAAACTGTACCATCAAATTACCTGGGGATTAGCAAACATAGATTTGGATGTCCTTCCTCCTCGAGTGTCCCGCATGGTTCCGGGACACATCTGTCAGCACGCCGGTGAGCCACAATACCTACGAACCCTTCTGTGTTAAGAGCAACCCTAACACAGCCCATAAATATCGCCGGAACTAAAAACAATTGGCGGATTTACGGGCTCGGGTCGATATCCGCGTAGAGTAGAGTCTGAATCGGCAGCCCGACCTGAAAAACTTTCTCGGGGGCTCGAGAAACTGAGCGTGCAGACCCTATTTATACAAGTCGCGAGGGGAGCTCAGCTCCAAAACCCTACTCCCCTCCGCCGCTTGCCGCCACTCCGCTGTCTGCCGCTTCCACTTCCGACGAGCAATCCGAGCCAAGCCGCCGCCACATCCTCTCTTCCGCGAGCTCCACCGCAGCAGCATGGCTGGCGCCGACAGCTGCGGGAGAGGAGGCAGCCGGATTAGCGGCAGCAACTCACCGCTGCGCCCCCTCGTCTTCCGCTCGGAGGTGGAGCTGCGGAAGTGGAACCGCTCCGAGGGCGCACAGAAGTGGAGCGCGCGGCGTTGGACTAACTAGGGCCTGATGCCGCCGATTTTGGAGACTAATCCGGAGACTACGTCCTTAACGACGAGGAGGAGGCGATGGTGATCCAACAGGTCATCGTCATTTCGGAGGCGGAGGCGCGCACGTGCTTCCGCCGCGAGGAGGCGGACGCCGTCCGGCAGGTGCGCGCGTATGAGGCAGCGCAGAGGGAGGCCGCCGTCCTCCGCGTGAAGAAGGAGGTCGACGACCTTGACGCCGAGTAGGTCGCCGTCGTCAGTCGCCCCGTCCTCCGCCGCGCGTAGAGGTCCCGGGAGGGCCGAATTTCGATCGTCGTTAGGTCGCGCGGCGGCGGAACATCTTATATGTGTTGTCTACTTTGCGATCAACTATGAACTTTCAATTTCAGTTTACCAACTTGTTTGCAATGAACAATTCTCCCGCTAGATTTAACTTTCAAATTTTTGGTTCCAAATACTGGTGATGTTCTGTGCCACCTCCAAATTCGCTCAAAAAAACGTTTTTCGGGAGACTGAACTCGCGCTTTTCAGTTCATGCGTTTACGGGCTCTGTTAGAGATGATCTAAGGCATCTTCAGTGGGATGATCCATCAGTGGCATGTTTGAAATGGTCCGTGCGGGCAGGCGAACAGGCCACACATGCTTCAGCGGGGTGACCAAAATGGACCGACACATCTGGCGTAACCCATCGGTCCACCAAATTTGAGGAGTGGATACGTCTGCGCGAACCAGAGGAACGCCGCCCGCACCCTAGAGCAGGCCGACCAACAGCTCCGCCAACGCGTCATGGCAGTCTCCCGCGAGTGGTTGCCTACCGAGGAGGTTGGGTGGCTCTTCATGGAAGCCTACCGACAGAGGATCTTTGACCTAACGCTCGGACCGTCGCCGAAGAAACCCACCGCGAAGATGAGTAACTCGCCATGATTGTCGAGTTCATCATGAGACGGTGGTTCACGATGATCCAGCGAGCTGCCTCTACTCTGGTCTCACCATCGACCGCCCGTACCGGCCTGGGCACGAGAGCATGCCCCATGCGAAGAACGATGGTGATGCTAGGCCGTCGCCCCCCCCCCCCGACCGACGACAAGTATGGTTATTTGTATTTTAAATTTAGTTGTTTTCCATGCCGCTAGATGGTCCCACCTCCTCCTTAGTACGCGCCGCCAAACACATCACCGCATTACACGCAACCTCCGCAATACGCACCGCAGCAGCCACAGTACATGTCGCAGCCGCTGGAGGTCCCTGCTTGTGCGCATCAGTTGTAGGCACCCTCGTCCTTCGTCGACCTCGTCTCCAACAATGAAGAAGACAGTGGCGCTGCAAACTAGGGTCTAGATTTTTATTTTTTAACTACGTAAATTACGTTCAGTTCAATGAAATTTTTCTATCAAATTTTTGCGTGATTTTCAAACTTCATTTCAAATTGTTTGTCTCCCGGGCCAATAGCCAGCTGGCCGGACATCAACACGTAAACTCTCTTAAGCAGATCATTTATGTGGTCGTTTTGAGTCGGCGCACTGGAAACGCCCTAATAGAGGGCACCACAAAGTACAATCTAGGAGCAGAGAAAGGAAAATGCGATTCCGTGAACAAAAACTGGATCTCTTTTTTCAGAAGTTTTACCTCTGCACCTCCCACGCCAAACAAAGGAGATCACTCCATCTGAGACTACGACGGCTGAGCCAGACGAGTCCCATGCGTGTGCCGTTGTTGGTGACCCTGGTCCAGAACGTCGGTGATAAGTGTGTACCGAGACATTAAACAAAAGGAAAATACTTGGAATCAGCCGACCGATCCGGGGGAGAGATCGGTCGCTCTCGCGTCGCGCACGTCCACCTGCTTTTCCTGTCATCTGCGCTGGGACCCACGCTGCTGGCTTCTCTTCTCTTTCCGGCACATGGGTTGCATCTCGCCCTGGCCTCACTGTTCCCTCGTTTTCTCACATCACTGCAGTACTGCACGTATATGGACATGCACTATACTCACTTTTTGACTATAACCTGGAGCATGTAGTTAAATATAATCTACCTTCTCCACTTTCACATGTTACAAAATACCAACAAGTGCATTGCGCAACTTTGACTACTAGCGGTGCTAATATTATTTTGCACACAGCTTCAGAGATGTTGTATGCGTCCGTTAATTTTGTAACATTTACGTATAAATTTTGTAGTGAGAGATGTCAGAATATTGTTGTAAATCACTATATAACTTGTTGTAAAATTCTTAGCACGAGAAATTGTTAATGTTGTCGACTATTATTGTAAACACCCAATTTTTTATTGGTTTTGTTGTAAATATATTGGTGATTTGTTGTAAAGAAATTGTTGGCATGTGATTTCTTAGTGTTGGAATAATTATTTTTCATCAAAATTGTTGTTGAGTGTTGTTGTAAAAACAATTTTTTTTGTTGGTTTCAATGTCAATTATTGTTGTAAATATACTGGTGATTTGTTTGTAAAAATATTTTGGCTTCAGACTTTTTAGTGTTGGAATTCTTCTTTTATATTAAAATGGTGGGTTGTCTATTGTTGTAAAGATCCAAAAAATTATGTTATTTCTTCTGTTAATTATTGTTGTAAATATAATGATGATTTGTTGTACATATATTTTGGTACAGATAATTATTAATTTTTTTTATTGGAACCGTTGTTAAGTATTGTTGTAAACACCATCTTTTGTTCTATTCTAAAACCTAACAATAATACATGGTGGACCCTACTACGATGAACAAAATACTAGTACGTAGTAGTATAAGAAATTAACAGCCTACAGTGCATAAAGGTAGCACATGGTGGGGCCAATCAGTTGACCAGCGGTGCATGATGCACATGCAAGGCAGCAGCCATCAAAGCGGACTCGCATGCAGCCTGACTAAACGCAGCATGAGATAGCGACGTGGGATATTTTCCTGACCGTAAGATCTTGATCGAGCGGGCGCGGCAGCAACCGATCCTGGCGTCCGGATCAGGCGACCGACGCCTAGCGCGCGCCTTAACAAAAAGGACCGTCGTAATTAATGCGCCAACATCTGAACGGGCCACTGTTCAATATTCGTCATGCCCAGCCGAATACGACAGAGAATACCCCGATTGCCATCAATTTGGAGGAGACTGATTGGTCCAGTTAACGTGAGCATCTGAACCCGGGTGTCAATATGGATTTCCGGAGGCCT
>NC_061513.1:130300053-130410078 GCF_022539505.1 Lolium rigidum
GAGCTTTCCGCTTGCCGCAGTTTTGACAAGGCGTGGTGGCGAAAAGTCCTCATCGCCTGTCTCGAACGATGAATCCGAAAAATCGGAATCGACCGCCGACAATTCCGACAAGATCGGAACCTCGAGACGATACGATCCTTCTTTCTCGACGCAGAAGTGGAACCTTCCGAACGCCATCTCCATAGGCTCCTCCATATACGCATATGCATCCAAACGGGAGGGCGGGTGAGGAACAAAATCGACTAGATCAGTTTCGATCCATTTACCTCGATCCATCGCGTAGCTTGCTACCGAAGAAGTCGATGATCTTGAACGTGCCATCGAGATCAGCTCCTTGTCGCCTCTAGTTCCCACAGACGGCGCCAATTGACAAGGTATCGACTTGTCAATGCCTACAACTTGTAGACTAGGGTTTTGCTGGAAGTAGAGGGCAAGTAGATCTCGAGGGTTTCAGCCGGAAAAGTACTCGACTGCTTATGAAAACTAGGGTTGCATAAACAATGATTCGATTCTCTCTTTGTCCCTCGACTCCCCGTTATATAGGAGGCGGAGCCGAGGATTTCGTATTACACAAGTTTACAGATTCCGGGAGACTCTCTGAATCCAACCCGTAAAGTTACAAATCTCTTTATTCCTAATACAACTCTATCTTTCCTTAACAACTAATTGGGCTTCCGATCTTCATATTCTTCGACTTCATGGGCCTTCAGTAAACCCCGGGTACCATCTTCGGCAGGCCCATTGGGGAGTCCTATGTCAACAAGAAAGGAGGGAACGTCGGCAGTCACCGGAAGTTGACGAAGAAGAGATGTGCGGGCTCCCTTGTTTTACTCGAAGAGTTCGCAAAATGTGAGTTCCATCTGGTTTCAAGTTACCCGATAATTACAAGAAGTTCGATGGCCTGCAAGATCCAGAGGATTGGTTGGTTGATTATTTGGAAACGGTGAAATTGACGGGAGGAACCAAAGCAACTGCCATGCAGAGCATCCAAGTGCAATTAAGTGGAGCAGCGCGGTCGTGGATCAAAAAGTTACCACCTGGATCCATTGACAGCTGGGAAACTTTCGAGGACATGTTCGTGAAAAATTTCTTATCTACATGCAAGAAACCTGCGTCAATAGAGCAGCTACGAGCCTGTAGACAAAAGTATGATGAGTCGATGAGGACGTACATTCAGAAATGGAACATTATCAAAAATTTGGCGGAAAACATATCTGATGAAAGAGCGATAGATGCGTTTGTCGCCGGAATCCGAAGGAAGGATCTAGTCGAGGATTTGGGAAGGACTAATCCAAAAACAATAGCAGCATTGATGGAAATAGCGAATCGCTGGGCAGATGGAGAAGATGTTGTTCACAATAAGCGGCATAGGTCGCCTTAGGATGATCGAAATCGAAACATGCAAAATAGACGACGGTTCTCTCACCAGTTCTCCGACTATGACGGTCCCGGCCAAATATCATCTGGCTTCCGAGGAAATAGTGGAAATAACAATCGATATGATTATCAAAAGAGTGGTGAACAACGTAGCGACTACAGGGATAGTCCACGTCCTAACCGGCAAAATAATGGTCCAAGGTTCCAGAGGCCATACATATCTCCCGAAGATATGATGAACGGACCATGTCAAATGCACTTCTATCTCGACAACAATGGGAAGAGGCAGTCGGGGCATTTGCAAAAGGATTGCCGAACTTTCCAGGCGTTGAACAGATACGCAGGACATGCCAACTCACAGGCAGCACATAGAAATCCTCAGGGGCTGATACGTCTCAAACGTATCTATAATTTCTTATGTTCCATGCTTGTTTTATGACAATACCTACATGTTTTGTTCACACTTTATATCGGTTTGATGCGTTTTCCGGAACTAACCTATTGACGAGATGCCGAAGGGCCAGTTCCTGTTTTCTGCTGTTTTTGGTTTCAGAAATCCTAGTAAGGAAATATTCTCGGAATCGGACGAAATCAATGCCCAGCATCCTATTTTTCCACGAAGCTTCCAGAACACCCGAGAGCCGCCAGAGGGGAGCCCTGGGGGCCCACACGCCAGGCCAGCGCGGCCCAGGCCCTGGCTGCGCCGCCCTATTGTGTGGTGGCCCCGTCAGCCCTCCGACTCCGCCTCTTCGCCTATTTAAGCCTCCTCGACCTAAAACCTCGATACGGAAAAGCCACGGTACGAGAAACCTTCCAGAGCCGCCGCCATCGCGAAGCCAAGATCCGGGGGACAGGAGTCTCCGTTCGGCACGCCGCCGGGACGGGGAAGTGCCCCCGGAAGGCTTCTCCATCAACACCACCGCCATCTTCATCACCGCTGTTGTCTCCCATGAGGAGGGAGTAGTTCTCCATCGAGGCTAAGGGATGTACCGGTAGCTATGTGGTTAATCTCTCTCCCTATGTACTTCAATACAATAATCTCATGAGCTGCCTTACATGATTGAGATTCATATGATGATGCTTGTAATCTAGATGTCATTATGCTAGTCAAGTGGATTTTACTTATGTGATCTCCGGAGACTCCTTGTCCCACGTGTGTAAAGGTGACGAGTGTGTGCACCGTGTGGGTCTCTTAGGCTATATTTCACGAATACTTATTCACCGTTATGAATAGCATAGTGAAGTGCTTATTTATATCCCTTTATGATTGCAATGTGTTTTGTATCACTATTCATCTATGTGCTACTCTAGTGATGTTATTAAAGTAGTCTATTCCTCCTGCACGGTGTAATGGTGACAGTGTGTGCATCGTGTAGTACTTGGCGTAGGTTATGATTGTGATCTCTTGTAGATTATGAATTTAACTATTGCTATGATAGTATTGATGTGATGTATGCCTCCTTCATAGTGTGATGGTGACAGTGTGCATGCTATGTTAGTACTTGGTTTGGTTGTGTTGATCTATCGTGCACTCTAAGGTTATTTAAACATGAATATCGAATATTGTGGAGCTTGTTAACTCCGGCATTGAGGGTTCGTGTAATCCTACACAATTAGTGTTCTGCTGCATGTTTACTTCCTGCAATATTACTACCATCAACTGCATGCCAGCAAGCACTTTTCTGGCGCCGTTACTACTGCTCATATTCATTCATACCACTTGTATTTCACTATCTCTTCGCCGAACTAGTGCACCTATACATCTGACAAGTGTATTAGGTGTGTTGGGGACACAAGAGACTTCTTGTATCGTGATTGCAGGGTTGCTTGAAAGGGATATCTTTGACCTCTTCCTCCCTGAGTTCGATAAACCTTGGGTGATCCACTTAAGGGAAACTTGCTGCTGTTCTACAAACCTCTGCTCTTGGAGGCCCCACACTGTCTACAAGAATAGAAGCACCCGTAGACATCAAGCACTTTTCTGGCGCCGTTGCCGGGGAGGAAAGGTAAAAGGCACTCACACTCCGGTCCCAGGTAACTAAGTACTTTTCTGTTGCCGTTGTGTGTGCGCTCGAAGCTATTTCCTTTAGATCCCGCAATTGCATCTTTTTGTCTCTTGTTTTTATTTTCACTAGTAAGGCTTAATGGAAGACAACAACAAAATGAGAGATCTTTATGAACTTTATCTTGAATTAGGACATGATGTATTTGAAGAGAAAATTAAAAAACCCATGGAACTTATGCATGCTAATGGGAATATTATTAGTATGAATGCTTTGAACACCATTGTTGCTAATGCTATGGAAGAATTTAAGCTTGGGGAGGTCGGTTTTGATGAAAATGATCTCTTTAGTCCTCCGGGTATTGAGGAGAAAGTTTATGTTGATTATGATATGCCTCCCATATATGATGATTATAATGATAGTGGTCTTTTGGTGCCGCCTACTATGGAGAGTAAATTTAATTATGATGGTACTATACCTCCTATATTTGATGATGAGAATAATAATGATAGCTACTTTGTTGAATTTGCTCCCACTACAACTAATAAAATTGATTATGCTTATGTGGAGAGTAATGATACTTTTATGCATGTGAATAAGAATGATTTATGTGATACTTATATTGTTGAGTTTGTTCATGATGCCTCTGAAAGTTATTATGAGAGAGGAAAATATGGTTGTAGAAATTTTCATGTTACTAAAACACCTCTCTATATGCTGAAATTTTTGAAGTTACACTGGTTTTATCTTCCTATGCTTGTTACTTTGCTCTTCATGAACTTGTTTATTTACAAGATTCCTATGCATAGGAAGCATGTTAGACTTAAATGTGTTTTGAATTTGCTTCTTGATGCTCTCTTTTGCTACAACTCTTATTTCTTGCGCGAGCATCATTAAAATTGCTGAGCCTATCTTAATGGCTATAAAGAAAGAACTTCTTGGGAGATAACCCATGTGTTTATTTTACTACAGTACTTTGTTTTATATTTGAGTCTTGAAAGTTGTTACTACTGTAGCAACCTCTCCTTATCTTATTTTATTGCATTGTTGTGCCAAGTAAAGTCTTTGATAGCAAGGTTCATACTAGATTTGGATTACTGCGCAGAAACAGATTTCTGTCTGTCACGAATCTGGGCAGAATTCTCTGTAGGTAACTCAGAAAAATATGCCAATTTACGTGCGTAATCCTCAGATATGTACGCAACTTTCATTCAATTTGAGCATTTTCATCTGAGCAAGTCTGGTGCCACTTTAAAATTCGTCTTTACGGACTGTTCTGTTTTGACAGATTCTGCCTTTTATTTCGCATTGCCTCTTTTGCTGTGTTGGATGGATTTCTTTGTTCCATTGACTTCCAGTAGCTTTGTGCAATGTCCAGAAGTGTTAAGAATGATTGTGTCATCTCTGAACATGTGAATTTTTGATTATGCACTAACCCTCTAATGAGTTTGTTTTAAGTTTGGTGTGGAGGAAGTTTTCAAGGGTCAAGAGAGGAGGATGATATACTATGATCAAGAAGAGTGAAAAGTCTAAGCTTGGGGATGCCCCCGTGGTTCATCCCTGCATATTTCAAGAAGACTCAAGCATCTAAGCTTGGGGATGCCCAAGGCATCCCCTTCTTCATCGACAACTTATCAAGTTTCTTCTCTTGAAACTATATTTTTATTCGGTCACATCTTATGCACTTTACTTGGAGCGTCTGTTTGTTTTTGTTTATGTTTTTGTTTGAATAAATGCTTGTGTGGGAGAGAGACACGCTCCGCTGGTTCATATGAACACATGTGTTCTTAGCTTTTAATTTTCATGGCGAAGGTTGAAACTGCTTCGTCAATTGTTATATGGTTGGAAACGGGAAATGCTGCATGTGGTAATTGGTATAATGTCTTGAATAATGTGATACTTGGCAATTGTTGTGCTCATATAGATCATGTTTAAGCTCTTGCATCATATACTTTGCACCTATTAGTGAAGAAATACATAGAGCTTGTTAAAATTTGGTTTGCATGAGTGGTCTCTCTAGAGTCTAGATATTTTCTGGTAAAGGTGTTTGAACAACAAGGAAGACAATGTATAGTCTTATAATGCTTGCAATATGTTCTTATGTGAGTTTTGCTGTACCAGTTCATGCTTGTGTTTGTTTCAAATAACCTTGCTAGCCTAAGCCTTGTATTGAGAGGGAATACTTCTCGTGCATCCAAATCTTTGAGCCAAACACTATGCCATTTGTGTCCACCATACCTACCTACTACATGGTATTTCTCAGCCATTCCAAAGTAAATTGCTTGAGTGCTACCTTTAAATTTCTATTCTTTATCTTTGCAATATATAGCTCATGGGACAAATAGCCTAAAAACTATTGTGGTATTGAGTATGTACTTATGCACTTTATCTCTTATTAAGTTGCTTGTTGTGCGATAACCATGTTTACGGGGACGCCATCAACACTTTGTTGAATATCATGTGAGTTGCTATGCATGTCCGTCTTGTCCGAAGTAAGGGAGATTTACCACTAGTTGAATGGTTAGAGCATGCATACTGTTAGAGAAGAACATTGGGCCGCTAACTAAAGCCATGAATCATGGTGGAAGTTTCAGTTTTGGACAAATATCCTCAATCTCATATGAGAACATTAATTGTTGCTAATTGCTTATGCATTAAAGAGGAGTCCATTATCTATTGTCTATGTTGTCCCGGTATGGATGTCTAAGTTGAGAATAATCAAAAGCGAGAAATCCAATGCGAGCTTTCTCCTTAGACCTTTGTACAGGCGGCATAGAGGTACCCCTTTGTGACACTTGGTTAAAACATATGTATTGCGATGATAATCCAGGTAATCCGAGCTAATTAGGACAAGGTGCGGGCACTATTAGTATACTATGCATGAGGCTTGCAACTTGTAGGATATAATTTACATAATGCATATGCTTTATTACTACCGTTGACAAAATTGTTTCTTGTTTTCAAAACCAAAGCTCTAGCACAAATATAGCAATCAATGCTTCCCTCTGCGAAGGGCCATTCTTCTACTTTTATGTTGAGTCAGTTTACCCACTTCTTTCTATCTTAGAAGCAAACACTTGTGTCAACTGTGCATTGATTCTTACATGTTTACCTATTGCACTTGTTATATTGCTTTATGTTGACAACTATCCACGAGATATACATGTTGCAAGTTGAAAGCAATTGCTGAAACTTAATCATCATTTGTGTTGCTTCAATGCCTTCTACTTTGAATCTATTGCTTTATGAGTAACTCTTATGCAAGTCCTATTGGTGTTTGTCTTGAAAGTATTATTCATGAAAAGTCTTTGCTATATGATTCATTTGTTTACTCATTGTCTTCACCATTGCTTTGAATCGCTGCATTCATCTCATATGCTTTACAATATTGTTGATCAAGATCATGTTGGTAGCATGTCACTTAAGAAATTATCATTGTTATCGTTTACCTACTCGAGGGCGAGTAGGAACTAAGCTTGGGGATGCTTGATACGTCTCAAACGTATCTATAATTTCTTATGTTCCATGCTTGTTTTATGACAATACCTACATGTTTTGTTCACACTTTATATCGTTTTGATGCGTTTTCCGGAACTAACCTATTGACGAGATGCCGAAGGGCTAGTTCCTGTTTTCTGCTGTTTTTGGTTTCAGAAATCCTAGTAAGGAAATATTCTCGGAATCGGACGAAATCAATGCCCAGCATCCTATTTTTCCACGAAGCTTCCAGAACACCCGAGAGCCGCCAGAGGGGAGCCCTGGGGGGCCCACACGCCAGGCCGGCGCGGCCCAGGCCCTGGTCGCGCCGCCCTATTGTGTGGTGGCCCCGTCAGCCCTCCGACTCCGCCTCCTCGCCTATTTAAGCCTCCTCGATCTAAAACCTCGATACAGAAAAGCCACGGTACGAGAAACCTTCCAGAGCCGCCGCCATCGCGAAGCCAAGATCTGGGGGACAGGAGTCTCTGTTCCGGCACGCCGCCGGGACGGGGAAGTGCCCCCAGAAGGCTTCTCCATCAACACCACCGCCATCTTCATCATCGCTGGTGTCTCCCATGAGGAGGGAGTAGTTCTCCATCGAGGCTAAGGGCTGTACCGGTAGCTATGTGGTTAATCTCTCTCCCTATGTACTTCAATACAATAATCTCATGAGCTGCCTTACATGATTGAGATTCATATGATGATGCTTGTAATCTAGATGTCATTATGCTAGTCAAGTGGATTTACTTATGTGATCTCCGGAGACTCCTTGTCCCACGTGTGTAAAGGTGACAGTGTGTGCACCGTGTGGGTCTCTTAGGCTATATTTCACGAATACTTATTCATCGTTATGAATAGCATAGTGAAGTGCTTATTTATATCCCTTTATGATTGCAATGAGTTTTGTATCACTATTCATCTATGTGCTACTCTAGTGATGTTATTAAAGTAGTCTATTCCTCCCGCACGGTGTAATGGTGACAGTGTGTGCATCGTGTAGTACTTGGCGTAGGTTATGATTGTGATCTCTTGTAGATTATGAAGTTAACTATTGCTATGATAGTATTGCTGTGATCTATGCCTCCTTCATAGTGTGATGGTGACAGTGTGCATGCTATGTTAATACTTGGTTTGGTTGTGTTGATCTATCGTGCACTCTAAGGTTATTTAAACATGAATATCGAATATTGTGGAGCTTGTTAACTCCGGCATTGAGGGTTCGTGTAATCCTACACAATTAGTGGTGTTCATCATCCAACAAGAGAGTGTAGAGTATAGCATTTATCTATTTATTCTGTTATGTGATCAATGTTGAGAGTGTCCACTAGTGAAAGTATGATCCCTAGGCCTTGTTTCCAATACTGCAAACACCGCTTGTTTACTGTTCTGCTGCATTTTTACTTCCTGCAATATTACTACCATCAACTGCACGCCAGCAAGCACTTTTCTGGCGCCGTTACTACTGCTCATATTCATTCATACCACTTGTATTTCACTATCTCTTCGCGAACTAGTGCACCTATACATCTGACAAGTGTATTAGGTGTGTTGGGGACACAAGAGACTTCTTGTATCGTGATTGCAGGGTTGCTTGAGAGGGATATCTTTGACCTCTTCCTCCCTGAGTTCGATAAACCTTGGGTGATCCACTTAAGGGAAACTTGCTGCTGTTCTACAAACCTCTACTCTTGGAGGCCCAACACTGTCTACAAGAATAGAAGCACCCGTAGACATCAGGGGCCAAGGAGCGAGATCCACCTTCCACCTCCTCCCGCAATCACGGACGAAAATCGACATCAGTTACAAATAGTGGCAGCTCCACACCCGCCGCCTTATATCGACACCAATGGCGCGGTCTCGATGATTCAGAAGGCCAGGCCATCCAACAGAGCTCAGAAAGTAATTTCGCGACAAGTCTTCATGGCAGAGAAGATGCCTCCACCAACAATCGAGTACTTGAATTGGTCGGGACAGGACATTGGCTTCACCATAGCGGACCACCCGCAGCAAGTTCCCCGACCAAGGCAATCAGCTTTGATCTTACCAGCGGTGATCGCAGGATTCGACGTTTCACGAGTATTCATAGATGGAGGCAGCAGTTTAAACCTCATGTATGTAGATACATTGAGGAAGATGAACATATCCCTGGCGAACTTAAAACTAACCGACACACGTTTCCATGGTATCACACCAGACAAGCCAAGTTATCCGCTGGGAAAGATCAATCTCGACGTTCAGTTTGGAACCCGAGAGAATTACAGGATAGAAAGGCTGGAGTTTGAAGTATTGGATTTTCCATCACAGTACCATGCTCTACTGGGATGACCCGCGTATGCCAGGTTTATGGCGGTACCACATTACACATACTTGTTGTGGAGACTCCCTGGACCCAGAGGCCCAATCACAGTAAAAGGTAGTTTCACGCTAGCGGATAAGTGCGACAAGGATGTTCATCGACTGTTAGAAACTTTCGGGATGCAAGCGGAGTATATGGCGTACAAGCTAACAACCGACTATGACGTGTTGCCTGATGGAGGAAGGCCGCTAAAGGAGCCAACCTTCAACACAACCAAAAATTCAAAGGAGGTGCAGATCCACCCGACAGATCCCAAGAAGACGACAACTATCGCCACAAATATGGATCTCGCATAGGAAAGCGCGCTCGTCGAGTTCCTCAGTGAGCGCTGGGAAATCTTCGCATGGTGTCCAGCAGACATGCCAGGAGTACCCAGGGAACTTGCCGAGCACCCCCTTAACTTGGATCCATTGGCCATGCCAATCAATCAACCTTTGCGGCATTTTTCGGAACCAAACCGCAAAGCTATGCTGTCGGAAATTAATCGACTCAGAGAAGCCAGATTTATCAAAGAGTTACATACAGAGGCCACGTGGGTAGCTAACCCAGTGTTGGTCCCGAACAAAAACACAGAGGTCCTTCGCATGTGCGTCGACTTCACGTGTCTCAATAAACAATGTCCAAAGGATCACTTTCCCCTCGCAAGGATCGATCAAATTATCGACTCCACGGCAGGCTGTGAACGTCTTTCCTTCCTGGACGCGTATTCTGGCTACAACCAGATCCGCTTGAAAGAAGAAGATGAGGTCAAAACAACTTTTATAACACCCTATGGCGTGTTCTGCTATAGAACAATGCCCTTCGGGTTGAAAAACGCGGGAGCAACATATCAGCGGATGATGCAGAAGTGCCTTGCCACACAGATTGGCAAAAACGC
Organism: Lolium rigidum; assembly: GCF_022539505.1. Lineage (NCBI taxonomy): Eukaryota > Viridiplantae > Streptophyta > Magnoliopsida > Poales > Poaceae > Lolium > Lolium rigidum. The sequence goes on from NC_061513.1 coordinate 130,310,144, forward strand.
TCAAGTATACATCGACGATGTCGTCATAACAACAAATAAAGGGTCAACCCTGATCGATGATCTCAAGGAAACTTTCGACAACCTTGATAAATTCCGCCTCAAATTGAACCCGACAAAGTGCTCTTTTGGCGTTGCTGCGGGAGAACTTCTCGGGTTTCTGGTGTCAGCAAGAGGAATCGAGGCTAATCCGGAGAAAATTCAAGCCATCGTGACGATGAGGAAGCCAACAAAGTTCAAGGAAATACAACAGCTAACTGGGCGAGTCGCAGCTTTGAGCAGGTTCGTCGCCAGGCTGGGAGAAAAGGCATTACCGTTTTACGCCTTGATCAAACAAGGAGAAAAATTCGAGTGGAACGAAGAAGCAGATAAAGCCTTCGAGGATCTCAAACGTACAATCTCGACACCACCAATATTGGTGGCGCCCAAGGAAAAGGAACCTCTTTTGTTATATATCGTGGCTACACCCTAAATGGTCAGCACAGTACTTGTGGTTGAGCGAGAGAAGAAGGAAAACTCCATGGAGTCCAGCGGCCGGTATACTTCATCAGCGAAGTTTTATCGCCCTCAAAACAGCGGTACCCACAGTACCAAAAGTTAGCATATGGAGTATTCAGAACCACGAGAAAACTGCGACATTATTTTTTGGCACATCCGATAATAGTGGTCAACGAGGCGCCTTTGTCCAATATATTGAATAACCCGGAAGCTACGGGTCGTGTCTCCCTTTGGGGAATAGAGCATTCCCCTCGGGACATCACGTATGAAAAAAGAAAAGCAATAAAATCGCAGATCTTACAAGACTTCGTCGCAGAGTGGATGGAGCTGCAAAATACGGGACCCCCAGACTTATCGAGAACTTGGACTATGAACTTTGACGGGTCAAAAAGGTTAGAAGGAGCTGGAGCTGGCGTGATATTAGTATCACCTCAAGGAGATAAACTGAAGTATGTACTTTGGATGACGTTCCCCGACGCGTCTAACAATGAAGCGGAGTACGAAGCACTGATACATGGGATGAAGATGGCGAAAGCTTGCGGTGCAACCCGATTAAAAATCTTCAGCGACTCCCAATTGGTGGCTCAACAGGTGATGAACCAGTGTGACGCAGTCAATGATAGTATGATAGCATACAAGGAGGTATACAATAAACTCGAGAAGTCTTTGACGGGTGCGAAGTGAATCAAATCAGCAGACTCAGCAACGATGAAGCCGTTGTTCTGGAAAACATCGGATCGCAATGTTTAGCAATACCACCTGGCGTATTTTGGGAGGAGATAAGTGAAAGGTCGACTAAGGCAAAGAAACAAACAAAGAAAAAAGAGAAGATCGAGAAAGACTCGGGGGCTCCAGCAATATCGGAAGCAAGCGCATCAGGAGATGAAGAAGAATCGCATGAGGTGATGGTAGTGCAAATTCGTTGGATGCAGGTTTACATCGCATATATCCTAAGGAAAGAAATACCCGAGGATCTAGTAGAAGCAAGGCGAGTTATTCGACGGTCCAAGGCCTTCACCGTGGTTAAGGGCGAGCTGTATAAACGAAGTATATCGGGATTCTTGCAGCGATGCGTTACACCCGAAGAAGGACGATTACTCTTAAAAGATGTGCACGAAGGAGTATGTGGATATCACGCAAGCTGTCGAGCTATAGCAGCCAAGGTTTTCAGAGCAGGATTCTACTGGCTAACAACAATCGAGGATGCAAAGGACATAGTGCGTACCTGTGATGTGTGCCAAAGGTTTGCCGCAAAACCTCATTCTCCGGGAGCAGAGTTGATGCCAATACCATTGTCATGGCCCTTTGCTCAATGGGTCCTTGATATGGTGGGAAAGTTGCACAAGGCGTGGATAGGAGGATACGAGTATATGCTCGTAGATGTCGATAAGTTCACCAAGTGGATTGAGGCGAAGCCGATAAACTCGCCGGATGCAACATCCGCGGTCAAGTTCATCGAGAGCATTGTTTTTCGATTTGGAGTTCCCCATAGTATTGTCACAAACAATGGCAGTAATTTCACTTCCAAGGAATTCAAGGCATATTGCGCAGAGATAGGTATCAAATTACAATTTGCCTCAGTTGCGCACCTGCAAACTAATGGTCAAGTCGAAAAAGCAAACGGTATCATCTGCAACGACATCAAGAAGCGCCTGTTAACACCATTGGAAAAAGCTCGACACACATGGCCAGAGGAGTTGCCTAGCGTGCTGTGGAGCATAAAGACGACACCCAATACAGCGACACAAGAAACTCCATTCTTTCTGGTCCACGGAGCTGAAGCAGTGCTGCCGATAGAGATAGAACACAATTCCCCGAGAGTGGTGGAATTTAATGAAGAAATCTCGAGAAAGACCCTGGAGGATGATGTGAATGCACTCGACGAAGCTCGAGACGAGGTATTGTCAAGGGTCATTGATACGTCTCCGACGTATCGATAATTTCTTATGTTCCATGCCACATTATTGATGTTATCTAAATGTTTTATGCACACTTTATGTCATATTCGTGCATTTTCTGGAACTAACCTATTAACAAGATGCCGAAGTGCCGGTTCTCGTTTTCTCGCTGTTTTTGGTTTCAGAAATCCTAGTAACGAAATATTCTCGGAATCGGACGAAATCAACGCCCAAGTTCCTATTTTCACCGGAAGCATCCAGAACACCCGGGAAGGACCAGAGGGGGGCACGGGCCCCCAGACCATAGGCCGGCGTGGCCCGGGCCCCGGCCGCGCCGCCCTATGGTGTCGTCGCCCCTTCGACCCTCCTGCGCCGCCTCTTCGCCTATATAAAGCCCCTGGATCGAAAACCCTGATACGATTGGCGAAAACCACAGAAACCTTCCAGAGCCGCCGCCATCGCAACGCCAAGATCCGGGGACAGGAGTCTCCGTTCCGGCACGCCGCCGGAACGGGGAAGTGCCCCGGAAGGCTTCTCCATCGACACCGCTGCCATCTCCACCGCCATCTTCATCACCGCTGCTTGCTCCCATGAGGAGGGAGTAGTTCTCCATCGAGGCTCGGGGCTGTACCGGTAGCTATGTGGTTCATCTCTCTCCTATGTACCTCAATACAATGATCTCATGAGCTGCTTTACATGATTGAGATTCATATGAGTTTGTATCACAATTTATCTATGTGCTACTCTAGCAAAGTTATTAAAGTAGTTCTATTCCTCTTGCACGTGTGTAAAGGTGACAGTGTGTGCACCGTGTTAGTACTTGGTTTATGCTATGATCATGATCTCTTGTAGATTGCGAAGTTAACTATTGCTATGATAATATTGATGTGATCTATTCCTCCTACATATGCATGAAGGTGACAGTGTGCATGCTATGTTAGTACTTGGTTTAGTCTTTTGATCTATCTTACACTATAAGGTTCTGGAGCTTGTTAACTCCGGCATTGAGGGTTCGTGTAATCCTACGCAATGTGTTCATCATCCAACAAAAGTGTAGAGTATGCATTTATCTATTCTGTTATGTGATCAATGTTGAGAGTGTCCACTAGTGAAAGTGTAATCCCTAGGCCTTGTTCCTAAATGCTGCTATCGCTGCTTGTTTCATCGTTTTACTCGTGATACTACTCGCTGCAATACTACCACCATCAACTACATGCCGGCAAGCTATTTTCTGGCACCGTTGCTACTGCTCATACTTATTCATACCACCTGTATTTCACTATCTCTTCGCCGAACTAGTGCACCTATTAGGTGTGTTGGGGACACAAGAGACTTCTTGCTTTGTGGTTGCAGGGTTGCATGAGAGGGATATCTTTGACCTCTTCCTCCCTGAGTTCGATAAACCTTGGGTGATCCACTTAAGGGAAAACTTGCTGCTGTTCTACAAACCTCTGCTCTTGGAGGCCCAACACTGTCTACAGGAAAAGGAGGGGGAAGTAGACATCAAGCTATTTTCTGGCGCCGTTGTCGGGGAGGAAAGGTAAAAGGTACTCACACTCCGGATCTCGGCTACTAAGCTATTTCCCGCGCCGTAAGTACTCGAAGCTATTTCCTTTAGATCCGGCAATTGCATCTTTTTGTTTCTTGTTTACACTAGTTTGGCATAATGGACAAGAATGATCTTCTTATTCTATTTCCTGATTTAAAACATGGATTGTTTGATGCGAAAATTAAAAAACCTATGGAATCTTATTTGCATGTCTGGTAGTAATATTAGTATGAACGCTTTGAACACCATTGTTGCTAATGATATGGAAAATTCTAAGCTTGGGGAAGCTGGCTTTGATGAGCATGATATTTTTAGTCCCCCAAGCATTGAGGAGAAAATTTTCTTTGATGATACTTTGCCTCCTATTTATGATGATTATAATGATAGTGGTCTTTTAGTGCCACCTACTATGGAGAGTAAATTTTATTGTGATTATACTATGCCTCCTACACTTGATGAGAATAATAATGATAGCTACTTTGTTGAATTTGCTCCCACTATTACTAATAAAATTGATTATGCCTATGTGGAGAGTAATAATTTTATGCATGAGACTCATGATAAGAATGCTTTATGTGATAGTTATATTATTGAGTTTGCTCATGTTGCTACTGAAAGTTATTATGAGAGAGAAAAATATGGTTGTAGAAATTTTCATGTTACTAAAATGCCTCTCTATGTGCTGAAATTTTTGAAGCTACACTTGTTTTATCTTCCTATGCTTGTCACTTTGCTCTTCATGAACTTGTTTATTTACAAGATTCCTATGCATAGGAAGCATGTTAGACTTAAATATGTTTTGAATTTGCCTCTTGATGCTCTCTTTTGGTTCAAATACTATTTCTTGCGAGTGCATCATTAAAACTGCTGAGCCCATCTTAATGGCTATAAAGAAAGAACTTCTTGGGAGATAACCCATGTGTTTATTTTGCTACAGTACTTTGTTTTATATTTGTGTCTTGGAAGTTGTTTACTACTGTAGCAACCTCTCCTTATCTTAGTTTTGTGTTTTGTTGTGCCAAGTGAAGCCTCTAATCGAAGGTTGATACTAGATTTGGATTTCTGCGCAGAAACAGATTTCTATCTGTCACGAATCTGGGCTGTTTTCTCTGTAGAAAAATCAGGAAAATATGCCAATTTACGTGTGTTTTCCTCAGATATGTACGCAACTTTCATTAGTTTTGAGTTTTCTGATTTGAGCAACGGAAGTATTTATTAGAAATTCGTCTTTACGGACTGTTCTGTTTTGACAGATTCTGCCTTTTATTTCGCATTGCTTCTTTTGCTATGTGGGGTGGATTTCTTTGTTCCATTAAACTCCAGTAGCTTTGAGCAATGTCCAGAAGTGTTAAGAATGATTGTGTCACCTCTGAACATGTGAGTTTTTGATTATGTACTAACCCCTCTAATGAAGTTTATGAGAAGTTTGGTGTGAAGGAAGTTTTCAAGGGTCAAGAGAGGAGGATGATATACTATGATCAAGAAGAGTGAAAGCTCTAAGCTTGGGGATGCCCCGTTGGTTCACCCCTGCATATATCAAGAAGACTCAAGCGTCTAAGCTTGGGGATGCCCAAGGCATCCCCTTCTTCATCGACAAATTATCAGGTTCCTTCTCTTGAAACTATATTTTTATTCGGTCACATCTTATGTGCTTTGCTTGGAGCGTCTGTATGCTTTTATTTTTGTTTGTGTTTGAATAAATTGGATTACATCATGCTTGTGTGGGAGAGAGACAAGCTCCGCTGGTTCGTATGAACACATGTGTTCTTAGCTCATAATATTCATGGCGAAGTTTCTTCTTCGTTAAATTGTTATATGGTTGGAATTGGAAAATGATACATGTAGTAATTGCTAAAATGTCTTGGGTAATGTGATACTTGGCAATTTTTGTGCTCATGTTTAAGCTCTTGCATCATATGCTTTGCACCCATTAATGAAGAAATACATAGAGCATGCTAAAATTTGGTTTGCATATTTGGTCTCTCTAAGGTCTAGATAATTTCTAGTATTGAGTTTGAACAACAAGGAAGACGGTGTAGAGTTTTATAATGTGTACAATATGTCTTTTATGTGAGTTTTGCTGCACCGGTTCATCCTTGTGTTTGTTTCAAATAACCTTGCTAGCCTAAACCTTGTATCGAGAGGGAATACTTCTCATGCATCCAAATCCTTGAGCCAAACAACACTATGCCATTTGTGTCCACCATACCTACCTACTACATGGTATTTCCTGCCATTCCAAAGTAAATTGCTTGAGTGCTACCTTTAAACAATTCAAAATTTATCACCTCTGATTTGTGTCAATGTTTTATAGCTCATGAGGAAGTATGTGGTGTTTATCTTTCAATCTTGTTGGGCAACTTTCACCAATGGACTAGTGGCTTCATCCGCTTATCCAATAATTTTGCAAAAAGAGCTGGCAATGGGATTCCCAGTCCCAAATTAATTAACAAAAATAGACACTCCTCCATGGTATGTGATTGTTGGATGGCACCCGAAGGATTCGGTTAGCCATGGCTTGTGTAAGCAAAGGTTGGGAGGAGTGTCATCATAATAAAACTAAAATAAAAAGGCACTCCTTCATGGTATGAGATTGTTGGCAGGCACCCGAGGAATCGGTTAGCCATGGTTTGTGAAAGAAAGGTTGGAAGGAGTGCCACCCAAAATAAAATAAAATGGGAGCCGCTCTTTGAAGGTTTGTCTGGCAAGGGGGTTAGAGTGCCCACTACCATTCGTTGACAACAACATACACCTCTCAAAACTTTATTTTTATGCTCTCTTTATGTTTTCAAAATAAAAGCTCTAGCACAAATATAGCAATCGATGCTTTCCTCTATGGAGGACCATTCTTTTACTTTTATTGTTGAGTCAGTTCACCTATTTCTCTCCATCTCAAGAAGCAAACACTTGTGTGAACTGTGCATTGATTCCTACATACTTGCATATTGCATTTGTTATATTACTCTATGTTGACAATATCCATGAGATATACATGTTACAAGTTGAAAGCAACCGCTAAAACTTAATCTTCCATTGTGTTGCTTCAATGCCTTTACTTTGAATTATTGCTTTATGAGTTAACTCTTATGCAAGACTTATTGATGCTTGTCTTGAAATGCTATTCATGAAAAGTCTTTGCTTTATGATTCACTTGTTTACTCATGTCATATACATTGTTTTGATCGCTGCATTCACTACATATGCTTTACAAATAGTATGATCAAGGTTATGATGGCATGTTACTCCAGAAATTATCCGTGTTATCGTTTTACCTGCTCGGGACGAGCGAACTAAGCTTGGGGATGCTGATACGTCTCGACGTATCGATAATTTCTTATGTTCCATGCCACATTATTGATGTTATCTACATGTTTTATGCACACTTTATGTCATATTCGTGCATTTTCTCGGAACTAACCTATTAACAAGATGCCGAAGTGCCGGTTCTCGTTTTCTGCTGTTTTTGGTTTCGAAATCCTAGTAACGAAATATTCTCGAATCGGACGAAATCAACGCCCAAGTTCCTATTTTCACCGGAAGCATCCAGAACACCGGGAAGGACCGAGAGGGGGAACTGGGCCCCTGGACCATAGGCCGGCGCGGCCCGGGCCCCGGCCGCGCCGCCCTATGGTGTCGTCGCCCCTTCGACCCTCCTGGACCGCCTCTTCGCCTATATAAAGCCCCTGGATCGAAAACCCTGATACGATTGGCGAAAACCACAGAAACCTTCCAGAGCCGCCGCCATCGCGACGCCAAGATCTGGGGGACAGGAGTCTCTGTTCCGGCACGCCGCCGGAACTGGGATAGCCCCCGGAAGGCTTCTCCATCGACACCGCTGCCATCTCCACCGCCATCTTCATCACCGCTGCTGCTCCCATGAGGAGGGAGTAGTTCTCCATCGAGGCTCGGGGCTGTACCGGTAGCTATGTGGTTCATCTCTCTCCTATGTACCTCAATACAATGATCTCATGAGCTCTTTACATGATTGAGATTCATATGAGTTTGTATCACAATTTATCTATGTGCTACTCTAGCAAAGTTATTAAAGTAGTTCTATTCCTCCCGCACGTGTGTAAAGGTGACGAGTGTGTGCACCGTGTTAGTACTTGGTTTATGCTATGATCATGATCTCTTGTAGATTGCGAAGTTAACTATTGCTATGATAATATTGATGTGATCTATTCCTCCTACATATGCATGAAGGTGACGAGTGTGCATGCTATGTTAGTACTTGGTTTAGTCTTTTGATCTATCTTACACTATAAGGTTACCAGAATATGAACATAATTGTGGAGCTTGTTAACTCCGGCATTGAGGGTTCGTGTAATCCTACGCAATGTGTTCATCATCCAACAAAAGTGTAGAGTATGCATTTATCTATTCTGTTATGTGATCAATGTTGAGAGTGTCCACTAGTGAAAGTGTAATCCCTAGGCCTTGTTCCTAAATGCTGCTATCGCTGCTTGTTTACTGTTTTACTGTGATACTACTGCTGCAATACTACCACCATCAACTACACGCCAGCAAGCTATTTTCTGGCACCGTTGCTACTGCTCATACTTATTCATACCACCTGTATTTCACTATCTCTTCGCCGAACTAGTGCACCTATTAGGTGTGTTGGGGACACAAGAGACTTCTTGCTTTGTGGTTGCGGGGTTGCATGAGAGGGATATCTTTGACCTCTTCCTCCCTGAGTTCGATAAACCTTGGGTGATCCACTTAAGGGAAAACTTGCTGCTGTTCTACAAACCTCTGCTCTTGGAGGCCCAACACTGTCTACAGGAAAAGGAGGGGGAAGTAGACATCAGTCATCAAATACCAGCAAGATATGAAAAACTACCACAGTCGACGTTTGCGACCAAGATCTTTCCAGGTAGGTGACCTAGTTCTTCGGCTTACGCAAGATAGCCACGAGAAATTCGAGTCGCCATGTATAGGCCCGTACATCGTCACCGAAGTAATTGAAGGAGGAACATACAGGAAAAGGACAAGAAGACAGGGATCGCCGAGCCAAATCCCTGGAACGTGGCGCAGCTTAGGCGTTTTTACGCCTAAGTCGAAATATAGTCCTATATGTAAACATACAATGTACTGAAACGCCCGCGATTTTTTAGACGCACTCTTTTCCTTTCAGGGCACCGAGTGGGGTTGGAAGGTTTTTAATGAGGCGGACTCGCGGTGCTGCAATATAGTAAAGTATTGGTGATATTCATCTTTTTCTTCGACAGGCTCGGGGACTTGCAACCCGCAAATACAATATATATACACAAGTCTCTACAATATACAATCTACAAAGTCATTTGCCTTGATCAAAAAACCTCGCAAACCAATAAAAATAAAAACACTAGCCACCGAAACGCTCGGGGGCTAGAAGGAAGAAAAAACATACAATTTGTTTTACAATATACATAGTGCTCACAATATGCAGGGTCCTTTTATAAAGAAAAATTTCGGCAGAAGAAGCATACTTTTATTCACGACCCATCAGGTCATCTATGTTTACTCTTTCATTGGAAGCAGCGGCACTCATGTGATCAACATAATTACCCTTCACAAAGAACTCAGCATCCATCTGAAGTAAATCATCCATCATTTCCTCGGCAACGGGTGTGACAACTTCGTTGATTTTGTCGATATTCCTCCTTCGTTTCTTCAGTTTGGCATGGCAAAGTTCAACGATTTTGGTCAGATCCAATTTCGGGTAGACGATTTGCAACATGATCATAGCAAACCTAGCTCCAGCAGTCAATTGGGCCTTCACAAAGTCATGGATTCGAGAAGCATCTCTGAATTTATTCATCAAATCAGGAAGGGTCTTCGGCTGGGCGTTTCGACGAAACATGGTGTTGTAAACCAGGGCCAACGTCCTCGTGCAGAAGTCAAGATAATCACGGACTTGACCTGCGCGATCTTGAAATCTGACGATTCCTCGGGTACGATCTGGTGTAGCCCAAAAGCTGGAACCATGATCCAGAGCAAGCTTGACAAGAAGATTTGATCTCGCGTCCACTCGTTGGTCCTCGACAGCAGCATCCAAAAAGGAACCTATTCGACAGAAGTATCATAGTAAGAGATGAAAAACAAGTAAATAGAGTAGAAAAATTTCGAAGATAGAAAGCGTACCCGCCATATCCAGACTGGCGCCAGTCATCAACTCGAGCATGTAATTTTCTCGGGAAGCAGCCTGTGCAGCTTCAGCGACTGCAGCCTCTTTTAAAGCTGAGGCTTCCTGGGCCTGCTGAAGGGCAACTTTCTCCTTCTCGGACGATTTTCGAGATTGTTCCATTATTACAAGTGCTTGCTTCTTCATTGACGGAAGTTGTTGTCGAAGTTCGTTCAAATCTTGTACTGGATCAGCGTTCGAGGAATCTTTGATGAAATTGTCAACAGAAGTTTTCTTCGAGCAGGAGGAAGCGGGTAAGGCATCCGAGGAACGAGGAGCCGCGGTATAGTTGTCAAAAACCAACTGGAAAGAAAATCCCGACATCAGTCATTTGGCAAAATAGCAGTTCATTCATTCAGTTGGATATTTACACGACCATTACAATAGGGGGTTCCTAGTAAACCAATGGCAGGCTGTCGCAAAAGACTACTAAGGCGACACCAACAAAAGAAGAAGGAAAAAGAAAAACAAGGACAAGATGGTCTACTTGACCTCCGGCTTCGCAGAACTGGGGGAAGGAGCTGGCTTGTATCTGAGGAAGGAGAGGATCTTCTTCGAGTGCGGTTTGGCAGCCCTAATCAAGGATTGCCACTTCTCTGTCTTCATCCTCCTCACCTCACCAGCTTTCGCCCAGTCGACGTTTTGCTGGCTCTCGGCAACCAAAGCTATGGTGCCTTCGATGCCAATCTTCAAGTTCTCCTGCCGGAGAGTCAGACCAAGATCTTCTTCGGGAACAAAGTGCTTGGTAAGGGCAATGAAGGTGTCTGGATGCTCTTTCTTCGGGAAGAAGTAGGAGAAAAGGCACGAAAAAGCAATCTTTGCATCAGAGATAGTATGGCGCACCAAATCCCCATGAATCTCGAGGAGGGAAAGAGCGTCGAGAAGGCGGTCATCTGCAGGTTTCTCAAGTTCAAAATCCTGGCTCATCTTCCCTACTGAAACAAATTTCGGGTTGTCAACAAGTATAAGGGAAAAATAATGTTGGAGGCAACTTGATCAAAGTGATTGGCAAACATACTGACAAAACGCCGATTCTGCGACTCCAATCGAGCGATGACATCTTCCTCACGAGCGATTTGCTGAGCTGTTTTGTTGCGCAAGGTAGTTTCAGCTTCATGGAGCCTCTTTCGAAGACTTTCGACAGAAGCAGAATCCAGTTCAGCCTTTTCGCGAGCTTTTTCACTTTGCTCCATCTTGAGAGCAAGGTCATCGGCACGCTTGTTGGCTGTGGCGAGAGCCTCTAACAAAAGAAAGGGCAGCAGTGTTAAGATAAAAATAGCAAGAAGAAGTTAACTCGCTAAAAGGGATGATAGAAGAGGACTACCTTTCAAACTATCAACAGTGTCACGGTACCCAATGAATTGAGTACCAAGACGAATGAAGTCTTTCATCAGAGGCTGAAAAAAGAAAGTGATTACGGTCTACAAGGGAAAAACTTGACAGAAGACAAAATAGTGGTAAGAATTCTTACATCGTCCAACGAAGGAGTCGCCGAACTCCGGGCCAAAAGATTTTGGTCAACGCCAAGTTCAATTCTCGCTCTCTTCAGCGAAGGGGCACGGGGGCTGCCGACAGGACTCGACTCCTCTAAGTCTTGTTGAGGAGGCGATGTTTCCTCTGTTGCACGGCGAGTTTCTGAAAGAACTAAAGTTTGTGACGTGCTCGTAGGAGCAATCACATTAACAGTGGGTTCTTCTTCTTCATCGCCACTGTGTACAAAAGATAGCATGAGAATATTCAAAAAAACACATATAATGAAAGATACGACAGAATAACTTACGAGCTAACAAGAGCATCAGTGTAAGGGTTGAAGGCGTCCTCTTCCTCGGGGGAAGTTTCTTCGGCAGGTGATCCGCCGGTGTTGGAGGTGCCGGAGTCTTCGACATTACCCCTCTTCCTTTTGTTCCTTGGGGAAGCAGCGGAAGGAAGAGAATGTACTGACTCGGAAGCCTCAGATTCAGTCTCTCTTTCAGAGGAAGCCGCGGATTTGTGAGATGCCACAGTTTCACTCTCAGGGCGAGAAGTACCCTGCGCATCATCGGCTACGATGGCTCGATCCTCGACCTCCCCACCTTCAGGTAAGGGGGGCAGAGAAGAGGTGACTTGGTGGTTCTGCAAAAGGGAAAAACAATAGCAAGGGATAGTTGATGACGGATGTTGACAGCAAAATGGCAAGATAGCAGTTGGAATTTGAATCAGATTCGAGAAAAAGCAAGTTAATCGAGATAAGAATCAAAAAACTCGAGAGGCAAGTTACTTACTTTTGGGAGAGCATGGGCACCACTGTATGGTACCACGCGGCAGGAAGTTGGCACCGAGTCTTTTTTTGCTTAACGACGAAACACGTCGAACAAGCTTCTCCAAATCCTTCACAGAGAGATCTTTGGATAGGCGGTCGATGTCTTTCTCGCCAGCATACATCCACATAGGGTTTTTGCGAGCCTGTAGAGGCTGCACCCTAATCCTAAGGAAATAGGCGGTAATCTGGATACCCGACAATTCTTTGCCTCGGGTATTCCGCAGCTCATGGATGCGCTTCATCAGTGCCTCTGTCGCCATTTTCTCTTCTTCGGTGACCTCTGCATCCCAGGATCGGCGGCGAAGGATTTTCGCGCTACCGTCAAAGGGGGCGATGTTGTATTCCAGCGAGTCAGAGCATTCCTCGCGGATGTAAAGCTATTTTTTGCGCCACCCTTGGACGGAGTCGGGGAATTTGACGTCGAAATACTCGACGTCAGGGCGGACACAGATAACAACACCACCTATGTTGTAGGCGATGTTGTGGGAGCCGTTGCGGCGAAGGCAGAAAATGCGTTTCCACAGGGCCCAATTTGGTTGGGTCCCGAGAAAGCGTTCGCAGAGGGTGATAAAGATAGAAATATGGAGGATGGAATTGGGAGTCAGCTGGTGCAGCTGCAACCCGTACACAAATAGTAATCCACGAAGAAATTCATGGATAGGGGTGGAGAGACCGCGGATGAGATGGTCAACAAAGCTAACCCGATATTCGATGGGGGAGTCAGAAAGCTTTCCTCGCTGGGGAAGATCAGCGCCTCCTTCTGCTTCATCAGGCCAAGCTTATTCAGCATGTTCGTGTCTTGGTTTGTGATCTTGGATCTCTCCCACTCCGAAACTTCCAGATTTGGTGTCGCCATGCCTGCTTCGGGGGTGGTGTGCTTTGAGAACTTCGTCCGCGGCGGCATCAATGTTGACGCTGAAAGGATTGAGGATGAGGATTAGCGCGAGAGCTTGGCTGATGGCAATGGAGGATTTTGGGCAGAGAGAGGATAGGAGCGCGGCGCAGCGATGGGGATTCTTTGAGGAAGACGATGGTTATTTATGGTGAGCTAACGAATCGCCGCGCCGTTGGATGGTGAACGAATGGATTTGATGCCCTACACGTGTCTACATGGGTAAAAAGGTCTTTTTACTGTGATGGAACTGGACAGACGCTACAGGGCGCGTGCCAGAAAAAGCGGAGGACGTGTGTCCCCCACTTGCGTAACGTGTCAAGTACCGCAGAGTTTCGGGCCCACAAGTCAGTGACATGACAGAATTCGTGTCTTCCCGATACAGTGGTCGTGGCTATCGTTAGCACCGATGTCATTTTAAGGGAAAAACTTCGACAAAGATGCTATGAGGATTGGCGACAGGGAAGGATTAATGATAATTTTTGAAGCCTTTGATCAAATACAAGTTTTTGTTAAATGCTCGGGGGCTACTTTTTAAAGAGGTTTGGCAAAGGAGTGGGTTTAGCAAGATAAACGTAAGTCTACAGTCGTTGTCAAAAAACAATGCTACTAAAAGAGAATTTCGAGAAAGTTTCATCAAGAATGTCGACAGGAAAATTTCGAGTATTGCAACAAAGAAAAGGCGAGAGCCTATCATCAAATACAAGTATTTGTTCATATGCTCGGGGGCTACTCTTATCAGAAGTATTTTTTGTACTTCTGATAAGAGGATGGTGCGGATGGTAAAATATAGAGTTGTTCAATAGTAAAGCAAGTTGATCCTACAGCCAAGTATAAATACTCGACTATAGCCTCGGGGGCTACTCCCATCGGGAGCGCTGTTCGCGCACCCGATAAAGATGGAAGAATTCGAAAAGATGACAATATAGCGACAAAGATGCTAAATCGATGAGCCTACAACCAAGTACAAGCACTTGGCTATAGCCTCGGGGGCTACTCCCATCGAGAACGGTGTTCGCGTGCTTGATGAAATTAAAAAAGGCATGGTGAGCATATTTCGAGTTATACAAATAACTCTTCATATACTCCCATCGGGAGGACAAGATGAAAATATACAAGTCATCCGGTGACTCGAATAAATGTGCTATTCCAGCAGCCAAAAAAGGCACTCGACAATATATTCTCAGAGCGCCTCAGTCACGAATTAATCTCTGAATGTCGCGATACTTTGCGAAGGTAAGTCCCCGGGATCCTTCCTGTGCGGCGTGGCACCGCCTCTGACGGCGCTTTGCTACTTTTTCTGTATCAGCAGATACAAAGAAAAATCCTAACGAACGCGTTAGGTACCCGATAAAAACATGACTGGAATTCGGCATCTGGTAAGACCTTAAGCGGCACATGTCGAATTACGCCAGTATCCCGAGATCATGTCCAGGGACGTGATCTTGAAGTAGGTTTTGGCGGATTGCCACAAGAGCAGTTAACTGGTACCTGATCCGTCAGATGAACCAGCCTCAATTACCGCTATCCCTGTACAATATACGACTATTTTATCAAAGTTATATGTTGATTCGAAGAAGTTATATGGTAATTGTAAAGATGGAGATTTTCCCTGAATCTTCGATTCAAGTAAAATCTCGGGGGCTACTGACATAGGCATCCCCAATGGGCCTGCCGAAGATGGTACCCAGGGTTTTTACTGAAGGCCCACGACCCGAAGTTTGTGAAGCCTGGAAGCCCAGTAGAGAGATAGTTTTGGAAAGATAGAGTTGTATTACGAATATTAATTTGTAACTATTACGGGACGAACTCAAAGAGTCTCCCGAACTTTGTAACTTGTACATCACGAAACCTTCGGCCCCTCCTCCTATATAAGGGGGAGTCGAGGGACAAAGAGGGCATCGATTTCATTGTCAACACAACCCTAGTTTCATAGCAGTCGAGTACTTTTCTGGCTGAACCTTCGAGATCTACTTGCCCTTTACTTTCCTGAAAACCCTAGTCTATAATCTGTAGGCATTGACAATTCGATACCTTGTCACCGGGAGACTCTAACATGCTGCCAGGCTTTTGGGTGCCAGGAGACTCTATCACGCTCCTGGGCTCAAGGTAGTCAGAATCGCGATCCTACTACCTGAATCCTACGATTTGACGATCTTACATCACCGTATCGATCCAAATCCCACTATGAATCCCAATCGCGTAGAATCAATGTTGAGTCCCGATCCGAATCATAGAATCCTTTAGAATAATGTAAATCTCGATCCCTTTTATGGATTTTTTCGCTACTAACTCATTATTTTTCCCATCCGCAAAACCATACAAGGATACTACTAAAACATCCCAAGCCATTTTCACTTGCTTTACTACCCTTTATTTACCTACAAAATCTCAAATGATCTACTGCTAGAACATTATTGCTAGAAACTTAATGTATTATAATTTTTTATCTCCACTATAATATTACACAAACTTTTTGTGTGATAAAAATATCTTCTCTGAGTAAGTATGGTAGGATCCCAGATTCTACGATTCGATACTACGACTCGATTCTGCCTGATGAAAATCTATCCGACTCCAAATCCCGACTCTGACTACCTTGCCTGGGCTTGGGGGTGGCAGGGTTTACTCCGAAGGGACCTCAGTCCGCTTGGAACATCACCTCAACTTGATATGTCACATGTCATCGGAACTGAGTTCCGAAAAAGGGCGCAACCTCTTCCCGGACGAGCCGGAAATCAGGACGCAAGGGTGGTCCGAATCGGACGAAGGGGAGGGACAGGCGGTAGCAACTGATTTGAACATTTGTTGAGCACATACTACGGCATCCCTGGTATCAGCTTTTACGGTCAAGGTCCCACACGGGGAGGGAAGCTTGAGCGCATGATAAGCGTGGTGAGTAACCACCATGAACTTTACCAATGCTAGCCGCCCTATGATGCCATTATATGGCAGAGAAATGTCCCCAACATCAAAGATGATGTTCTCAGTGTGGTAATTATCCTTGGAGCCAAAGGTCACAAGAAGCTCAATCTTACCCCACGGCTGAGTCGCCCCCGGATTCACTCCCAGGAAGGACTTGGTGGGGGACAATTGATCCTCCGTGATCTGCAGATTGTCCACCAACTTAGCTGAGAGGATGTTGAGGCCAGCCGCTCCATCCACCAGCATCTTGGAAACCCTGACGTTCTTGATAATGGGCGAGACCACTAGGGGAAGCGTGACAACACACGCAATGCGATCGGGGTGATCACTTGCATCGTAAGTGATGGGCACATGCGACCACCTGAGTGGCCGCTACTCCTCCGGGCTAGGGTGGATGGCACACACATCACGGGAGAAACGCTTAAACTCCCTGATGACCCTCAAGTATAGGGGATCGCAACAGTCTTCGAGGGAAGTAAAACCCAAATTTATTGATTCAACACAAGGGGAGGTAAAGAATACTTATAAGCCTTAACATTGGAGTTGTCAATTCAGCTGCACCTGGAAAAGCACTAGTAACAGGGGTGATGTGAAAGCAGCCTTAATATGAGAGCAGCAGTAATCGTAACATGGAAGCAGTAGTAACACAGAGGCAATGGCACCAGAAAATACTTTGATGGCGCATGACGGGGCTTTATGGAGTTTCTTGATTCCTCCCCGGCAACGGCGCCATAAAATAGTCCAGTGCGTAGTTGACTGTAGAGCAATGATGATGACAGAAGGACCGGAGTTCCCAGCTATCTACACTAGTGGTACCTCTCCAAGCAAATAACATGTGTTGGGTGAACAAATTACAATTGGGCAATTGATAACTGTGAGGGCATGACAATGCATGCTATGATAAGATAAAGTTACTGTAGTATTTAATTGGGCATTACAACATAATACATAGACCGTAATCCAACTGCATATATGACTAATAATCCACCTTCAGCTTATCGTCCGAACCCCTTCCAGTATTAAGTTGCAACCAACAGACTATCGCATTAAGCAATGTGTGTAAAGTAAAAAATAGAATTATCCTTAGACAAAACATTGTTGTTTTCTCCCTAGTAGCAACAACACATCTACAATCTAAGAAGTTATTGTCACTCTTCTAGAAAACTAGAGGCATGAACCCGCTATCGAGCATAAATACTCCCTTTTGGAGATACATGCAACTACTTGATCAAGGTAACTACAAGTACCGGAGAGCATGCAAGATCTTAAATAACAATAGTATGATAATATGATGAACAATATGATCACAATTCCACAATTTATTGGATCCCAACAAACACAACACCAATTACATCATATGGATCTCAATCATGTAAGGCAGCTCATGAGATCATTGTATTGAAGTACATGGGAGAGAGAGTACCAACTAGCTACAGCCAAGAACCCGTAGTCCAAGGGGGAACTACTCATGAACCATCATGGAGTCAAAGTGGAGGCGGTGGAGTCAATGGAGATGGCTCCGGGGGTCAATCCTCGTCCCGGCAGGGTGCCGGAACATGAACTTCTGACCCCGAAACTTGTTTGGACAATGGTAGCGGTGATGGAACTTTTCGTGGACGGAGGCTTGTATTTTTTAGGGTTTTCTCGTCGAAGGCAATTTATAGGCGGAAGGGCAAGGTCGGTGGGCGCCAGGTGGCCCCAGACCACCCCTAGGCGCCGACCAGGGCCAGGCTGCGCCTAGGCATGGTCTGGCCGGCTCCTGCCCGCCGTCTCTCCTCTGGACTTCGTCTTCGTTTCGGTAAAATGGCAACTTCGGCTTTTGTTTCGTCCAATTTCGAGAATATTTCCTATACAACTTTTCTGAAATACAAAACAACAGAAAACATGGAACTGGCACTGTGGCATCTTGTCAATAGGTTAGTGCCGGAAAATGTATAAAAGTACCACGAAGTGTAAACAAAACATATTGGAATTGGTGTAAAACAAGCATGGAGCATCAAAAATTATAGATACATTTGCGACGTATCAAGCATCCCCAAGCTTAACTCCTGCTCGTCCTCGAGTAGGTAAGTGATAAAAAAAATTTGAGGTGACATGAAGCCAACACAATCTTGATCAAGTTATTGTAAGAGCATTGTGAGCTGGGATCAAAGTACTCTAAACATAGGCATGATAGATATATTTCAATAGAACTTAGCAACTATGTTATAATATGAGAAGTAACTAAAACAAAAGATCATGAATAACAATGCACTGAAAGCAACTGTTTGTTTATGGGCATAGCGAAAACATAGCAAAGTGGTATTCAGCTTGTCCTTTATGAAGCAGCAAAACATAAATACCAGGACACCTTTAAAGTTTAAGGGGTGACTAGATACAAATAATTTGACAACAAGCAATAGTCATAATCATGAATCAATCAATAATAAATTTTGGGACTATGCACATTATACTCAGAATGACAACTATGCTCTCCTAGTGGTGCATAAAACAAGAAGATGAAGACTCAACATAAAAGTAAAATAAAGGCCCTGCACAGAGGGAAGCAAGATTACTCATGTGCTAGAGCTTTTTTATTTTGAAAGCAGTAGGAGTGTTGAAAATATTTTTTTTGAGAGGTATGTATGTCTATGTCAATGAATGGAATCAAACAATCTACCACCCTTTCATATAGTGACCTCAAGAGCGGCTCACATGTAGTTCTCCAAGGCACACCTTATTTAGGATCTCTCTAGAACATAATGTGCAGAGCATTATTTGTTTATTTTATTTGGGATGGGAATCCGGTTGCCTTGCTCTTTTTGCAATATTAAGGACTTTAGCACTTTATGCATGCTAGTCAAGGTGTGAGGTTGATACGTCTCAAACGTATCTATAATTTCTTATGTTCCATGCTAGTTATATGACAATACTCACATATTTTATATACACTTTACATCATTTTGATGCATTTTCTGGCACTAACCTATTAACAAGATGCCGAAGCGCCAGTTCCTGTTTTCTGCTATTTTTGGTTTCAGAAATTCTACACAGGAAATATTCTTGGAATTGGACGAAACAAAAGCCCACGGTCTTATTTTCCACGGAGGATTCCAGAACAGCGAAGAAGAGTCGGAGGCGGCCAGCAGGGGGGCTACCCCATAGGGCGGTGCGGCCTGCCCCCCTGGCGCGCCCAGGTATGGGGAGCCCACCCCCTGGCTCCCCCGACGCTGCCTCTTCGCCTATATATTCCTCCGTATCGGAAAACCCTAATACCGAGAGCCACAATACGAGAAAAGTTACTGTGACGCCGCCGCCAATCCCATCTCGGGGGATTCAGGAGATCGCCTCCGGCACCCTGCCGGAGAGGGGAATCATCACCAGAGGACTCTACATCATCATGCCCGCCTCCGGATTGATGCGTGAGTAGTTCATCCTTGGACTATGGGTCCATAGAAGTAGCTAGATGGTTGTCTTCTCCTCTTGTGCTATCATGTTTAGATCTTGTGAGCTGCCTATCATGATCAAGATCATCTATTTGTAATGCTACATGTTGTGTTTGTTGGTATCCGATGAATATGGAATACTATGTCAAGTTGATTAATTGATCTATCATATATGTGTTTTTTATGTTCTTTCATGCTCTCCGTTGCTAGTAGAGGCTCTGGCCAAGTTGATACTTGTAACTCCAAGAGGGAGTATTTATGCTCGATAGTGGGTTCATGCCTCCACCGAATGCAGGACGAGTGACGGAAAGTTCTAAGGTTGTGGATGTGCTCGTTGCCACTAGGGATAAAACATCAATGCTTTGTCTAAGAATATTTGTGTTGATTACATTACGCACGAGTACTTAATGCAATTGTCCGTTGTTTGCAACTTAATACCTGGAAGGGGTGTGGATGCTAACCCGAAGGTGGACTTTTTAGGCATAGATGCACGCTGGATAGCGGTCTATGTTCTTTGTCGTAATGCCCTAAGTAAATCTCATAGTAGTCATCATCATATGTATGTGCATTGTTATGCCCTCTCTATTTGTCAATTTCCCAACTGTAATTTATTCACCCAACATGCTATTTATCTTATTGGAGAGACACCACTAGTGAACTGTGGACCCCGGTCCATTCTTTTACATCTGAAATACAATCTACTGCAATCTCTGTTCTCTGTTGTTCTTCGCAAACAAACATCATTTTCCACACCATACGTTTAATCCTTTGTTTACAGCAAGCCGGTGAGATTGACAACCTCACTGTTAAGTTGGGGCAAAGTATTGTGATTGTGTTGTGCAGGTTCCACGTTGGCGCCGGAATCCCTGGTGTTGCGCCGCACTACACTCCTCCACCAACAACCTTCACGTGGCCTTCATCTCCTACTGGTTCGATAACCTTGGTTTCTTTCTGAGGGAAAACTTACTGCTGTGCACATCACACCTTCCTCTTGGGGTTCCCAACGGAGGTGTGCATCACGCGCCATCAAGACTGTTTTCTGGCGCCGTTGCCGGGGAGATCAAGATACGCTGCAAGGGGAGTCTCTCACATCCAATCTCCTTACTTTGTTTATTGTATTGCTTTACTTTATTTTCTTTTCTGTTTTGTTTGCTTTCTTTATATCAAAAACACAAAAAATTAGTTACTTGTTTTACTTTAGTTAATTTAGTTTGCTTTACTTATTTTTATTACTGTTAAAATGAATACTCCTGAGAACACTAAGTTGTGTGACTTCACTAGTTAGGCTTAATGGAAAACAACAAAAAAATTAGAGATCTTTATGAACTTTATATTGAATTAGGACATGATGTGTTTGAAGAGAGAATTAAAAAACCCATGGAACTTTGTTTGCAAAATAGTTGTAGCAATGTTTTTAGCATGAATTCTTTGAACACTATTATTTTTAATGCTATGGAAAAGTCTAAGCTTGGGGAAGCTGGTTGTGATATTTTTAGTCCCCCAAGCATGGAGGAGAAAATTTAATTTGATGATACTTTACCTCCTATATATGATGATTATGGTGATGAGAATAATGATAGCTATCTTATTGAATTTGCTCCCACTACAATTAATAGTAATGACTATGCTTATGTGGAGAGTAATAATTTTATGCATGTAGCTCATGATAAAAATATTTCATGTGATAGTTATATTGTTGAGTTTGTTCATGATGCTACTGAAAATCTTTATGAGAGAGGACAATATGGTTGTAGGGATTTTCATGTTACTAAAACACCTCTCTTTTTGCTTAAAATCTTGAAGTTGCGCTTGTCTTGTTTTCCTATGCTTATTGCATTATGCTTACATGACTTGTTTATTTACAAGATTCCTTTTCATAGGAAGTGGGTTAGACTTAAAAGTGTTTCTTATTTGCTTTTGATGCTCTCTTTTGCTTCAACTCTTATTTCTTGCGAGAGCATCATTAAAATTACTGAGTCCATCTTAATGGCTATAAAGAAAGCACTTCTTGGGAGATAACCCATGTTTTTATTTTGCTACTGTTTTGTTGTGACTTGGAAGTTGTTACTACTGTAGCAACCTCTCCTTATCATGTTTATTCTGTTGTTGTGCCAAGTAAAGTCTTTGATAGTAAAGTTGATACTAGATTTGGATTCCTGCGCAGAAACAGATTTTTACCTGTCACGAATTTGAGTAGATATCTCTGTAGGAAACTCATAAAATGCAGAAAAAATTCATGCGTGATCCTCAGATATGTACGCAACTTTCATTCAATTTGAGCTTTTTCATCTGAGCCTATTAAGTGCCTCGAACAAATTCGTCTTTACGGACTGTTCTGTTTTGACAGATTCTGCCTTTTATTTCGCATTGCCTCTTTTACTGTGTTGAGTGGATTTCTTTGTCCCATTAACTTTAAGTAGCCTTGGGTAATGTCCAGAAGTGTTAAGAATGATTGTGTCCTCTCTGAATATGTGAATTTTTGATTATGCACTAACCCTCTAATGAGTTTGTTTTGAGTTTGGTGTGGAGGAAGTTTTCAAGGGTCAAGAGAGGAGGATGATATAATATGATCAAGAAGAGTGAAAAGTCTAAGCTTGGGGATGCCCCCGTGGTTCATCCCTGCATATTTCAAGAAGACTCAGGCATCTAAGCTTGGGGATGCCCAAGGCATCCCCTTCTTCATCGACAACTTATCAGGTCACCTCTAGTGAAACTATATTTTTATTCCGTCACATCTTATGTGCTTTACTTGGAGCGTCTGTTTGTTTTTGTTTTTGTTTTTGTTTGAATAAAATCGGATCCTAGCATTCCTTGTGTTGGAGAAAGACACGCTCCGCTTTTTCATATGAACACTGGTGTTCTTAGTTCAACTTTTAATGTTCATGGCGGAGTTGAAAACCGCTTCGTTGATTGCTATTTGGTTGGAAACAAAAAATGCTTCATGTGGTAAATGGTATATTGTCTTGAATAATTTGATACTTGGCAATTGTTTTGAGCTCTCATAGATCATGTTTAAGCTTTTGCATCATGTAGTTTAAACCTATTAGTGGAGAACTACCGTAGAGCTTTATTGAAATTTGGATTGCATGATTGATCTCTCTACAGTCTAGATATTTTCTGGTAAAAGTGTTTGAGCAACAAGGAGACAGTGTAGAGTCTTATAATGCTTGCAATATGTTCTTAAGTAAGTTTTGCTGTACCGGTCCATACTTGTGTTTGCTTCAAACAACCTTGCTAGCCAAAGCCTTGTACTGAGAGGAAATGCTTCTCGTGCATCCAAAAACCTTGAGCCAAAACTCATGCCATTTGTGTCCACCATAACTACCTACTATGTGGTATTTCTCTGCCATTCCAAAGTAAATTGCTTGTGTGCTACCTTTAAAATTTCATTCCTTGTCTTTGCAATACATAGCTCGTGGGAAAATAGCTTAAAAACTATTGTGGTATTGAATATGTCGCTTATGTATCTTATTTCTTATAAGTTGCTTGTTGGGCGGTAACCATGTTTCTGGGGACGCCATCAACTTTTTACACCTTTGTTGAATATCATGTGAGTTGCTATGCATGTTCGTCTTGTCTGAAGTAAGGGTGATTTATCATGATTAAATAGTTTGAGTATGCATATTGTTAGAGAAGAACATTGGGCCTCCAACCAAAGCCATGTATCATGGTGGAAGTTTCAGCTTGGACATTAATCCTCAATCTCTTATGAGAATATTATCTGTTGTTGAATGCTTAAGCATTAAAAAGAGGAGTCCATTATCTGTTTTCTATGTTGTCCCGGTATGGATGTCCTCAAGTTGAGATCTATCAAAACTGAGAAATCAAATGCGATCTATCTCCTTGGACCTTTGTACAGGTGGCATAGAGGTACCCCTTTGTGACACTTGGTTGAAACATATGTAATGCAATGATAATCCATGGAAATCCGAGCTAATTAGGACAAGGTGCGGGCACTATTGGTATTCGATGCATGAGGCTTGCAACTTATAGGAGGTTTTATGCATAACACATATGAATTATTACTACCGTTGACAAAATTGTTTCCATGTTTTCAAAATAAAAAGCTCTAGCACATGATTAATCCATGCTTCCCTCTGCGAAGGGCCTTTGTTTTACTTTATGTTGAGTCAGTTTACCTACTTCTTTCTATCTTAGAAGCAAACACTTGTGTCAACTGTGTGCATTGATTCTTACATCTTTACTTATTGCACTTGTTATATTGCTTTATGTTGACAACTATCCATGAGATATACATGTTACAAGTTGAAAGCAATTGCTGAAACTTAATCATCCTTTGTGTTGCTTCAAAACCTTCTATTAAGAATCTATTGCTTTATGCGTTAACTCTTGCAAGACTTATTGATGCTTGTCTTGAAAGTACTATTCATGAAAAGTCTTTGCTATATGATTCAGTTGTTTAGTCATTATCTTTTTGTTAGCAAAACTATAGTCTATTGCTTCGAATCACTTCATTCACTTCATATGATTTACAATAGTATTGATCAAGATTATGATAGTAGCATGTCACTTCAGAAATTATCCTTCTTATTGCTTACCTACTCGAGGGCGAGTAGGAACTAAGCTTGGGGATGCTTGATACGTCTCAAACGTATCTATAATTTCTTATGTTCCATGCTAGTTATATGACAATACTCACATATTTTATATACACTTTACATCATTTTGATGCATTTTCCGGCACTAACCTATTAACAAGATGCCGAAGCGTCAGTTCCTGTTTTCTACTGTTTTTGGTTTCAGAAATCCTACACAGGAAATATTCTCGGAATTGGACGAAACAAAAGCCCACGGTCTTATTTTCCATGGAGGATTCCAGAACAGCGAAGAAGAGTCAGAGGCGGCCAACAGGGGGGCCACCCCATAGGGCGGCGCGGCCTGCCCCCCTGGCGCGCCCAGGTATGGGGAGCCCACCCCGTGGCTCCCCCGACGCTGCCTCTTCGCCTATATATTCCTCCGTATCGGAAAACCCTAGTACCGAGAGCCACGATACGAGAAAAGTTACTGTGACGCCGCCACCGCCAATCCCATCTCGGGGGATTCAGGAGATCGCCTCCGGCACCCTGCCGGAGAGGGGAATCATCACCGGGAGGACTCTACATCATCATGCCCGCCTCCGGATTGATGCGTGAGTAGTTCATCCTTGGACTATGGGTCCATAGCAGTAGCTAGATGGTTGTCTTCTCCTCTTGTGCTATCATGTTTAGATCTTGTGAGCTGCCTATCATGATCAAGATCATCTATTTATAATGTGCTGTTGGCGTGGTAGTTAACACACGTCCGTTGGGAACCCCAAGAGGAAGGTGTGATGCCTACAACAGCGAGTTTTCCCTCAGTATGAAACCAAGGTTATCGAACCAGTAGGAGTCAAGGAACACGTGAAGGTTGTTGGTGACGGAGTGTAGTGCGGCGCAACACCAGGGATTCCGGCGCCAACGTGGAACCTGCACAACACAATCAAAGTACTTTGCCCCAACGTAACAGTGAGGTTATCAATCTCACCGGCTTGCTGTAAACAAAGGATTAAACGTATGGTGTGGAAAATGATGTTTGTTTGCGAAGAACAATAAAGAACAGAGTTTGCAGTAGATTGTATTTCAGATGTAAAAGAATGGACCGGGGTCCACAATTCACTAGTGGTGTCTCTCCCATAAGATAAATAGCATGTTGGGTGAACAAATTACAGTTGGGCAATTGACAAATAGAGAGGGCATAACAATGCACATACATATCACGATGACTACTATGAGATTTAATTAGGGCATTACGACAAAGTACATAGACCGCTATCCAGCATGCATCTATGCCTAAAAAGTCCACCTTCGGGTTAGCATCCGCACCCCTTCCAAGTATTAAGTTGCAAACAACGAGACAATTGCATTAAGTATGGTGCGTAATGTAATCAACACAAATATCCTTAGACAAAGCATTGATGTTTTATCCCTAGTGGCAACAACACATCCACAACCTTAGAACTTTCCGTCACTCGTCCTGCATTCAATGGAGGCATGAACCCACTATCGAGCATAAATACTCCCTCTTGGAGTTACAAGTATCAACTTGGCCAGAGCCTCTACTAGCAACGGAGAGCATGCAAGAACATAAACAACATATATGATAGATTGATAATCAACTTGACATAGTATTCCATATTCATCGGATCCCAACAAACACAACATGTAGCATTACATATAGATGATCTTGATCATGATAGGAAGCTCACAAGATCTAACATGATAGCACAATGAGGAGAAGACAACCATCTAGCTACTGCTATGGACCCATAGTCCAGGGGTGAACTACTCACACATCAATCCGGAGGCGATCATGGTGATGAAGAGTCTTCCGGGAGATGATTCCCCTCTCCGGCAGGGTGCTGGAGGCGATCTCCTGAATCCCCCGAGATGGGATTGGCGGCGGCGGTGTCTCTGGAAGTATTTCCGTATCGTGGCTCTCGGTACAGGGGTTTTCGCGACGAAGGCTATAAGTAGGCGGAAGGGTAGGGTTGGAGGCGGTGCGGGGGCCCCACACCATAGGCCGGTGCGGGCCCCTCCCAGGCCGCGCCGCCCTATGGTCTGGCCACCTCGTGGCCCCACTTCGTATCCCCTCCGGTCTTCTGGAAGCTTCGTGGAAAAAATAAGACCCTGGGCGTTGATTTCGTCCAATTCCGAGAATATTTCCTTTGTAGGATTTCTGAAACCAAAAACAGCAGAAAATAGCAACTGGCTCTTCGGCATCTCGTCAATAGGTTAGTGCCGGAAAATGCATAATAATGACATAAAGTGTGTATAAAACATGTGAGTATCGTCATAAAAGTAGCATGGAACATAAGAAATTATAGATACGTTTGAGACGTATTAAGCATCCCCAAGCTTAGTTCCTACTCGCCCTCGAGTAGGTAAACGATAACAAGGATAATTTCTGAAGTGACATGCTATCATAATCTTGATCAATACTATTGTAAAGCATATGAGATGAATGCAGCGATTCGAAGCAATCGTAAAGACAATGATTAAACAACTGAATCATATAGCAAAGACTTTTCATGAATAGTACTTTCAAGACAAGCATCAATAAGACTTGCATAAGAGTTAACTCATAAAGCAATAAATTCTTAGTAGAAAGCTTCGAAGCAACACAAAGGAAGATATAAGTTTCAGCGGTTGCTTTCAACTTCAACATGTATATCTCATGGATAATTGTCAACATAAAGCAATATAACAAGTGCAATAGGTAAACATGTAAGAATCAATGCACACAAGTTGACACAAGTGTTTGCTTCTAAGATAGAAAGAAGTAGGTAAACTGACTCAACATAAAGTAAAAGAATGGCCCTTCGCAGAGGGAAGCATGGATTACTATTTCTGTGCTAGAGCTTTTCATTTTGAAAACATAGAAACAATTTTGTCAACGGTAGTAATAAATCATATGTGTTATGTATAAGACATCCTATAAGTTGCAAGCCTCATGCATAGAATACCAATAGTGCTCGCACCTTGTCCTAATTAGCTTGGATTAACACGGATTATCATTGCATAACATATGTTTCAACCAAGTGTCACAAAGGGGTACCTCTATGCCGCCTGTACAGAGGTCTAAGGAGAAAGTTCGCATTGGATTTCTCGCTTTTGATTATTCTCAACTTAGACATCCATACCGGGACAACATAGAAAACAGATAATGGACTCCTCTTTTAATGCTTAAGCATTCAACAACAGATAATATTCTCATAAGAGATTGAGGATTAGTGTCCAAACTAAAACCTCCACCATGATTCATGGCTTTAGTTAGCGGCCCAATGTTCTTCTCTAACAATATGCATACTCAAACCATTTGATCATGAAAATCGCCCTTACTTCAGACAAGACGAACATGCATAGCAACTCACATGATATTCAACAAAGGTGTAAAAGCTGATGGCGTCCCCAGAAACATGGTTACCGCTCAACAAGCAACTTATAAGAAATAAGATACATAGCAACATATTCAATACTACAATAGTTTTTAAGGCTATTTTCCCATGAGCTATGTATTGCGAAGACAAGGAATAGAATTTTAAAGGTAGCACTCAAGTAATGTACTTTGGAATGGCAGAGAAATACCATGTAGTAGGTAGGTATGGTGGACACAAATGGCATAGTTTTTGGCTCAAGGATTTGGATGCACGAGAAGTAATCCCTCTCAATACAAGGCTTAGGCTAGCACGGTTGTTTGAAGCAAACTCAAGTATAAACCGGTATAGCAAAACTTACATAAGAACATATTGCAAGCATTATAAGACTCTACACTGTCTTCCTTGTTGTTCAAACACCTTAACCAGAAAATATCTAGACTTAGAGAGACCAATCATGCAAACCAAATTTTAACAAGCTCTATGTAGTTCTTCATTAATAGGTGCAAAGTACATGATGCAAGAGCTTAAACATGATCTATATGAGCACAACAATTGCCAAGTATCAAAATATTCAAGACATTATACCCATTACCACATGAAGCATTTTCCGTTTCCAACCATATAACAATGAACGAAGCAGTTTTAACCTTCGCCATGAACATTAAAAGTAACACTAAGAACACATGTGTTCATATGCAACAGTGGAGCGTGTCTCTCTCCCATACAAAGAATGCTAGGATCCGATTTTATTCAAACAAAAACAAAAACAAAAACAAACAGACGCTCCAAGTAAAGCACATAAGATGTGACTGAATAAAAATATAGTTTCACTAGAGGTGACTCGATAAGTTGTCGATGAAGAAGGGGATGCCTTGGGCATCCCCAAGCTTAGATGCTTGAGTCTTCTTGAAATATGCGGGGATGAACCACGGGGGCATCCCCAAGCTTAGACTTTTCACTCTTCTTGATCATATTGTATCATCCTCCTCTCTTGACCCTTGAAAACTTCCTTCACACCAAACTCAAAACAAACTCATTAGAGGGTTAGTGCATAATTGAAAATTCATATATTCAGAGGTGACATAATCATTCTTAACACTTCCGGACATTGCACAAAGCTACTGAAAGTTAATGGAACAAAGAAATCCATCAAGCATAGCAAAACAGGCAATGCGAAATAAAAGGCAGAATCTGTCAAAACAGAACAGTCCGTAAAGACGAATTTTTCTGGGGCACTTAACTTGCTCAGATGAAAAATCTCAAATTTAATGAAAGTTGCGTACTTATCTGAGGATTCACGCACGTAAATTGGTAGAATTTTCTGAGTTACCTACAGACAGGGCAGCTAAATTTCGTGACAGTAAGAATCTATTTCTGCGTAGTAATCCAAATCTAGTATCAACCCTACTATCAAAGACTTTACTTGGCACAACAATGCAATAAAATAAAGATAAGGAGAGGTTGCTACAGTATTAACAACTTCCAAGACTCAAATATAAAATAAAAGTGCTGTAGTAAAATAATGGGTTGTCTCCCATAAGCGCTTTTCTTTAACATCTTTCAGCTAGGCGCAGAAAGTGTGAATCAAGTAACATCAAGAGATGAAGCATCGACATCATAATTTGTTCTAATAATAGAATCAAAAGGTAATTTCATTCTCTTTCTAGGGAAGTGTTCCATACCTTTCTTGAGAGGAAATTGATACTTAATATTACCTTCCTTCATATCAATAGTAGCACCAACAGTTCGAAGAAAAGGTCTTCCCAATATAATGGGACAAGATGCATTGCATTCAATATCCAAGACAACAAAATCAACGGGGACAAGGTTATTGTTAACCATAATGCGAACATTATCAATCCTCCCCAAAGGTTTCTTTATAGCATTATCAGCAAGATTAACATCCAAATAACAATTTTTCA
This sequence comes from Lolium rigidum, assembly GCF_022539505.1. Taxonomy (NCBI): domain Eukaryota; kingdom Viridiplantae; phylum Streptophyta; class Magnoliopsida; order Poales; family Poaceae; genus Lolium; species Lolium rigidum. The sequence goes on from NC_061513.1 coordinate 130,339,630, forward strand.
ATGGTGGCAAGTCAAGCATATCATAGATTTTCTTAGCCATAACAGAAATACTTGCACCAAGATCACATAAAGCATTACAATCAAAATTATTGACCCTCATTTTAATGATGGGCTCCCAACCATCTTCTAACTTCCTAGGAATAGAAGTTTCAAGTTTTAGTTTATCTTCTCTAGCTTTTATGAGAGCATTTGTAATATGTTTTGTGAAGGCCAAATTTATAACACTAGCATTAGGACTTCTAGCAAGTTTTTGTAAGAACTTTATAACTTCAGAGATATGACAATCATCAAAATCTAAATCATTATGATCTACATCAATGGGATCATTGTCCCCAATATTTTGAAAATTTTTAGCAGTTTTATCACAAACAGTTTCAGCAGTTTCAGCAGTTTCAGGCAATTTTGCACGCTTTGCTCTAGGAGTAGGAACATTGCCAACACCAATTATTTTACCATTTATAGTAGGAGGTTTAGCAACATGTGAAGCATCAACATTACTAGTGGTGGTAATAGTGCAAACTTTAGCTACATTACTCTCTTTAGCAAGTTTTTCGTTTTCTTTTCTTTCCCACCTAGCATGCAATTCAGCCATCAATCTAATATTTTCATTAATTCGAACTTGTATGGCATTTGCTGTAGCAAGTGACTTAATATCTTTATCTTCATTAGGCATAACTTTCAATTTTAAAAGATCAACATCAGCAGCAAGACTATCAACCTTAGAAGCAAGAATATCAATTTTACCAAGCTTTTCCTCAACAGATTTGTTAAAAGCAGTTTGTGTACTAATAAATTCTTTAAGCATGACTTCAAGACCAGAGGGTACACTCCTATTATTGTTGTAAGAATTACCATAAGAATAACCATAACCATTACCATTATTAGAAGGATATGGCCTATAGTTGTTACCAGAATTATTCCTATAAGCATTGTTGTTGAAATTATTACTTTTAATGAAGTTCACATCAACATGCTCTTCTTGAGCAACCAATGAAGCTAAAGGAACATTATTTGGATCAACATTAGATCTACCATTCACAAGCATAGACATAATCACATCAATCTTATCACTCAAGGAGGAGGTTTCTTCAACAGAATTCACCTTCTTACCTTGTGGAGCCCTTTCAGTGTGCCATTCAGAGTAGTTGATCATCATATTATCAAGAAGCTTTGTTGCCGCCCCCAAAGTGATGGACATAAAAGTACCTCCAGCAGCTGAATCCAATAGGTTCCGCGAAGAAAAATTTAATCCTGCATAGAAGGTTTGGATGATCATCCAAGTAGTTAGTCCATGGGTTGGGCAATTCTTTACCAAAGATTTCATTCTTTCCCATGCTTGGGCAACATGCTCATTATCCAATTGCTTAAAATTCAGTATGCTACTTCTCAAATATATAATTTTAGCAGGAGGATAATATCTACCAATGAAAGCATCTTTACATTTAGTCCATGAATCAATACTATTCTTAGGCAAAGATAGCAACCAATCTTTAGCTCTTCCTCTTAAGGAGAAAGGAAACAATTTCAATTTTATAAGGTCACCATCTACATCCTTATACTTTTGCATTTCACGAAGTTCAACAAAATTATTAAGATGGGCAGCAAAGCATCATCGAACTAACACTGCAAAATTGCTCTCGCATAACAAGATTTAGTAAAGCATGTTTAATTTCAAAAAATTCTGCTGTAGTAGCAGGTGGAGCAATAGGTGTGCATAGGAAATCATTATTATTTGTGCTAGTGAAGTCACACAACTTAGTGTTTTCAGGAGTATTCATTTTAACAGTAATAAATAAAGCAAACTAAATAGAGTAGATGCAAGACAGTAAATAAAGTAAAACTAGTAACTAATTTTTTTGTGTTTTTGATATAGAGAACAAACAAAGCAGTAAATAAAATAAAGTAAAGCAAGACAAAAACAAAGTAAAGAGATTGGATGTGGGAGACTCCCCTTGCAAGCCGTGTCTTGATCTCCCCGGCAACGGCGCCAGAAAAATCCTTGCTGTTGGCGTGGTAGTTAACACACGTCCGTTGGGAACCCCAAGAGGAAGGTGTGATGCGTACATCAGCGAGTTTTCCCTCAGTGTGAAACCAAGGTTATCGAACCAGTAGGGAGTCAAGGAACACGTGAAGGTTGTTGGTGACGGAGTGTAGTGCGGCGCAACACCGGGGATTCCGGCGCCAACGTGGAACCTGCACAACACAATCAAAGTACTTTGCCCCAACGTAACTAGTTGAGGTTGTCAATCTCACCGGCTTGCTGTAAACAAAGGATTAAACATATGGTGTGGAAAATGATGTTTGTTTGCGAAGAACAGTAAAGAACAGAGTTTGCAGTAGATTGTATTTCAGATGTAAAAGAATAGACCGGGGTCCACAGTTCACCGGTGGTGTCTCTCCCATAAGATAAATAGCATGTTGGGTGAACAAATTCCAGTTGGGCAATTGACAAATAGAGAGGGCATAACAATGCACATACATATCACGATGACTACTATGAGATTTAATCAGGGCATTATGACAAAGTACATAGACCGCTATCCAAGCATGCATCTATGCCTAAAAAGTCCACCTTCGGGTTAGCATCCGCACCCCTTCCAATATTAAGTTGCAAACAACGTACAATTGCATTAAGTATGGTGCGTAATGTAATCAACACAAATATCCTTAGACAAAGCATTGATGTTTTATCCCTAGTGGCAACAAGCACATCCACAACCTTAGAACTTTCTCGTCATCGTCCCGGATTCAATGGAGGTATGAACCCACTATCGAGCATAAATACTCCCTCTTGGAGTTACAAGTATCAACTTGGCCAGAGCCTCTACTAGCAACGGAGAGCATGCAAGAACATAAACAACATATATGATAGATTGATAATCAACTTGACATAGTATTCCATATTCATCGGATCCCAACAAACACAACATGTAGCATTACAAATAGATGATCTTGATCATGATAGGCAGCTCACAAGATCTAACATGATAGCACAATGAGGAGAAGACATCCATCTAGCTATTGCTATGGACCCATAGTCCAGGGGTGAACTACTCACACATCAATCCGGAGGCGATCATGGTGTCGAAGAGTCCTCCGGGAGATGATTCCCCTCTCCGGCAGCGGTGCCGGAGGCGATCTCCTGAATCCCCCGAGATGGGATTGGCGGCGGCGGCGTCTCTGGAAGTATTTCCGTATCGTGGCTCTCGGTACAGGGGTTTTCGCGACGAAGGCTATAAGTAGGCGGAAGGGTAGGGTTGGAGGCGGCGCGGGGGCCCCACACCATAGGCCGGCGCGGGCCCCTCCCAGGCCGCACCGCCCTATGGTCTGGCCACCTCGTGGCCCCACTTCGTATCCCCTCCGGTCTTCTGGAAGCTTCATGGAAAAATAAGACCCTGGGCGTTGATTTCGTCCAATTCCGAGAATATTTCCTTTGTAGGATTTCTGAAACCAAAAACAGCAGAAAATAGCAACTGGCTCTTCGGCATCTCGTCAATAGGTTAGTGCCGTAAAATGCATAATAATGACATAAAGTGTGTATAAAACATGTGAGTATCATCATAAAAGTAGCATGGAACATAAGAAAGTATAGATACGTTTGAGACGTATCATAATGCTACATGTTGTGTTTGTTGGGATCCGATGAATATGGAATACTATGTCAAGTTGATTAATTGATCTATCATATATGTGTTGTTTATGTTCTTGCATGCTCTCCGTTGCTAGTAGAGGCTCTGGCCAAGTTGATACTTCTAACTCCAAGAGGGAGTATTTATGCTCGATAGTGGGTTCATGCCTCCATTAAATCTGGGACGATGATGAGAAAGTTCTAAGGTTGTGGATGTGCTGTTGCCACTAGGGATAAAACATCGATTCTTTGTCTAAGGATATTTGTGTTGATTACATTACGCACAGTACTTAATGCAATTGTCTGTTGTTTGCAACTTAATACTTTAAGGGGTGTGGATGCTAACCCGAAGGTGGACTTTTTAGGCATAGATGCACGCTGGATAGCGGTCTATGTTCTTTGTCGTAATGCCCTAAGTAAATCTCATAGTAGTCATCATCATATGTATGTGCATTGTTATGCCCTCTCTATTTGTCAATTTCCCAACCGTAATTTATTCACCCAACATGCTATTTATCTTATTGGAGAGACACCACTAGTGAACTGTGGACCCCGGTCCATTCTTTTACATCCGAAATACAATCTCATCGCAATCTCGTTCTCTCGTTGTTCTTCGCAAACAAACATCATTTTCCACACCATACGTTTAATCCTTTGTTTGACAGAAGCCGGTGAGATTGACAACCTCACCTGTTAAGTTGGGGCAAAGTATTGTGATTGTGTTGTGCAGGTTCCACGTTGGCGCCGGAATCCTCGGTGTTGCGCCGCACTACACTCCTCCACCAACAACCTTCACGTGGCCTTCATCTCCTACTGGTTCGATAACCTTGGTTTCTTTCTGAGGGAAAACTTACTGCTGTGCGCATCACACCTTCCTCTTGGGGTTCCCAACGGACGTGTGCATCATGCGCCATCAGAGGTCATGAAAAGACAATAAACCATTCAATACTTCCTCATGAGCTAAAACAAAACACAAAACAGGTAGTAATTTTGAAGGTTTAAAGGTAGCACACAAGCAATTCACTTTGGAGTGGCGGTGAAATACCACATATAGGTAGATATGGTGGACAGAATTGGCAAAATTTCGTTTTTGGTGGTTGGATGCATGAGTAGAGCTCATACTCAGTACATGCAAAGGCTAGCAAAAGACTTGGAGCGACCAACTAAGAGAGCAATAATGGCCATAATCATGCATAGTGACAAAACATTATTAATCAAAGCATAAAGTGATATTACAAGTAAAAAACTACATGATCATAGAGGCATTAGGTGAATGGTTTGTAGTCTTAACATGGTGTAAGTATGTGCCAAGTCGACCCTATAACAGCATTAAAGGAGAATACCACAATACTATGCTTTTGTATGATGAAAACAACACCTGATTTTTTCAATGGCTCGAGAACTCTCAGATATTTGAGACAAGTCATGCTACAATAATAATTACTAAGCATATGATTAAAATAACATCTAACATGGCATGCCAAAGTCTATGCCACAGTCTAAACAAACTTTCTTTTTGCATCACTATAAGCATGAAACATTTTACTCGTCTCCAACACCAATCAACTTATTTGAAATAGCTCTCAGAGATGAAAAAATAGACCAGAAAGCTAATCATACACAAATAGACAATACTAATGAGCTCTGAACATAATTCGAGTGAAAGAACAAGAGCTAAACGCAGTACTACCAAACTAGAACACCTGCAAAACAATAAGAGTGAAAACTAGAGTGTTCTATGAAATGAAAATGGAGCGTGTCTCTCTCCAAAACAAATATGTTGGGTTCCAACCATATGCTACAACAAACAAAACAAAAGGAAATAAAAACACAAACAAAGACGCTCCAAGAACAACACATATCATATGAAGCAATAAAAATATAGCGTATTGAAAGATGACCCGATATTTTTGTTGATGAAGAAGGGGATGCCTTGGGCATCCCCAAGCTTTGATGCTTGTACCTCCTGGATATTTCTTAGGGTGACATGGGTAGACCCAAGCTTTAGCTTTTGTCCATCTTTTATCTCATCACATCATTCTTCTCTCCCTACAATTGAAAACTTCCTCCATATAAAACTTCACACAATTCTCACTAGCAGCATTAGTGCAATCAAAATAACAAATCCACTTGATTCAGTTCTAAAACAAATCAAACATCCATTAAAACATTTAGATACTATATAAATTTCTTTGAAAAGCTCTTTCTCTCAAAAGAACTCAAAAAATAAGAAAGAGACCAAACGGCAAATGCAAATGGTGATAGAAATCTGTCAAAATAGAACATCAGGTAAAGATCGATTTTTTCGAAACTCTCCTATTTCTCAGCTCGAAAAGTGGTCACCTAACGGAAGTTATATAATAACCTGGGGCATATTCACAAAAATTGGCAGCTCAAAATTCCGCTCTGGCTGTTTATACGATTTTTTATGGTGATAGCGCAGAATCTGTTTTCAGGATATCAACTTTCCCAAATCTTATTTCTTCCTATTAGAGGCTATTCTTCGAATAAAAATGAAATAAAAATGATAAGGAGCGGTTATTACAGAGGTAAAAACTTCTAAGACTCAACATAAAAGAAAAATTACAGTAATAAAACAATGGGTTGCCTCCGATAAACATTTTTTCTTTAATGTCTTTTACCTAGGCTCAGTAATTTGAGAAGATGCTCACATAAATATGAATTGAAGCAAAAGAGAGCATCAAGGAGAAAATATTAAACACAATTAAGTCTAACCCACTTCCTATGCATAGGAATCTTGTACACAAATAAATTCACAAAGAACGAAGTGACAAGCATAGGAAGATAAAACAATAGTAACTTCAAAACTTTTAGCATATAGAGAGGTGTTTTTGTACCATGAAAACTTCTACAACCATATTTTCCTCTCTCATAATAATTTTTAGTAGCATCATGAATAAACTCAACAGTATAACTATCACATAAAGCATGCTTTTCATGATCTACAAACAAATAAATTTTAGGGCTTTCTATTTTCGTGCCCTCGGGTCCTTAGTTGTGCTCAGTTTTCCCCAGCTCCTTAGTTTTTCCTCAGTTTTCCCCAAACCATTGTCTGAAACCATCACAGGTGCTGTAACAGCCGGTTGCCCGACAGTTGACCGTTATCTTCGGACTAGTGGGGCCACTTAGAGCCCGCAAAGACACGTCAGACCATCCATTCTTTGTTTGACCGTAAGCATCGTTGTATCCCTGACCAAAATGCGAACGAGTGGGGCTTCGGTATATCGAATGACAAGTGGGGACATGATGCTGATACAAGGGGCAATACACGGGTAGGATTAGATTTTTAAACGGAGCTCTACAACGATGGCACGGAGAAGGTGGCCTGCGGGGTGCCGAGATGAGATCGACGTCCACAAAGAACTGAGACCAGACGCATTAGATAGATATGAACTAGATGCGTTTAACCATGCAAAGAAGAGAAGAAATGGTCGACGACATCGACGACTACCTCAAAACTTTGACTGACCGCGTCAGACACGAAAGCGAGCAATGTAGAGAAAACTAGTGTCTCTCCCTTCTGGCGTGTATATATGGGTCCTAGAAGAGTGTGGTGGCGAAGGAAAAGACCTCGCAGTGGTCTGTGGCGTCCAGCATAGCGGGGCGGCGGGGCCGTGCCCACAGCGGCGTGCATGCATGTTTGGTATGGGCATCAACATGTACGTTCGGTATTGGCCTCGGCGGTATCTCTGGTGTGTCAGTGATCGAATGAGGGGACGGGATTGAAGGTGCATCCCGACGGTGACCTAGCAGTGGCGGCGAGCATAGCTGTTCTGACCATGCCGATATTAGCATCGGCATCATTTGGAGGTTGTGGTGCTCGCATCAAGGTGGAATTTGTTTCTTGTACGCCAAAATGAATTTGAAACAAGTTTCATGTTGAAGGTTAGGTAACGAAAGTTTGTAACTAAAAATTATACTAGCGCCATGGTGAGGTTCTTTTTGATAGAGCTATACAGTTGGGCAATTTTTTTTGACACTTTTTAGATAGGGTTCCTTGTTGTTACACTTATGTCATCATGTATGGTAAATTTGGGATCATTTGGAGATGTTCGAAAAAATCACTTTGCTTAAGCGCATGTCGTTTCGTCTCACTGAAACCAGCTTTTCTAACAAGGTGATTTTTCTACCTTCTCTAAATGACCTCAAATTTCATACAGCTGATCTTCCATACATAGATAGATAGATTGTTTCATTTTTACATTTTTCGAACTTTTTATTTCCCTTTAGAATACCCAATTGATTTTCAGGTCAAAACCTCGAAAAACAGCATCATGTATGACATCATTTTCACCCTAATTTCAAATTTTGTGAAACTTTCCCTTTTAGGTATTCCTTGTTGTTATAGGTATGGCATCATGTATGCCAAACTTGGTTAGGTCTCACTGAAACCAGCTTTTCTAACAAGTTAGGTTTTTTCGACCTTCTCAAAAGGGATTTTTTTCTACCTTCTCTAAATGACCTCAAAAATCATACAGATGATCTTCTATACAAAGATAGGTAGATTGTTTCGTTTTTACATTTTTTTGAACTTTTATTTCCCTTTATAATACCCATTTGATTTTCAGGTCAAAACCTCGAAAGTTAACATAAGTAGATGGTGAACCCTCCCAAACTTCAAATACAGAGATAGATAGATTGTTTCGTTTATCATTTTTACCGTGAATAGTAATGGCTACAAGAAATCAGTGATGATTTATCATTTTTTGCGTGAAAAGTAATGGTTACAACAAATCGGTGATGGTTTATCATTTTTTGCGTGAAAATTAATGGCTACAACAAATCGGTGATGGTTTATCATTTTTTGCGTGAAAAGTAATGGCTACAACAAATCGGTGATGGTTTATCATTTTTTGCGTGAAAAGTAATGCCTAAAAGAGTTTATAATTTTTAGCGCGTGAAAAATAATACAGAAAACCGCCCTTTAGCATACTTAGAGGGTGGAAGCTAGCCGCCGACAGAGAGAGAGAGGGGTTATCCTGCCCGTTAGATCATACAATCAATGGTCGGCGGGCACGATCCGCGTGACATGGGCTAGACCAATCAGGGCAATGTTGCACGTCTGCGAGAATTTGTGAAGGGAGAGGGCAAAACTGAGTAGTATCAAGAAACCAAGGGCACCTGAGTAGTAAATAGACTAGGGATTCAAATATGAGATCTAAAAAATGGAAAATGCGTGTTTTGTACAATGAAACCCATATTGGCCTACATCAAACTATTTGCAATACAAATATACATGAGTGTGAGAATTGTGGCCTCATTTAGACAAAGTATGTTTTGGGGAAAGCTGTTTTGGGAAGGGCTTATTGTGGAAAACCATGCACCTTCATAGCTACTAGGTGATTTGAGAAGTGGCAATTTGTGGTAAAACTTTATTTATATATGATTTGCGAAGTGGCAATTTGTGGTAAAGACTCCATGAGTAAGTGCCACTCTTTTTCGGAATTTTTTGCACATTAAATGACTCATTTAACTAGTTAATCCCATTTGTTGACTCTTTGTTGACCAACCACTTGAGGGTAAAACTGAGTATATTGCACTAGCCAGTATTAGCACTCAAGGGGAAAACTGAGCACACAAAAAATGCTAGTATAAGACTTGAGGGTATACCTGAGTATATCTAAATTTCCAGGGTTAGACTCGAGGACGCGTGTTGCGGTGCAGAAATGGAAGACGTGCAATTGTTGACGCGTAGACGCGGGTCGCGGTGCAGAAGTCGAAGACGTGCAATCGTGGACGTGTGTAGCGTTGCAGAAGTCCAAGACGTGCAGACGTGCAACGGTGGACGCGTAGGACGCGGGTCGCATTAACCACCCCTCGCCTTTATAGACGCCTCCTCGCACTATCTCTGTCACTCTCACTCGCTCACGCAACGCCGCCTCTCTCACGTCCCATCATCTTCTCCAAAGCAAAAAACCCTCTCCCTCTCCCTCTCCTCTACCGGTGAGATGGACAAGGAGAATGCCAATCCCATCGTCCACGACGCCGTTGGCTCCAAGCGCGACGCCTCCCTCGCCGTCCCCTCAACGGTCATCGCCGCTGCCGCCACCGGTGCATCGGAGGCTGCTGCCACCGGTGGCGGTAAGATCCCGCCGGGATGGGACCCCTATGACGAGGTGTCATACGTCCCGCCCCCGAACCCCTACGACACCTCCATGGAGGACCCATGGAATGAGGTAATTACGGTTTGCTTCCTTTTTTGTCCCCCATTCCTTTTTGAACCCTATTTTTGCTGGTGTAGATGAATCTGTAGATGGATAAGTATTGGGTTAATATTTGCGCCGATTTTATTCCATTTTGTTTTGATTCCCTTCTTGATTTCGTTTAGGATTTGGGGTTCGGCCATTCGGTTAATTTATGGAAGTAATAATGGGATCTCAATCTGTTAATTTATGCAAGTAATCATGGGATCTCAGTCAGTTAGTTTATGCACGAATCAAAAGATATCAACCGTTTAATTTTGCAAATAATATGGAATGTGTTCAAGTTCAGATCTAGAATCTGTTTCTTTGCCTATGATGAATCGTTGGGCACAAATTTTTACAGGGAGGGTTCAGCGAACCATTGCTGTGTACAAATCTGTTGTGCATGAGCTTTGGTTCGCTAACACCATCCCTGTAGATATATAATCGTATCCACTCTAACCGAGGTTGCCTCTGTTTTTCCTAACTTTGTTATCATGCACGTTAGTCATCATTGCAACTCATTCACTCACAGTTTCTGTTTGATATGGATCAGGTGTCTGGCAGCGACGTCGGCAGTGACGAAGAGGACCAGCACACCAAGACTCGCCAGGTGCTGCGGAGGCTGTAGGTCGGCCAGTACATCTCCTACTTCGCCAAGGGTGTCTACAGGTGCCCCTTCTGCACTAGGAGACTCGGCAGCACTGACTTCAACTGCCTCCTCACGCATGCCGAGGACATCGGCAACACCTTCCCCAAGGTCGGCATGATGGTGAACGTCTACTCCTTCCGCGCCAAGCACAAGGCGCTCGGCATGCACCTCCGCAGCTTCCAGCGGGTGGAGATCTCCGCCGGGCGCATGCCTCCGCTCAAGCCCAAGGCTCCCAAGGGGAGCAACAAGTGGAGGCGAGCCGGATGGGGTAGGCGGAGTCCTCGGACATGTCTGCTCGTCGCCTCCTATTTTGTTGTTAGCTAGGGATCCCTTGTTGTTATGTTGTTAGTATGATGGTGTTGTGAAGAACCTCGAACCTGTTACTATGTTTGGCTGTTGTATGCAGCTTATTATCTAGGGAGGGATCCCTATTATCTATCCCTATTCTACTATATGACTGTGTGAATTTATCGTACATTACCTTGTAGATTTGCTTCTAGATTTAACTACATACATATGGACCAGATGGAGTACTAGATTTGCTGCCATATTGGGCAAACAACGAGGGCCAAAAGGCACAAATAATTGACGAAAGACAGAAATGCAAGCTTCTCTAGATTTGATACTAATTAGGTGAAAAAAGACAGAGAGAAGGAGGGGGAAAAGGTACTCTTTAAAATGCCAATTTGGGCCGAGAGAGACAGAACACAGCTCCTGCTCACGTGCAACCAAATGTGGTCTCGTCCTGTCCCACGCGGTCCCTTTCTATTAGCCCCACGTGACGCGGCCCCACATGTCAGCACGGAACGGTCAACTAAACGGGAATCCTGCCGTCTGAGCTCCTTCTGCAGGTTTCAAACAAGGACTTGGGGAAAACTGAGGCAAAACTAAGGAGCTGGGGAAAACTGAGTACAACTAAGGACCTGAGGGCATGGAAATAGAAATCCCTAAATTTTATTAAGCTCAAAAATAATGGGATTGGAACATTCAAACCCACTTTTAACAATTTTATAACAAGATGGTTGACCATTCTCAAGAGGTATGAGGCTCCAAGATAATGTCAAGACCCCTCCAATCTCATTTTCAATAGTAGTACAATTAATATTTTCAAGTAACATAGGACCATCATCTAGAGCTTTTTCATAAACATTTTCCAAGAAAAACTTTTTAGTACCATGCATTTCGAAATCAGGAACAAATAAAGGACTATCATAAGATATATCAAAATAGCATGGATTATCATATATAACAGGAGCATAATTATTATCACAAGTTTTACTCATAGTAGATATTTCAAGAGAATCAACATGAACATAACATTCATCATCCTTCGGTAAGCATGGGGGACAACCAAATAGTGTAAGAGATAAAGAGTTACTTTCATTAGAAGGTAGGCATGGGTAGCTAATCCATTCTTCCTCCTTTTGTTCATCACTCTCGTCCTCTTTTTCATCTAAGGAGGTTTCAGGTTCAGCAATTTTTCCCACAGGTTCCTGCAAATTGTGGATACATTCTTGTGCATGACTGAGTCTCTCTTTATAATCAATGATATAACAATTATTGCTGAAATGTTCTATGCAATAATCAAGGATAGAAGAGAACAAATATTTTAGGTCTTTACAAGCAACACAGGTTTCATAATTTTTAGACATGAAGGATTATATTTCAGAAGCTCCCATAAACAAAACAAATTGTTCTACTTCTTCAAATCCAAGATGAATCTAGTTATTCCAATGATAGTTCATAATTAAAACTTCTTTACTAAAGCCACATTGGAATTTAGGATGTTTAGTATCATGTTCAGAGCAACAATTTATATCATGGTGTTTAAGCAAAATTTTAGCAATTTGATCTAACCTTTTAATGTGCTTCTCATGACTTTACCCTTATACGATTCTCTATACTTTATAAAATGTTCCATAGAGGGTCTAGCAGGTTTTTCCATAACAACAGTTTTTTAGGTTTTCGATTTTTCAATTTTTTATGAATTTTCAGGTATATAAGAAAAATAAAACAAGACAAAAATAAACTATACGAAAGTAAAGTAAATAAAACACAACTAAACAGAAATAAATTAATCACAAATAAACTAGACAATACAAAATAAAATAAAATAAAATAAAAATAGAGAGACAAGTAAAGTGTACCCCCAGGTGAACTTATGAGTAGAGCTATGCCTCCCCGGCAACGGCACCAGAAAATAGTCTTGATGACCAACAAGTATAGGGGATCGCAATAGTCTTTGAGTGAAGTAAAACCCAAATTTATTTATTCGACACAAGGGGAGGTGAAGAATACTTATAAGCCTTAACATCGGAGTTGTCAATTCAGCTGCACCTGGAAAAGCACTAGTAACAGGGGTGATGTGAAAGCAGCAGTAATATGAGAGCAACAATAATAGTAACATGGAAGCAATAGTAACACAGAGGCAATGACACCATAAAATACTTTTATGGCGCGTGATGGGGCTTGATGGAGTGTCTTGATTCCTCCCCGGTAACGGCGCCAGGAACTAGTCCATTGCGTAGTTTACTGTAGAGCAATGATGATGACAGAAGGACCGGAGTTCCCAGCTATCTACACTAGTGGTACCTCTCCAAGCAAATAACATGTGTTGGGTGAACAAATTACAGTTGGGCAATTGATAATTGTGAGGGCATGACAATGCATGCTATGATAAGATAAAGTTATTGTAGTACTTAATTGGGCATTACAACATAATACATAGACCGTAATCCAACTGCATATATGACTAATAATTCAGCTTCAAGTTATCGTCCGAACCCCTTCCAGTATTAAGTTGTAAACAACAGACTATCGCATTAAGCAATGTGTGTAAAGTAAACAATAGAATTATCCTTAGGCAAAACATTGTTGTTTTCTCCCTAGTAGCAACATCACATCTACAATCTTAGAAGTTATTATCACTCTTCCAGAAAACTAGAGGCATGAACCCACTATCGAGCATCAATACTCCCTCTTGGAGATACATGCAACTACTTGATCAAGGTAACTACAAGTACCGGGGAGCATGCAAGATCTTAAATAACAGTAGTATGATAATATGATGAACAATACGATCACAATTCCACAATTTATCGGATCCGAACAAACACAACACCAATTACATCATATGGATCTCAATCATGTAATGCAACTCATGAGATCATTGTATTGAAGTACATGGGAGAGAGAGTACCAACTAGCTACATCCGAGAACCCGTAGTCCAAGGGGGAACTACTCACGAACCATCATGGAGTCGAAGTGGAGGCGGTGGAGTCGATGGAGATGGCTCCGGGGGTCAATCCCCGTCCCGACAGGGTGCCAGAACAGGAACTTCTGACCCCGAAACTTGTCTGGATGATGGCGGCGATGGAAGTTTTCATGGACGGAGGCATGTATTTTTTAGGGTTTTCTCGTCGAGGGGAATTTATTGGCAGAAGGGCGAGGTCGGTGGGCGCCAGGTGGCCCTAGACCACCCCTAGGTGCGGGCCAGGGCCAGGCCGCGCCTAGGCATGGTCTGGCCGGCTCCTGGCCCCCCTCTGTCTCTCCTCTGGACTCCGTCTTCGTTTCGGTAAAATAGAAACTTCGGCTTTTGTTTCGTCCAATTCCGAGAATATTTCATGTACAACCTTTCTGAAATACAAAATAGCAGAAAACGTGAACCGGCACGGTGGCATCTTGTCAATAGGTTAGTGAAGGAAAATGTATAAAAGTGCCACGAAGTGTAAACAAAACATATTGAAATTGGTGTAAAACAAGCATGGAGCATTAAAAATTATAAATACGTTTAGGCTCCTCCATGCGCACACGCACAGTTATTGACCTGTGGGTAAGCCCAACGCTCATCATCGTTTCCATCATGGTCTGCCTTAAGGTGTCGTTCGTTGCACTGAGGAGGGGTTGCATTTCCTCGCCCGCCGCCCGGTCGCCCCCGCGCTCCACCGCAAGGCCCCGGGGCTAACTTGCGCAGCGCAGTTCTTTGCATGATGTCTGAGCTGATTGTAGCAGAAGCAGTTCCCGAGGGCCCCGTTCACCACCTGCTCAGCCCAGCGCTTCTTTCGTCCCTTGGCGTAGTTGATGATGGTGCGTCTCACACGCATTATGATCGTTGGACTCATGTATGGGCACCATCTTTTGGTGGCGGGCTTGACGGACGCCGCCTCCTCGGCACCCTGACTCTCCCGGTTGACCCCAGCCGGAGCGCTAGGCTCGGCGGCAAGGACCTGCGAAGGTCCACGCTTGGGCGACCCTCCTTTCTTCGTGTGAGCGGCACGAGGGCTAACCCCAGTAGCCGCCTCGCGCTCCGCGTCCTCCGGCGCTAGGCATCCTTCCTCTGCTAAAGAGCAGAGGTCAGCCATGGCCTAGAGCTCATGAGTGTTCCTGACGGGGCGCATGTTGAGTTCTTCTATCATCTTCTTGTCGTGCACATTCATCATGAACACGCCTATGATAGCAGCATCTTCAGCTTTCGGAATGGTGTGAGCGATTGATACGTCCCAAACGTATCTATAATTTCTTATGTTCCATGCTACTTTTATGATGATACTCACATGTTTTATACACATTATATGTCATTATTATGCATTTTCCGGCACTAACCTATTGACGAGATGCCGAAGAGCCGCTTGTCGTTTTCGCGTTTTTGGTTTCGAAATCCTAGTAAGGAAATATTCTCGGAATTGGACGAAATCAACGCCCGTGGGCTTATTTTTCCACGAAGCTTCCGGAAGACCGAGGGAGATACGAAGTGGGGCCACGAGGCGACGCCACACTAGGGCGGCGCGGCCCGAGTCCCGGCCGCGCGGCCCTCGTTGTGTGGGTCCCTCGTGATGCCCCCGACCCGCCCTTCCGCCTACTTAAAGCCTTCATCGCGAAACCCCCGCATGCGAGAGCCACGATACGGAAAACCTTCCGAGACGCCGCCGCCGCCAATCCCATCTCGGGGGATTCACGAGATCGCCTCCGGCACCCTGCCGGAGAGGGGAATCATCTCTCGGAGGGCTCTTCATCGCCATGATCGCCTCCGGATCGATGTGTGAGTAGTTCACCCCTGGATTATGGGTCCATAGCAGTAGCTAGATGGTCGTCTTCTCCTCATTGTGCTATCATGTTAGATCTTGTGAGCTGCCTATCATGATCAAGATCATCTATTTGTAATGCTACATGTTGTGTTTGTTGGGATCCGATGAATATTGAATACTATGTCAAGTTGATTATCAATCTATCATATGTGTTGTTTATGTTCTTGCATGCTCTCCGTTGCTAGTAGAGGCTCTGGCCAAGTTGATACTTGTAACTCCAAGAGGGAGTATTTATGCTCGATAGTGGGTTCATGCCTCCATTGAATCTGGGACAGTGAGAGAAAGTTCTAAGGTTGTGGATGTGCTGTTGCTACTAGGGATAAAACATTGATGCTTTGTCTAAGGATATTTGTGTTGATTACATTACGCACCATACTTTATGAAATTGTCTGTTGCTTGCAACTTAATACCGGAAGGGGTTCGGATGATAACCTGAAAGTGGACTATTTAGGCATAGATGCATGTTGGATAGCGGTCTATGTACTTTGTCGTAATGCCCTGATTAAATCTCATAGTACTCATCATGATATATGTATGTGCATTGTTATGCCTTCTTTATTTGTCAATTGCCCAACTGTAATTTGTTCATCCAACATGCTATTATCTTATGGGAGAGACACCACTAGTGAACTGTGGACCCCGGTCCATTCTTTACATCTGAAATACAATCTACTGCAATTGTTCTTTACTGTTCTTCGCAAACATCATCATCCACACTATACATCTAATTCTTTGTTACAGCAAGCCGGTGAGATCGACAACCTCACTGTTACGTTGGGGCAAAGTACTTTGATTGTGTTGTGCAGGTTCCACGTTGGCGCCGGAATCCCTGGTGTTGCGCCGCACTACACTTCGCCGCCATCAACCTTCAACGTGCTTCTTGGCTCCTACTGGTTCGATAAACCTTGGTTTCTTACTGAGGGAAACTTGCTTCTATACGCATCATACCTTCCACTTGGGGTTCCCAACGTAGGGCTGGAATTCGAGCCGAGCCGAGTCAGCTCGGCTCGACTCGCTAAAGCTTGGTCAACAATCGAGTTAGCTCGACTCGACTCGTTTAACAATCGAGTCTAGATTTGAAAATTGGCTCGACTCGCAAAGCTCGCGAGTAACTCACGAGTAGCTCGTTTAAAACTGTCAAATAGGACATGTAGAATGTACAATGCATTTTTCTAAATATTAGGGCATGAATGATGAACAACAAGCATTATGATTATGGTACCAGAACAATATAAACTACAACTATCAATATATCATGAGAATAAGATTGGCAAGTTGAGAAACCACAAATATACTTGCCCATTTTGGTGGGCTTGGGCTGACTCCATTTTTACCGAGCTAAACGAGCTACTCACGAGTTCGATGAGCTTGGCTCATTTAGCTTGAACTTGTTTAACAACAAAATATGAAACTCGGCATGGCTCGTTGTACACCGAGTTCGAGTTGAGGCGAGTCGAGTCGTGAGTTACTCGTTTAGCTCGCGAGTTTCGAGTTTTAATTCCAGGCCTATCCCAACGGACGCGTGCTTTACGCGTATCAGCGATCTGCGAGGAACGCAACATAAAGTCGTGCAACCGCTCGCCCTCCTTCTGGACGATGGAGTGCAACTGGATGCGCGTCCCAGAGCGTTTGAACCCTCCCAGGAACGCCCTGACGAAGCATACACAAAGCTCATTCCATGAACCAATCAACTCCTCAGGCAAGTGCATCAGCCACGACAAGGTTGTGCCCTTAAAAGCCATAGGGAACCAGTTGGTTATGATCTTTTGATTGGCCCTAGCCGCAATCATGGCGGTGGTGTACAGGGCCAGGAACTCCTTGGGGTTGGTGTTGCCTTCAAACTTGACAGGAACGAAGGGTCGGAACTTGGATGGCCAGGCAACCTTCCGGACGGCAGGGGTGTATGCGAAGCGTCCACCCCTGATACGTCTCCAACGTATCTATAATTTCTTATGTTCCATGCTAGTTTTATGACAATACCTACATGATTTATTCATACTTTATATCATTTTGATGCATTTTCCGGTACTAACCTATTAACAAGATGCCGAAGCGCCAGTTCCTGTTTTCTGCTGTTTTTGGTTTCAGAAATCCTACACAGGAAATATTCTCGGAATTGGACGAAACAAAAGCCGAACCTTCTATTTTACCGAGACGGACCCAGAGAGCCAGAGAAGTGCCGTAGGGGGGCCAAGGGGGCCCCACACCATACCTGGGCGCGGGTCCCTCCCTGGCCGCGCCACCAGGTGGGGAGGCCACCCCCTGGCTCCTCCGACTCCGCCCTTTCACCTATATATTCTGTCCGTCGCGAAAACCCTAAAGGAACCAGTCATATTCCATGAAGAGTTCCGTAGCCGCCGCCATCGCGAAGACAAGTTTCGGGGGACAGAAGTCTCTGTTCCGGCACGCCGCCGGGACGGGGAATTGCCCCCGGAGTCATCTCCATCGACACCACCGCCATCTTCATCGCCGTTGCTGTCTCCCATGATGAGGAGGGAGTAGTTCCCCCCGAGGCCGAGGGCTCTACCGGTAGCTATGTGGTTCATCTCTCTCTCCCATGGTGTGATCTTTATGTGATCATGAGCTTTGTATCACTATTAATCTATGTGCTACTCTAGTGATGTGTAACACCCCAAATATTAAAACAAAGAAAATGAATTTCCTTTTCCCAAAAATGAGAACCAACAAAAACTTTTCTTACATAGAGTGCTATGCATAGTGCTCATACCTAATACTTGTGTTTTGCCATGATGAGTGTTCTTATGCTTATGTGATAAACCCTAAAACCCTAAAGTGATCAAGTGAAGATCACAAACCAAATAAAATAAAAGAGAAAGAAATTAAATAAGAAAAACCCTAAACCCTAACCTTTTCAAAACCAAGTGGATCTATTTTGAGAAACCCAAAATAAAAGAAAAAGACATATGTGGGCATATAGCCCAAATATGTAAACCTTGAACCCTACCCTTTCTTACTTTACTAAATGGTTTGAACCTTTTACCCAACTCAATCCAACACCAAATAAACCTCACTCTTTTCAAAGAGAAGCCAAGGAGAAGAAAAGAATAAAAGTTAGAAAATCACAAAACCCTCACATATGGTTTATGCAATTTTTCCAAAACTTTGACCTAGACCATTTTGGCCTTCACCATTAGTGGTATTATGTTATTAAACACTTATTACAACTTTTGGAATCAGAGAAACACAAATCAAATCAAATTTAAACTCAATTTGTGAGCACATAGAATAATGGTCAAATCTGTCTTTTATAATCTGGTCACTACTTTGAGCCCCTCTATCTCAAGTTTTTCAAACTAAACTTTCCCAATTCTTTGCACCTCATCCAAGAGCACATGAAGGAGAACAACTTTGGTAAAGACCATCATGTCAAATTCATCTTGGATCAAATTCTATGCTCATGCTAAGTTGGAACTTTTTATAAAATGCAACAATCTCACTTTGAGCCAATTTGCAATTCTTTGATTTTTTTTAAATTCCACCACCACACATGGTTGTCTCTGGTCATTTACAACTTAACCAAACTCACCACTTTCAAATTTTGGAACCTTTTGAATTCAACCAAATTTGGCAAGTTTGTGCAATTTGCAAATAGGCATAAAATTAAACACTATTTGAAATAGTGCCCTAGCCAACCCTAAGCCACCACTTGAGCTCTACCTTGCTCTCCTGTCCCCTCTCACCCTACACCATGCACAGCAACCCTAGAAGAGCTAGCCAAACATGGCATAGCCATGCCATGCCGGCCACCTACATGTGCACAAACTCCCTTCCTCTCCTCACCCCGTCAGCACTGCCCACCATGTCTCTGAGCAACACCTAGCACTACTGAGCAAGCCTAGCCTAGCCCGTGTCGAGGAGGAGGCCGACAGCCGCCGGAATGCGCGCGCCCAAGGATGGCCACGCCATGCCGATGACGTCGCGCATGCACGCACAAGGACGCCCACTGGCCACCTGTCGCCTGGCCACCTCGAGCATCCCCTGGACCCCCTCTCGACACGTTGAGCATCACCGCGCCACCACAAAGCCACCAGACACTCGCGCGACCACAACCCGTGACCGCCGCTGTCGGAGATGGCGACCAAATCCCGCCGCGGGCGCGCAGTACCTCGCGATCGCCTGACCGTCGTACGCCTCACCTCGCTGCGCCTTGAACGCTCAAAGGAACGCCGTGACGCCGCCTACCTCGCGCTGACGTCGCCGACCCCCTTCCTTCGCCGGAGCCGCCGCTTTGCTGTCGACCCTGCCGCACCCCTCACGGCCACCTCGCATCCTATAAAAGGAGCCGTCCCCACGCCTTCACCTCCACAGCAAACTCACTCCCCTCCTCTCTCTGAACCTCCTCCGCTCGTCTTCACTACGCATCGCCGCCGCTAGCCATCCACTCCTCGCCGGAGCCCGCGGAGGTACTGAGATAGCCGCCGTCGATTTCGGCCACCATCGGAGACGCCGCCGGTACGAGCTGCTTCCTCTTCCTCGACAATGTCGTCTCCGCACGTCGCCGACCCTCGCCGGAGTCCAGGAGCGCCGCCGACCCCCTACCTCCGCCGCTGCAGCAACCTCTTCCCCTCGATGGAGATGACGCGCCTCGTTCATCTGTACCGCTTCGGTAAGATAGAGTCGCTGACGTGCGGGCCCCTTTGTCAGCTGGCCCGCAGCGTTACTGGGCTGGCCCTTCCGGCGTTTTAAATCTTTCGGCCCACTCCATTTCCCGCCGGCCCTTTTATTCAAATCCAGTGTAATTAATTTCAAACCAATTTCAATACTGGACCAAACTTTGAAATTCAATAGAATCTGTTTGGCTTGGCCAAATTTATCAAATTTGATGTTGTTAGAAAGCCACTGAAAAGATTTACAACTTGCCACTGGTCTCACTGTGAGATCTGTTGTAGAATTAAAGTGACAAAAAGATTAAGTCAGGGACTTTTGCACATTCAAATAAATCTTAAATCAACCAAAACTGATATTTAGTTAATTCCAACTCTAATAGCTCACATTTAACTTACACTAATTGTTTCTGCAACAAAATGGTGTGGTCACTTTGAATGATCATGCCCTAGTTTAAATAATGGACAATATGGCTAGTTTACTTAAGGGATATTGTCCAAAACTATTATGGAAATCATATGAAGTATTTTACTTCATTTAAATCTTGTCCCAAGTACTTTCATATGAAGTTTGAACCCCTGGTCAAATACTCTCACATGAAATACTTGGTGATTTTAAATCATAACAAGCATTGTTAAATAGTATGAGGTATTCTACCTCATTTAAAACATTTTCTCAAATGATGATGATGAATGGTTGACTAAGGTCAACATGATTTCATGTATGATTGTTTGAGGAAGTTAGATCTTAAGAAGATTCAATGAGAGGAAATTATTCCTCAAAAACTACATGGAAACTATCATTTACATATGTAATGAGAGGAAATTATTTCTCTAACACTAAGTAAGAAAACCCTAGAATAATTTTTGGTAGCAATGCTAAGTGATGATGCTAGATCATTTGGAGTGAGCCATTCAGGCTAATTAAGGCTACTTAAGTATTGTTTGGGTGATTGTATCCTCGTATTCGTGTATAGACGCTAGTACCGGAGAATACCAGGAAGAGGAAGGATTCTACACAGAAGAAGAAGCGAACTTTGATCACCTCAACAACCAAGGCAAGCTAACACCATTGCAAGCTCTATTGTTGCAAGCTAATATTCTTGCAAGTGCAAAGCTCTCTTGAGCAAGGCACCACTCCACTTTACTTGATGTCAATAATCCTATCCCAAGTTTTACATTGCAAACTTTTACTTGATTTATTTAAAGCTTACTTTTATAGTTAACTTTGGTCTAAGTATAGAGTAGATCAAGAGTATCAACCCTAGCCTAAGAGCTTATGAGTTAAGTAGCACCCCTCATGAGTAGTTGCTAGTGCTAATAAATAAAATTGACTACTCTAGATGGGAACTTGTGAGTTTGAAATGACTTTGAAAACCTTGGAATGATGATTCATTCTATTTAAAGATTTTGAAGGTGAATATGACTGGTGAATGACATGGTGAACTTTACAAAAACTGATGGTTGGGTTCGGATGCGATACCATTCCAATTTACAAGTACCCCCACAATACCTGATTATGGGTAGGGCTTAACCGGAAGTTTATGTATCTTAGTATGGGTTCCCTCTAAACAAGCGTCATCGGGGTTATGCCGAAAGCTGCCTCTACAACAAAAGAAATGATGAGAAATGACGTGAAACGAGGTGAATGTCCGGCCCAAGCCCTGTGCAGTTCCCAGGTTGAAAGTTGGTCTTCACTGGGAGGCCAAGCTCATGGGGAGAGGTGCCTATACTAGGATATGTAAGTGAAAGGTTATGGTTGATGATCCGCGTACTGAGTTACGATTATTCAGGGTTATTCCTGACGGATGTAATCAAATGTTGTGGCACAAGTGTGCAACCTCTGCAGAGTGTAGAACTATTCGAATAGCCGCGTCCACGGTTAAGGACGGTTGGAAAGGCCATACTGTTCCGTCATCAGAACTTTTCAAAAATGTGACATATGAAGGGTGACTTATGACTTGAACTTGAAGGTGAATGGTGAATTTGACTTGAATCACAACAGAGTTGTGGGAATGACACTAATGTTCTCACTTGAGTTAGCTAGCAAATGAAGAGGCTTTTATTAAATGTTTGTGAACTAAAATTGGCTTTATGCAAATAAACTTAGAGCTTAGCACCCCCTTACTATAGTTGATAGTGCTTACACTAGTATTAGTTTGCGAGTACTTTAACGTACTCACGGCTTTGTCTCTGGCTATTCAAATGGCCAGACTATGAAGAGGAGTATCAGAACCCTGAAGATGGACAGCAGGACGTCTACGACAACTAGGACCACTCCTGACGTCAAGCATTGGCCTGTGGACTATAGAGTCCCCTTCTACTTACGCTTCCGCTATGAATTGTGTTTGTTGATCAATAGATCAACTATTTGTGTAATTTGGACCATGTGATCTCTATTTGTAAGACGACTATGGTATGTAATGAATGATGACTTATGATATTCAACTGTTATGTCTCGCAACAACAATATTACTGGGATTGCGATGTATGGCATAACAGGCATCTGGACTTAAAAATCCGGGTGTTGACAAGTTGGTATCAGAGCCATTGTTTGACCTTAGGAGACCCTAGTTAGAATGGACGTCTAAAAAACTTAGTTTCCAAAACAAATGAAGGGAATATTATGAAGACTTATTCTCACTCTTAGCTTTGAGATCTTTTTGAAATAAGAAGCCATGCTCTTCCTTATGAACCTACATAAAATTTTGTCACACTTGTTCACATCTCTAACTTACTCATCCAATTCTCTTTCAGATGGCGTTGCCCCACAACACCAAGTTTTACCGGTTGGGGAATGGTGGCAACATGCGCTTCGAGCAGGACTTAGACGCTTTGTCTGAGTATCTCGGACGCCCGCACCCGGAGTTCCTTGGAACTCAAATGGACCACCAGCCCGGAAGGGAACTGCAGTGGGTTATCACTGCGGATCTCAGAGGCAAGAAGGAGTCTCCTATTTCTATGAGGATCCATTTCTCTGTCATGGAAAGCAACTGGCTAGATGGACTAGCTAGAGCCATGCAGGAAGCACTTGCCCGTCTGTGTGGGCAGCATGTGACTGCGCTTTATGGGACTCGCTTTGCTCACTTTGCAAGGCATGGCTCCATTGGAGGACCCATGGCACTGTCACCCCACCCGGAGCTGAAATATCACGTGGAGCACCTGGATACTATGTTGCACGACACCCAGAAGGAGCTGGACAACTATCGCGTCTACGCCAACCAGATTCGCGCCCACCTAGCACGGCGGACTGATACCGTCAGGATCCTTGCCTATGAGCGCAAGACACTTCTCAAGCAGCGTGTCAAGAAGGATGCGACCATTGCGCGCCTCCGCGCAAAGATAGTCTCCTTGGAGGCCATTGTCAAGGCCCAAGAGGACCAGCTGAATGAGATGGAAGAGGAAGGTGAAGACCTTCAGGGAGGAGAAGCCTTCATGAGTGATGGCGATGACTTTGAGGAAGATGAGAACACTAATCTGGAAGACTATGAGTTTCTGGAAGCCGGAGAGGATGACCACATCCCGATAGAGGTGGATGATGAGTAGTAGTTTCACTTGATCACTTGAGTAGGTATGAGTTTGTATCAGGATCCCCTTGTATCGTAGAGCGAAGGAATGGTTCTTAAAACCAACGGTGTGTTAGCTTTGTAATGTGTGATGCTTGGTATGAATTAAAAAGTGTTGTTGGTTTTACCCCCTCAACACTACTCAAGTTTTCAAGTTTTGAACTTTTTAAACTTAACCCAAACAAACCATAGAAATTTCCCTCTTATCTTATGATCTACCTCATTGTTCAGATGGCCCCTCCTACCCGCAACAACTCCCGTGCCCAGGCCAACCAGCTGCACCTTGAGCACGCCAAGATGACTGACACCATCAACATCCTTGCAATGGAGCGCAAGGCACTTCGCCATCAGCACGCCAAGAAGGACTACCTCATTGCTCGCCTCCGCGTAAGGATAGCATCACTGGAGCAGCTCATCCCAATACCCAACCATGCCCCCAGAGACAAGTCCACGGTGACTTGCTATGCATGTGGTGTTACTGGTCATTACTCTAAAAAGTGCCCGATGAAAGCCGCCAACAATGCCCCAAGGAGTGGAAGCAATGCTGTACCCATTGCCCAAAAGGACAAGTCAACGGTAACCTGCTATGAATGTGGAACTGTGGGTCATTACTCCAATGAGTGCCCCAAGAAGCTTGCCAAGATTGCCGCCAACACAGCTGCACCTGCCTAGCAACAGCGCCGCTTCGCAGGTAGAAGGAACCAGAACAACAACAACGGCTGTCTCTACCACATGACTGCAACAGAAGCCCAAGAAGCACCTCAGGCCATGCCAAGTATGTTTTCTTGTTAATCATATCGCCCAATCTCTCTTAGGAACCTAACTTTTCTTAAAATCTCGCGACGAGATTTGTTTAAGGGGGAAGGGTTTGTAACACCCCAAATTTTAAAACAAAGAAAATGAATTTCCTTTTCCCAAAAATGAGAACCAACAAAAACTTTTCTTACATAGAGTGCTATGCATAGTGCTCATACCTAATACTTGTGTTTTGCCATGATGAGTGTTCTTATGCTTATGTGATAAACCCTAAAACCCTAAAGTGATCAAGTGAAGATCACAAACCAAATAAAATAAAAGAGAAAGAAATTAAATAAGAAAAACCCTAAACCCTAACCTTTTCAAAACCAAGTGGATCTATTTTGAGAAACCCAAAATAAAAGAAAAAGACATATGTGGGCATATAGCCCAAAAATGTAAACCTTGAACCCTACCCTTTCTTACTTTACTAAATGGTTTGAACCTTTTACCCAACTCAATGTAACACCAAATAAACCTCACTCTTGTCAAAGAGAAGCCAAGGAGAAGAAAAGAATAAAAGTTAGAAAATCACAAAACCCTCACATATGGTTTATGCAATTTTTCCAAAACTTTGACCTAGACCATTTTGGCCTTCACCATTAGTGGTATTATGTTATTAAACACTTATTACAACTTTTGGAATCAAAGAAACACAAATCAAATCAAATTTAAACTCAATTTGTGAGCACATAGAATAATGGTCAAATCTGTCTTTTATAATCTGGTCACTACTTTGAGCCCCTCTATCTCAAGTTTTTCAAACTAAACTTTCCCAATTCTTTGCACCTCATCCAAGAGCACATGAAGGAGAACAACTTTGGTAAAGACCACCATGTCAAATTCATCTTGGATCAAATTCTATGCTCATGCTAAGTTGGAACTTTTTATAAAATGCAACAATCTCACTTTGAGCCAATTTGCAATTCTTTGATTTTTTTTAAAATTCCACCACCACACATGGTTGTCTCTGGTCATTTACAACTTAACCAAACTCACCACTTTCAAATTTTGGAACTTTTGAATTCAACCAAATTTGGCAAGTTTGTGCAATTTGCAAATAGGCATAAAATTAAACACTATTTGAAATAGTGCCCTAGCCAACCCTAAGCCACCACTTGAGCTCTACCTTGCTCCCCTGTCCCCTCTCACCCTACACCATGCACAGCAACCCTAGAAGAGCTAGCCAAACATGGCATAGCCATGCCATGCCGGCCACCTACATGTGCACAAACTCCCTTCCTCTCCTCACCCCCACAGCACTGCCCACCATGTCTCTGAGCAACACCTAGCACTACTGAGCAAGCCTAGCCTAGCCCCTACCGAGGAGGAGGCCGACAGCCGCCGGAACGCGCACGCCCAAGGACGGCCACGCCATGCCGATGACGTCGCGCATGCACGCCCAAGGACGCCCACTGGCCACCTGTCGCCTGGCCACCTCGAGCATCCCCTGGACCCCCTCTCGACACGTTGAGCATTAGCGCGCCACCACAAAGCCGCCAGACACTCGCGCGACCACGACCCGTGACCGCCGCTGCCGGAGACGGCGACCAAATCCCGCCGCGGGCGCGCAGTACCTCGCGATCGCCCGACCGTCGTACGCCTCGCCTCGCCGCACCTTGAACGCTCAAAGGACCGCCGTGACGCCTCCTACCTCGCGCTGACGTCGCCGACCCCCTTCCTTCGCCACAGCCGCCGCTCTGCTGTCGACCCTGCCGCACCCCTCACGGCCACCTCGCATCCTATAAAAGGAGCCGTCCCCGTGCCTTCACCTCCACAGCAAACTCACTCCCCTCCTCTCTCTGAACCTCCTCCGCTCGTCTTCACTACGCATCGCCGCCGCTAGCCATCCAATTTCTCGCCGGAGCCCGCGGAGGTACTGAGATAGCCGCCGTCGATTTCGGCCACCATCGGAGACGCCGCCGGTACGAGCTGCTTACTCTTCCTCGACAACGTCGTCTCCGCACGTCGCCGACCCTCGCCGGAGTCCAGGAGCGCCGCCGACCCCTACCTCCGCCGCTGCAGCAACCTCTTCCCCTCGACGGAGACGACGCGCCTCGACCGTCGGATCTCCATCTAATCCAACCGCCCACGTTCATCTGTACCGCTTCGGTAAGATAGAGTCGCTGACGTGTGGGCCCCTTTGTCAGCTGGCCCGCAGCGTTACTGGGCTGGCCCTTTCGGCATTTTAAATCTTTCGGCCCACTCCATTTCCCGCCGGCCCTTTTATTCAAATCCAGTGTAATTAATTTCAAACCAATTTAAATACTAGACCTAACTTTGAAATTCAATAGAATCTGTTTGGCTTGGCCAAATGTATCAAATTTGATGTTGTTAGAAAGCCACTGAAAAGATCTACAACTTGCCACTGGTCTCACTGTGAGATCTGTTGTAGAATTAAAGTGACAAAAAGATTAAGTCAGGGACTTTTGCACATTCAAATAAATCTTAAAAATCAACCAAAACTGATATTTAGTTAATTCCAACTCTAATAGCTCACATTTAACTTACACTAATTGTTTCTGCAACAAAATGGTGTGGTCATTTTGAATGATCATGCCCTAGTTTAAATAATGGACAATATGGCTAGTTTACTTAAGGGATATTGTCCAAAACTATTATGGAAATCATATGAAGTATTTTACTTCATTTAAATCTTGTCCCAAGTACTTTCATATGAAGTTTGAACCCCTGGTCAAATACTCTCACATGAAATACTTGGTGATTTTAAATCATAACAAGCATTGTTAAATAGTATGAGGTATTCTACCTCATTTAAAACATTTTCTCAAATGATGATGATGAATGGTTGACTAAGGTCAACATGATTTCATGTATGATTGTTTGAGGAAGTTAAATCTTAAGAAGATTCAATGAGAGGAAATTATTCCTCAAAAACTACATGGAAACTATCATTTACATATGTAATGAGAGGAAATTATTTCTCTAACACTATGTAAGAAAACCCTAGAATAATTTTTGGTAGCAATGCTAAGTGATGATGCTAGATCATTTGGAGTGAGCCATTCAGGCTAATTAAGGATACTTAAGTATTGTTTGGGTGATTGTATCCTCGTATTCGTGTATAGACGCTAGTACTGGAGAATACCAGGAAGAGGAAGGATTCTACACAGAAGAAGAAGCGAACTTTGATCACCTCAACAACCAAGGCAAGCTAACACCATTGCAAGCTCTATTGTTGCAAGCTAATATTCTTGCAAGTGCAAAGCTCTCTTGAGCAAGGCACCACTCCACTTTACTTGATGTCAATAATCCTATCCCAAGTTTTACATTGCAAACTTTTACTTGATTTATTTAAAGCTTACTTTTATAGTTAACTTTGGTCTAAGTATAGAGTAGATCAAGAGTATCAACCCTAGCCTAAGAGCTTATGAGTTAAGTAGCACCCCTCATGAGTAGTTGTTAGTGCTAATAAATAAAATTGACTACTCTAGATGGAACTTGTGAGTTTGAAATGACTTTGAAAACCTTGGAATGATGATTCATTCTATTGAAAGATTTTGAAGGTGAATATGACTGGTGAATGACATGGTGAACTTTACAAAAACTGATGGTTGGGTTCGGATGCGATACCATTCCAATTTACAAGTACTCCCACAATACCTGATTATGGGTAGGGCTTAACTGGAAGTTTATGTATCTTAGTATGGGTTCCCTCTAAACAAGCGTCATCGGGGTTATGCCGAAAGCTGCCTCTACAACAAAAGAAATGATGAGAAATGATGTGAAACGAGGTGAATGTTCGGCCCAAGCCCTGTGCAGTTCCCAGGTTGACAGTTGGTCTTCACTGGGAGGCCAAGCTCATGGGGAGAGGTGCCTATACTAGGATATGTAAGTGAAAGGTTATGGTTGATGATCCGCGTACCGAGTTACGATTATTCAGGGTTATTCCTGACGGATGTAATCAAATGTTGTGGCACAAGTGTGCAACCTCTACAGAGTGTAGAACTATTCGAATAGCCGCGTCCACGGTTAAGGACGGTTGGAAAGGCCATACTGTTCTGTCATCAGAACTTTTCAAAAATGTGACATATGAAGGGTGACTTATGACTTGAACTTGAAAGGTGAATGGTGAATTTGAATTGAATCACAACAGAGTTGTGGGAATGACACTAATGTTCCCACTTGAGTTAGCTAGCAAATGAAGAGGCTTTTATTAAATGTTTGTGAACTAAAATTGGCTTTATGCAAATAAACTTAGAGCTTAGCACCCCCTTACTATAGTTGATAGTGCTTACACTAGTATTAGTTTGCGAGTACTTTAACATACTCACGGCTTTGTCCCTGGCTATTCAAATGGCCAGACTATGAAGAGGAGTATCAGAACCCTGAAGATGGACAGCAGGACGTCTACGACAACTAGGACCACTCCTGACGTCAAGCGTTGGCCTGTGGACTATAGAGTCCCCTTCTACTTACGCTTCCACTATGAATTGTGTTCGTTGATCAATAGATCAACTATTTGTGTAATTTGGATCATGTGATCTCTATTTGTAAGACGACTATGGTATGTAATGAATGATGACTTATGATATTCAACTGTTATGTCTCGTAACAACAATATTCCTGGGATTGCGATGTATGGCATAACAGGCATCTGGACTTAAAAATCCGGGTGTTGACATGATGTTATTAAAGTAGTCTATTCCTCCTCCATGATGTAAAGTTGACAGTGTGTGCATCATGTAGTACTTGGCGTAGGTTATGATTGTAATCTCTTGTGGATTATGAAGTTAACTATTACTATGATAGTATTGATGTGATCTATTCCCCCTTTCATAGCTATTGTTGACAGTGTGTATGCTATGTTAGTACTCGGTCTACATTGCAACGGTCTATTATGCACTCTAGAGGTTACTTTAATATGAACTTCGAATTCACTCTCCACGGTGTGACGGTGACAGTATGCGCATCGTGTGTGATTCCTTTATAACGTTGTGGAGCTTGTTTACTCCGGCTTGAGGGTGCTCTTGTAGCCCTACACAATGAATGGTGTTTGTTATCCAACAAGAGAGTGTTTGAAAGTAGCATTTATTTATTCAATTATGTGATCATTGATGAGAGTGTCCACTAGTGAAAGTATGATCCCTAGGCCTTGTTTCTAAGCATTGAAACACCGTTTTCAACAAGTTCTGCTACATGTTTGCTTGCTGCCATTTTTATTTCAGATTGCAATTACTACCTACAATCATCCATATTACTTGTATTTCACTATCTCTTCGCCGAACTAGTGCACCTATACATCTGACAAGTGTATTAGGTGTGTTGGGGACACAAGAGACTTCTTGTATCTTAATTTCAGGGTTGCTTGAGAGGGATATCGTTGACCTCTACCTCTCCGAGTTCGATAAACCTTGGGTGATCCACTTAAGGGAAACTTGCTGCTGTTCTACAAACCTCTGCTCTTGGAGGCCCAACACTGTCTACAGGAAAAGAAGCGTGCGTAGACATCAACCCCCGTACTCCAGAGCAGCAGCTCCCACCTCAGTTGCGCCTTCCGTGTTCTGCTCATCCGCACCCACGACCTGCGGTCGCAGCTGTTGCAGGTACTCTCGTACGAGAGCCTCATTGGCCATGACAGAGTTGCCGCGACGGTCTTCCACACGCCGACGTGAGGGGTCGGCAAATGACCCAACCGATGCGTGGTCCAAATCCGCGGGTCTTGGGGATCCAGCCCGCAAGGTCCCCGCGGCTGGCCGCTCACCCCGGCCTTTCCTTCTGGGCCCGGCAACCCCTAGCTCTTCGGTGTTGCCACGTGGGCGAGGATGAGGAGAGGGTCCTAGCACGCGCCCAGAAGCGACGATCTGAGTGCGCTCATGTGGTGACCCTGCATACCACTGCATGTTGTAGTATGCCAGTCGTTGATATAACATTCACGAAGTACCATTCCGCAAATGTTACGTCCCTCAGAGTAGTACAACAGAACATAGGAGGTCCATAACTCATTCACATATTATTACAATTAACATACACATGTCGTCTTGGAGCTCCTCTTGGGTCCTAAGAGGAATACTCCTGGGTTCGAGGCGAACCCAACTTAACTTACAATACCAGAGTCTCATTAAACTAAACATTTATTTCATCGAGCAGCTAAATACTAAGAGTTCGGGCTGCTCGGTTACTACAACTATCGGATATCTCTAGGCT
The DNA here is from genome assembly GCF_022539505.1 of Lolium rigidum. Classification (NCBI taxonomy): domain Eukaryota; kingdom Viridiplantae; phylum Streptophyta; class Magnoliopsida; order Poales; family Poaceae; genus Lolium; species Lolium rigidum. The sequence continues at coordinate 130,370,352 of NC_061513.1, forward strand.
TGATCTCCTCCGGAAGCCTCCCCGGATCCGTAGACTATGAGATAGTCTACGCCTTCAACTCCTCCTGAGAGGTCTGGTTCCTCGTAGCCGATGATCTCGGCCCCTTCATTGTTGTCGTAGTCCTCCTCCAGACGATTCAGACAATCTAAGCATGGGATTTAAGAGTGGTATGAGTACGAGCGTACTCAACAAGTTCATTATAGATAAGAGGTGTTTAATGCACTAACTACGATATTAGACCAGAAAGTCTAATACCAATGCAGGTTTTGATAAACATTTCTTCAAGAGATTGCTTTTATTTCAAAGAGCTATGTCCGTCAGCCTTCACCGATTTACTAGAACTTCATGGAGCTCCTTTCCGGCCGCGTTCGCAGTTCCTCATCCCGGAACAGGGAGTGACGAGTCACAGTTCTTTACACTCGCAGAGGTGTGTTGCTTTACCCATAAGAGATCTTAACCTTGGTGCCAACCGGGCAGCTTTCCCGTCCACACTTCCTTTGGTGTGAGGCCCGGTATAAGGTCTAGCCAATCATGTTCCTCCGCTACCTCGAACACCCACCCTTTGTTGCATGCCCCGACCACCGGGTCCACGCCGGTCCCATTATTCCCGTAATTTCGGGGTGGACCCCGACCACGACGACGAGTGCTTGGGCTCTACCATACACTCCTACGCCGGTAGCTGCAACCCATCATAGACCGCATTACCGTGGGGAATTAGAATGGGATCCCCACCCTCCGGTTGTTCCGCAAGACACAAGCTGCTACGGCAAGCAATGCTTTACCGTGGGGAATTAGAATGGGATCCCCACCCTCCGGTTGTTCCGCCGGACACAAGCTGCTACGGTAAGCGCATCCGTTGATGAACGAGAGGTGGAAACACTTTTGACTATTCCGTCCCACTCCGGATCTTATGGTTAACACGGGTATTACGGCACAAGAATCATCTGGCGACATTTGTTGTTTAATCCTAGATGGATATAAACCCGTGCAATGGAACCTCCACCATATCAACACAATCCATGGTTCCATTGCCCACCACATAGTCATATTCATAGTTATGAAAGTAGTGGTTTTGATTTTTGTGCAATAGTGATAACCATAAGCCTGAACACTGCAAAGTTTTGCAGTTGGAAGGTGTGGACTGACCCTTGTCCTCTGTCTCTGAAAAATAGCATCATTGTTCGATAAGGGCAATGGTTAAAGAAGCAATTATGCATGATTCCAATTTTAGGGTTTGTTCCCCCCTTCCGATGTTGTTATTATTTCATGTAAGAGGTTGATACTAAGAATAATTTGGGAATACTTGATTTAAAGTGAAATACAACCTTGAAATATTGTCAAGGTGTTTTGAAAATCCAATTGCATTGATGGACTTGTTTTTTATTATTGGAAATAATATGTGATTTAAATTATTATTTAAATCCTTAAAATAGGACTTATTCATAATTGTCTTCAAAAATTCTCTTTGATATTTTATTTAAATAGAGAATTTTATGCTGATCTATTTTCATATTTTTAATTATTTTTTTAGAGCTATTAAACATTTCTTATAAAATTTCAAAGTTTACGTTTTTAGTGGAATTATGAAATGACCGATTTGCCCACTGGGCCCACTCGTCGGTGCGGCCCTGCGGGTTAACCCTAACCCGAGCCGCTCGTCCGGCTCGGTCGGACGCACCCGTCCCCTTCCTCTCGCGCACGCGCTAACCCTAACCCCTCTGAGCTCTGGCGACTCCCGCGTCGCCGCCGCCTTCGCCGATTTTCTTCGGCCAACTCCGGCCATCGCCGGCGGTGAGATGGGTATCAATCGAACCGCCGTTCGACGGCGCTTCGATTGATGCCGCCATGGCCATGCCCTTCTCCGTTTAACTGGTAAGCTCGCACCGCCTCCCTACTGCTCTACTGCTTGTCTTTCCTCTCTTTCTTTTCTTCTAAGCTAGCTCTGGCCATTGCTTGCTGTTGCTACTGCTTGAGCTACTGCCATGAATCCTAGTTACGGTGCTGCCCTATTCTGCCTATTAGCTGGGCTTAATTCTTGCTATCTTGATTGTGCACAGTTCTGTGCATGTTCCAGAGCCACATGCTTGTTGAATCTTGCATATCTGGCTTGGAACCTTCCCTGTGCCTCTGTTCTATTTACTATTCTTGCTAGACATTCATGTGTATTCAATTTGACTGCCCTGGCTTGATTACCATGTGTAATCCTTGCAATTTGCAAGTTCCAGGGCACTGATATGCTGTCCCTTGTGCTCAATTTCATGTGTAAACTTGATTGAGCATTACTGCTGGTTAACTGTATGATTCAGTGATGAGCACCAAGTGCTTTACTTATTTATCTTGATCTAGGGGTTCATCCTGCCTTGGATGTGCTTCTGGATACAATCATGTAATTATCTATTTGGTTGTCTGTGAAACACTTGTTGATTATCTGTGGCCAATTAAATACCTGGTCCATGCTCTGTTGCTTAGTGATGCTCTAGCATGCCCTAGCATGCTATGGCAAGCTCTGATGATCATGTGATCATCAACAGCTGATAATTGGTTTGCTTAACTGTGCCTGTGCATTGCTGTTACCTATTTATGTGTATGTGTGTGGCACAGATCAGTGCCGGTGCTTGTTCAAGCATCAGCTGATGCTTGCAGTGATCCTCTAGATCATTAGCAATTGTTTAATCCAAGGTTTGCTTGTTAACATCAATTATCTGTGTTGCCTTAATTGGTGGAGTGGATAATTGATGTGAACTGTGATACAGTGATGATCATCACACTTGATTGGCTTAGGCTAGATGGATGCCCACAGTGGTTGGGAACCCTAGCCCTTCTTTGAACCCAACCAGGGTGATGATATTTGTATCTGGCTTTTTGGTTTGGCTGTTCTAGGGTTTGAGGTGACCCTGGCAGTATTCATATGCTGCCCTAGGGTAGCTCCCCTATTTTGTGGCTTTCTGTGATGGATAGATGCTCACTGGCTAGTCACTTAGTGAATTTCCAGTAGCCTTGATGTTGATAAATAGGATAGGCACATGTTGCCTGTCAATCTAATGGTTTAGCTAGGCTAATAGGTGCTTTGCAAATTTGGATGGCTTCAAGGAGTAATCCATGCTGGATTTCTCTGGTTTTGACACTGTGTTGTCACAACCAGTGTTCCCTGGTTTAGTTTCCTTCTAGCCCTGATTATACTTGCTAGCACCAATTGGTTTAGTAACCAAATGATGATACATCCATGGTTTTCCTACCCTTCAGTGCTCATGTGATGCAAGCATGCTTAAGTATGAGCAAGGTATAATCTTGCTCAGGCTCTTGTGTGGTATACCTCACTCCAGCTCCTAGATTGTGCTGTTGGTGTAGAGGTTTGCCTCTGTGATGATCTTTTGCTTGCCCTGCTCCTCCTAGCAAGCTTGTGGTCTTGGTTTAATTTCTGGTGATTGTGGAGTGGATAAAACAGCTTTAGCTGTTTATCTGTTCTTGGTGTTCTTGAGCTATTCTTGCTGTTCTTGGTGGCTTACCACTGCTGCCTGTCGATGGATGATGCAATTGACTAGGGTTTTGGCTGGGAAAAGCTTATATGTGACCAGCCCTTGCATCCCTGGTCGACAGCTCCACCTTGCCCTTTGGGTGACTCACTATGTGTGTGTGCTGCATGCACACAGCCCTGTGAGCAGGCTGTGTGTGTGTAGACAGGTGCTGTGCACCTGGACCTGGAACTTGGCTGTGGCATGGATCAGCTCGGCAGCTTGATCATATCCCCTTCATTTCCTTTATTTGCTAACCTGCCAAGTGGCTTTGCCACTTGGCTTAATTCTTGTCTTGCTTTGTTTTGTGCAGGGAATCAAGAATATAACCAAGTGAAGATGGAGATCATCAGATCCAAGACCAAGTGATGATTTCCTTGTAGAATTTAGGATAGGATCCATTCTTGTACTTTTCTTTTTATTTTCTTTTATTTTTCAATTTCTTCAATTCTTGTAATGTGTTGTATTATTCATTCATTTTCTCTTATGAATATTGTAATGACAATGTAAATTGTGTGATGATCAATAAAGCTCAAAGTTTTCCCTAATGAGCTTTACTTTATTATAATTGTTCATATTGTTTATTATTGATTATATACTTAATGAATTTCCTCACAATTGAATTATTTAGGTTAATTATTTAATGTTTGAATTTGAAATTCAACTTCAACATTGGTTTGAATTCAACCATGTCACTTTATAAATAATTCAATCATGCAAACTCTCCCCTCTCTTCTCCAAACCCTAAACTAGTTGAGTGAGATGCAAGTTTGTCGCACTCTCGAAACCCTAACCCTGTAAGGTTTCGAGAGAGAAACTTGTCCCCCTTCGATGCAGTTTTTGTTTAAAAGCACGAAATTTCCCCAGAATTTACCATGCAATGCACATCCCTTTCTAAAATCTACCCCTCGATCGTCTCTAAACCTGGGACATTACAGCCTTTCCCCCTTAAAGAAAACTTCATCCCGAAGTTGTGGTTGTAATAACTGAACAGCTCGGGGTATGTTTTCCTCAGGTCTTCTTCTTTTTCCCAGGTGGCTTCCCTCTCGGGGTGATGCTTCCATTGTATCTTGCAATACTTGATAGCTTTATTTCTGAGTTGTTTCCAGCTCTCCTCGAGAATCTTGGCTGGCTTCTCGATGTATGTCAAGTCTGGTTGTAACTCCAGCTCATCATGTGATATTGGTTCATCTGGGGTCTTTAAGCATTTCCGGAGTTGTGACACATGGAATACATTGTGAACTTGAGCTAACCTTCCCGGTAGATCCAATTCAAAGGCTAAACCTCGGTTCTGACTCAGTATCTTGAAAGGTCCTATGTATCTAGGACTGAGTTTTCCTTTTACTCCAAACCTCTGGAGTCCTTTCATCGGGCTTACCTTAAGATAAACCATGTCTCCAACTTGTGGTTCCCATGTCCTCCTCTTCTGATCGGCATAACTCTTTTGCCGACTTTGGGCTATCTTGAGCCTCGTCTCGATAATGTCAATGATTTGTTGTTTTTCCTTGACATAATCGGGGTTGAACTCTTTGCTTGCTCCGGCTTCATACCAACATATCGGTGATCTACACTTTCTTCCATACGAGCTTCAAACGGTGCCATCTTGATGCTGCTTTGATAGCTATTATTGTATGAAAACTCTGCTAGTGGTAAGTGCTCCTCCCATGATCCTCCGAAATCTAGGGCACAAGCCCTAAGCATATCCTCTAGGATCTGGTTAGTTCTCTCGGTTTGTCCCCCGGTCTGGGGATGATAAGCGGTACTATAGTCCAACTTGGATCCTAAAGCTTCGTGTAGTTGCTTCCAGAATGCTGATGTGAACACGGATCCTCGATCCGACACGATCTTCTTAGGCACTCCATGCTTACTCACGATCTCTTTGATGTAAAGATCGATGAGTTTCTCTCCTTTATCCTGCTGGTTTACTGCTAAGAAGTGGGCGCTCTTCGTCAACCGGTCCACGATTACCCATATCATGTCCTTCTTTTTCTTGGTCATGGGTAGTCCGGTGATGAAATCCATCCCTATTTCCTCCCATTTCCACTCTGGAATAGGTAAAGGTTGCAACTTCCCTACCGGACTCTGGTGTTCAGCCTTCACTCGCTGGCAGGTATGGCATTCCGCCACATATTGTGCTATCTCCCTCTTCATGTTATTCCACCAGAATAGTTCCTTTAGGTCCATGTACATCTTTGTACTTCCCGGATGTATTGAATATGGTGTTTGATGAGCTTCCCGGAGTATTACTTCCTTAATTTCAGCAATATCCGGAACGCAAATTCTCTTCTGGAACCATAATGATCCAGATTCTCCGCGATGGAATTCTGATGGTCTTCCTTCATCTATTCTTCTCATTTCTTCCATGATGAATGGATCATCCAGCTGACCCATCATTATCTCATTCTTCAGGTTGACATTTAGCTCATCGGCTACTTGCAACGCCGATAATCCTTCATGAGCTTCCTTCTCCCAAAGTTGTATTTGGGCTTGACTTATTTCCTTCCTCAACTCCGGTGATATTTCTTGTTCCACTCCTCCGGTGCTCTTCCTACTCAGGGCATCTGCTACAACATTAGCCTTCCCTGGTGTGTAATTGATTGTCAGGTCATAATCCTTGATCAATTCTAGCCATCTTTTCTGTCTCATGTTGAGTTCCTTCTGAATGAAGAAATATTTGAGGCTTTTATGATCTGTATAGAGCTCACACTTCGCTCCATAGAGAAAATGTCTCCAAGTTTTGAGTGCAAACACAACTGCTGCTAATTCCAAGTCATGGGTTGGATAATTTACTTCATGAGGTCTGAGTTGCCTCGATCCATAAGATATCACTTTTCGATCTTGCATGAGTACGCAACCCAGTCCGTGCTTGGATGCGTCACAGTACACGGTGTAATCCTTGCCAACTTCCGGAACCACTAACACCGGTGCCGTGGTGAGTTTCTCCTTCAGAGTTTGAAAACTCTTCTCACACTCCTCTGACCACACGAATGGTGTGTTCTTCCTTAACAGCTTTGTCATTGGTCCTGCTATCTTAGAGAATCCTTCAATGAATCTCCGATAGTATCCTGCCATTCCTAGGAATCCACGGATTTCCTTGACAGTTTTGGGTGCTTCCCATTCTAGAACTCGCTGCTACCTTACTCGGGTTAACGAGCGATTCCATCTTTGCTAATGACATGACCAAGAAATTCCACTTGATCTAGCCAAAATTCACACTTACTAAGTTTGGCATAGAGTTGGTGTTCCCTTAGTGTTTGCAACACTAACCTCAAATGTTCGGCATGTTCGCCTTGTTCTTGGAATATATCAGAATATCATCGATAAATACGATGACAAACTTGTCTAGATATGGCATGAAGATTTTATTCATGAGATTCATGAATATTGCTGGGGCATTGGTCAATCCAAAAGGTACTACAAGGTATTCATGATGTCCATACCTTGAGACAAAGGCAGTTTTCGGAACGTCTTCCTTCTTGATCTTTATCTGGTGATAACCGGATCTTAGATCAATCTTGGAAAAGACTCCCGCGCCTCTCACTTGATCAAATAGATCTTGTATTCTTGGAAGTGGGTACTTGTTCTTGATTGTGACGTTGTTCAGATTCCTGTAGTCTCCGCACATCCTTCTTCCTCCATCTCTTTTATCCACGAAGATCACAGGTGATCCCCATGGTGAAACACTCTCCTGAATGAATCCCTTTTGTTCCAAGTCATCCAGTTGCTCCTTAAGTTCTTTCAACTCCTTGGGCCCCATCTTGTATGGTGCTTTAGCAATCGGAGTTGTTCCTGGGATTAGGTCGATAGTGAATTCTATCTCCCTATCTGGTGGCATACCAGGTAATTCCGCAGGAAACACATCCTGGAATTCATTTACTACAGGTATATCTTCTAACTTCACCTCCTTCATGCTGTTCAGCTGTAGCTCAACTTCGATTTGTGTATGTTTGTCGCCTTGGTAGATCATTCTACTTCCATCGGGGCTTTTCAAAGACACCGTTTTGTTCACACAGTCGATCAATGCTCCATTAGCTTCCAACCAGTTCATACCAAGAATGACATCAATGTCCTTCATTGGTAAAATGAACAGGTCCGCGTCAAACACGCACTTATTGATCATAATGACTTGTTTTTGTTTGGCATGGGTTACTACTATTGTTCCCCCGCGTAAAGTATGGTTATGGGTGTATCTAACTTAGTGCAACTAATCCCATGTTTGATGATGAATTGTTGAGAAATGAATGATGTAGTTGCACCAGTGTCAAAAAGTACTTTGCCAGGATGAGTGAGTATCTGGAGCGTACCTATCACCGCCTGGTCAGAGTTGACCAACTCCTCCAGACTGGTACAGTTCAGCTTGCCGAAGGGCTTCTTATTCTTCCAGTTGCCTCCGGTGTTTCCTCCTCGATTTCCTCCTCCTCCTGACTAACCTCCTCCACTATTCTTCTTGGGGCAGTCCTTCAGCATGTGCCCCTCCTGGCGACAACCAAAGCATATAATCTTTGGCTTCTTACAGTCTTTGGAAAAATGCCCCGTGAATCCACAGCTTCTGCAAACTATTTGATTTGCAGTCTGGAATGCCTGATTCTTCCTACTACCGTAGTAGTTGCTGTTGTTGTTGTTGTTGTTGTTGATGTATCTGGGCTTGAAACTCAATCTGGTGTTGGGCTTGTTATTGGAAAATCTTTTAGGCTCAAACTTGGCCTTCTTCCTCTTTTCCTCCTGCAGTTGTTTGAAATCATCTTCCAGAGTGATGGCTGCATCCACCAACTCTTGAAACTCCGTCGCTCTCATCATACGGAGCTGAACCTTGAACTGGGGACTTAACCCCCTCAGAAATCTCTTTTTCTTCTTGTCCTCGGTGTTGACTTCTTCAACAGCGTACCGGGACAGCTTTGAGAATTCCCTGACATAAGTCAGGATTGCCTTGTCCTTCTGCTCGAGACTTTCAAACTCTCGACGCTTCAGTTCCACAATACTTTCAGGGACATTGGATTCCCTGAACTTCCTCGTGAATTCCTCCCAGGTAAATACCTTTCCAGCCGGATAAACGGCTACAATATTGTTCCACCATGATGCGGCAGGTCCACACAGCAGATGAGTAGCATAATGAACCTTCTCTTGGTCGTTACATCCAACGGTGTTGAGCTTTCGCTCAGTATCCATCAGCCAATCTTCCGCGTCCATTGGCTCGGGCGCGTATGCGAAAGATATAGGCTTAGTGTTTTGGAAGTCTGCTAATGTGACTCCCGGGTTCTCAGGTCTCTCCACCCTATTTTGCTGCAAAAAATCCTGAAAGAATTTGTTCTGTTGCTCCAGTGTTACACGCTGTCGCTCCTCTACCAGCTGCATGTACTGGATAAAATTCTGCTGCGTCATGGGTGGTGGTGGTGGTGGAAACTGATCTCTGGCCGCACCCTCAGCCTCTTCCTTTTGTTTTGCTTCGCGCTCCATGCGCTGAGCTTCGGTCTCATCTCCTAACGTTCCTGACATAACCCCCTAGTTCTGCAACACAAGATGATACTCATAATTACTCCATGCGCAAGTTTTCTGAGCTCAACTTTGTGCACAGAACTAGTCACACAATGGAAATCAAGAAGCAAATCCAAATCATACAAAACATATACCACTGTATATACATACTTAAGTGGTCTTATTACAATACTCAAGTCGATGTGAGTATGCAAACTCACTTATTAAAGTATATGTACAAATTTATACAAATATTACAAACTATAATACACGTGGTACTTGTGTATTATAGCCTCGCCTCCCTTGGTGGACTCTAGTCGATCTTCACTCCCGGTACATCCCAGGCTTCCATCCGGTCGAACGTGTCGTCCTCCTGATAGACCCTGGAACATAAGGTCTCCCCGTTGGCTTGTAATCCGAATCCGATGATGATCCTAGGGAGAAATCAGTGTTTACAAACTGATCGTTAAGTGCATCATAGTCCACCCATCGGGTGTACTCCCCTGTAGCTCCACCATAGGGGTTACCAAAACTCATACCCGACTCAACCTGTGTCGGATACCCTCCATCAACTCCTTCATTACTAGGATAACTCTGGTTCTGGGTTGTTGCGTCATCATTCATATCCCCATCATAATACACAGAAGTACTATGGGTTCCAGTATCAGATCCCCAACGCCAACCCGTGGAATTCTCGATAGGAGTCTCGGAACGATGGTTGTTTCCGGATTCCTCTCCGCCCTCGTATCCCCCATAGGAACTACCCAGGTAGTTCCCAGGTGTAACAGGTGTAGGTTCACGCTCAAGTGGATCAATATCGATGTAGTCACCGACTGAGTAAAGCGGTGTATGCACCACATTCTCCATAGGTTCTTTTCCCCTACTCTCCTCCTTGGGTTCAGTAAATTCCTCAAGCATCGTATCAATTGCTCCTATCAGATGATGGTTCAACTGAAAGAGTAATGATATGAAGTTGCGGCTATTATCCATATATTTTGCCGCTGCTATGGGTTTGCGTTTGGCATATTTGTAGTGATTGAGCATGTGATCTTCTTCCTCCTGATTATGAGGAATATGGGAGAACTCGGAATCCATAAGCTCCTTCGTCTTATGTTCCCGTATGTCGGTTATGGCTCTCATAACAGCTATATGATAGGCTGTGTTGGTTGTCCTAGCTTCCCCAGCTGGCATGACTACGCTCATTCCCAAAGATTCGGGAAGTCGCAGTACTACTCGCACTTGGCCAATACCGGACCATCATAGAACATGTATTTCTTTGCGGAATTTGGGGATCGCACCCAAATTCAAGTAACATGGCTCGTAGGATATCTGCAAGTCCTCCTTGGTATTCGCTCAGTGTGGAATCCATAACTTTCACGTTTCTTCCCGGTCGTGAACTTGCCATGTTGGCTGTAGAAATAGAAAGATTATAAGATTAGTAATAGTGCATCATAATAGAGATAATAAAGAATTATCGCACTAAAAGATATGATTGTTGTATTCTCAATTGAATATACACCATATTTTTAGAGAATTCTTTACTAGTCCTATTTGACTCCTAACGTTTGGTCCCATTTACTAGGTTCCAACCTAAGGTCAAAGCTTTTGCTACGATACCAACTGTGGTGACCACCGCATACCACTTGCATGTTGTAGTATGCCGATCGTTGATATAACATTCACGAAGTACCATTCCGCAAATGTTACATCCCTCAGAGTAGTACAACAGAACATAGCAGGTCCATAACTCATTCACATATTATTACAATTAACATACACATGTCGTCTTGGAGCTCCTCTTGGGTCCTAAGAGGAATACTCCTGGGTTCGAGGCGAACCCAACTTAACTTACAATACCAGAGTCTCATTAAACTAAACATTTATTTCATCGAGCAGCTAAATACTAAGAGTTCGGGCTGCTCGGTTACTACAACTATCGGATATCTCTAGGCTTGATCTCCTCCGGAAGCCTCCCGGATCCGTAGACTATGAGATAGTCTACGCCTTCAACTCCTCCTGAGAGGTCTGGTTCCTCGTAGTCGATGATCTCGGCCCCTTCATTGTTGTCGTAGTCCTCCTCCAGACGATTCAGACAATCTAAGCATGGGATTTAAGAGTGGTATGAGTACGAGCGTACTCAACAAGTTCATTATAGATAAGAGGTGTTTAATGCACTAACTACGATATTAGACCGGAAAGTCTAATACCAATGCAGAGTTTTGATAAACATTTCTTCAAGAGATTGCTTTTATTTCAAAGAGCTATGTCCGTCGGCCTTCACCGGTTTACTAGAACTTCATGGAGCTCCTTTCCGGCCGCGTTCGCGATTCCTCATCCCGGAACAGGGAGTGACGGAGTCACGGTTCTTTACACTCTGCAGAGGTGTGTTGCTTTACCCATAAGAGATCTTAACCTTGGTGCCAACCGGGCAGCTTTCCCGTCCACACTTCCTTTGGTGTGAGGCCCGGTATAAGGTCTAGCCAATCATGTTCCTCCGCTACCTCGAACACCCACCCTTTGTTGCATGCCCCGACCACCGGGTCCACGCCGGTCCCATTATTCCCGTAATTTCGAGGTGGACCCCGACCACGACGACGGTCGCTGGGCTCTACCATACACTCCTACGCCGGTAGCTGCAACCCATCATAGACCGCATTACCGTGGGGAATTAGAATGGGATCCCCACCCTCCGGTTGTTCCGCAAGACACAAGCTGCTACGGCAAGCAATGCTTTACCGTGGGGAATTAGAATGGGATCCCCACCCTCCGGTTGTTCCGCCGGACACAAGCCTGCTACGGTAAGCGCATCCGTTGATGAACGAGAGGTGGAAACACTTTTGACTATTCCGTCCCACTCCGGATCTTATGGTTAACACGGGTATTACGGCACAAGAATCACTGGCGACATTTGTTGTTTAATCCTAGATGGATATAAACCCGTGCAATGGAACCTCCACCATATCAACACAATCCATGGTTCCATTGCCCACCACATAGTCATATTCATAGTTATGAAAGTAGTGGTTTTGATTTTTGTGCAATAGTGATAACCATAATACTTTGCAAGTAATTTGATAAAAATACTCAAATGACATGAGCAAGTGATGAACTTGCACGAACACCGCAAAGTTTTGCGGTTGGAAGGTGTGGACTGACCCTTGTCCTCTCGTCTCCGAAAAATAGCATCATTGTCCGATAAGGGCAATGGTTAAAGAAGCAATTATGCATGATTCCAATTTTAGGGTTTGTTCCCCCCTTCCGATGTTGTTATTATTTCATGTAAGAGGTTGATACTAAGAATAATTTGGGAATACTTGATTTAAAGTGAAATACAACCTTGAAATATTGTCAAGGTGTTTTGAAAATCCAATTGCATTGATGGACTTGTTTTTTATTATTGGAAATAATATGTGATTTAAATTATTATTTAAATCCTTAAAATAGGACTTATTCATAATTGTCTTCAAAAATTCTCTTTGATATTTTATTTAAATAGAGAATTTTATGCTGATCTATTTTCATATTTTTAATTATTTTTTTAGAGCTATTAAACATTTCTTATAAAATTTCAAAGTTTCTGTTTTTAGTGGAATTATGAAATGACTGATTTGCCCCTGGGCCCACCTGTCAGTGCGGCCCAGCGGGTTAACCCTAACCCGAGCCGCTCGTCCGGCTCGGTCGGACGCACCCGTCCCCTTCCTCTCGCGCACGCGCTAACCCTAACCCCTCTGAGCTCTGGCGACTCCCGCGTCGCCGCCGCCTTCGCCGATTTTCTCCGGCCAACTCCGGCCATCGCCGGCGGTGAGATGGGTATCAATCGAACCGCCGTTCGACGGCGCTTCGATTGATCCACGTCGATCTACTTTTCCTCGCCGCTGCTGTTCTCCCCCAACCCCTCTGTGACCTAGTCGGTTGATCCACGGCGACCTCGTCGCCGCCGTTGCTCCTGGGGACTTGGCGCAGCGGTGTGCCTCGTCGTGATGCTGCTGGGACCCGTGCGCCTGGCAACGAGCTGGCTTGGCGTGGCCATGGCCTGGCGCCGCCATTCGACCGGCGTGTGCCGCCATGCCGCCATGGCCGTGCCCTTCTCCGTTTAACTGGTAAGCTCGCACCGCCTCCCTACTGCTCTACTGCTTGTCTTTCCTCTCTTTCTTTTCTTCTAAGCTAGCTCTGGCCATTGCTTGTTGTTGCTGCTGCTTGAGCTACTGCCATGAATCCTAGTTACGGTGCTGCCCTATTCTGCCTATTAGCTGGGCTTAATTCTTGCTATCTTGATTGTGCACAGTTCTGTGCATGTTCCAGAGCCACATGCTTGTTGAATCTTGCATATCTGGCTTGGAACCTTCCCTGTGCCTCTGTTCTATTTACTATTCTTGCTAGACATTCATGTGTATTCAATTTGATCTGCCTGGCTTGATTACCATGTGTAATCCTTGCAATTTGCAAGTTCCGGGGCACCGATATCTTGTCCCTTGTGCTCAATTTCATGTGTAAACTTGATTGAGCATTACTGCTTGGTTAACTGTATGATTCGGTGATGAGCACCAAGTGCTTTACTTATTTATCTTGATCTAGGGGTTCATCCTGCCTTGGATGTGCTTCGGATACAATCATGTAATTATCTATTTGGTTGTCTGTGAAACACTTGTTGATTATCTGTGGCCAATTAAATACCTGGTCCATGCTCTGTTGCTTAGTGATGCTCTAGCATGCCCTAGCATGCTATGGCAAGCTCTGATGATCATGTGATCATCAACGGTCGATAATTGGTTTGCTTAACTGTGCCTGTGCATTGCTGTTACCTATTTATGTGTATGTGTGTGGCACAGATCAGTGCTGGTGCTTGTTCAAGCATCAGCTGATGCTTGCAGTGATCCTCTGGATCATTAGCAATTGTTTAATCCAAGGTTTGCTTGTTAACATCAATTATCTGTGTTGCCTTAATTGATGGAGTGGATAATTGATGTGAACTGTGATACAGTGATGATCATCACACTTGATTGGCTTAGGCTAGATGGATGCCCACAGTGGTTGGGAACCCTAGCCCATCTTTGAACCCAACCAGGGTGATGATATTTGTATCTGGCTTTTTGGTTTGGCTGTTCTAGGGTTTGAGGTGACCCTGGCAGTATTCATATGCTGCCCTAGGGTAGCTCCCCTATTTGGTGGCTTTCTGTGATGGATAGATGCTCACTGGCTAGTCACTTAGTGAATTTCTAGTAGCCTTGATGTTGATAAATAGGATAGGCACATGTTGCCTGTCAATCTGATGGTTTAGCTAGGCTAATAGGTGCTTTGCAAATTTGGATGGCTTCAAGGAGTAATCCATGCTGGATTTCTCTGGTTTTGACACTGTGTTGTCACAACCAGTGTTCCCTGGTTTAGTTTCCTTCTAGCCCTGATTATACTTGCTGGCACCAATTGGTTTAGTAACCAAATGATGATACATCCAGGGTTTTCCTACCCTTCAGTGCTCATGTGATGCAAGCATGCTTAAGTATGAGCAAGATATAATCTTGCTCGGGCTCTTGTGTGGTATACCTCACTCCAGCTCCTAGATTGTGCTGTTGGTGTAGAGGTTTGCCTCTGTGATGATCTTTTGCTTGCCCTGCTCCTCCTAGCAAGCTTGTGGTCTTGGTTTAATTTCTGGTGATTGTGGAGTGGATAAAACAGCTTTAGCTGTTTATCTGTTCTTGGTGTTCTTGAGCTATTCTTGCTGTTCTTGGTGGCTTACCACTGCTGCCTGTCGATGGATGATGCAATTGACTAGGGTTTTGGCTGGGAAAAGCTTATATGTGACCAGCCCTTGCATCCCTGGTCGACAGCTCCACCTTGCCCTTTGGGTGACTCACTATGTGTGTGTGCTGCATGCACACGGCCACGTGAGCAGTGCTGTGTGTGTGTGTAGACAGTGCGTTGTGCACTGGACACAGAACTTAGGCTGTGGCATGGATCGGCTCGGCGGCTTGATCATATCCCCTTCATTTCCTTTATTTGCTAACTTGCCAAGTGGCTTTGCCACTTGGCTTAATTCTTGTCTTGCTTTGTTTTGTGCAGGGAATCAAGAATATAACCAAGTGAAGATGGAGATCATCAGATCCAAGACCAAGTGATGATTTCCTTGTAGAATTTAGGATAGGATCCATTCTTGTACTTTTCTTTTTATTTTCTTTTATTTTTCAATTTCTTCAATTCTTGTAATGTGTTGTATTATTCATTCATTTTCTCTTATGAATATTGTAATGACAATGTAAATTGTGTGATGATCAATAAAGCTCAAAGTTTTCCCTAATGAGCTTTACTTTATTATAATTGTTCATATTGTTTATTATTGATTATATACTTAATGAATTTCCTCACAATTGAATTATTTAGGGTAATTATTTAATGTTTGAATTTGAAATTCAAATTCAACATTGGTTTGAATTCAACCAAGTCACTTTATAAATAATTCAATCATGCAAACTCTCCCCTCTCTTCTCCAAACCCTAAACTAGTTGAGTGAGATGCAAGTTTGTCGCACTCTCGAAACCCTAACCCTGTAAGGTGTCGAGAGAGAAACTTGTCCCCCTTCGATGCAGTTTTTGTTTAAAAGCGCGAAATTTCCCCAGAATTTACCATGCAATGCACATCCCTTTCTAAAATCTACCCCTCGATCGTCTCTAATCCTGGGACATTACAGCTCAGCCCCGCGTCTCGGTCCCTGCTGTGTCAGGGAGCGGGCGCGAGCCGAGTCTTGGTGAAGTCTGGCGTAGTCTAAGTGCGCATACAACTCATCTCTCCATGTCTCGTATTCCGGGGTCCCATGCAGCGGTGGGTCGTGCCATGGCGCGGGCAGCAGCCAAGGCCTCCGCCAAGGTACGGTTTCCTAAACGGTGGGGCTGAGAAGAGCGGCCGACACTAGGTGCGGCCTATCGGCCCCTGACGGGATCCGGGACAGGGGAGGGTTGTGCGTTGATGGCTGTGAAATACGTCATATTTTCTCGCATTTAAACCCTTAGCTAAGTCAATAAATTAACTAAGTTTAACTCTTAACTTGTCACTAATGCATAATCAATGCAAATATGTGCAATCTCTTCTATTTTTGGATGTTGTGCAGGATATCACTTCATAATGGCAAATGGACTTGCAATTATTGAAGAAAATCACGTTCAGGAGCATGACAAAGTTGACTATGCTCGGAAAGGCGGTTTCAGGAGCTTTAACGGACATTGGTACGAGCAAGCTCTGCCCGTACCATCCGCCCGTCACCTGCGGCTGCGTTCCGAGGTCAAACACTATAAAAGTGCAGGGACTGACGCTGAAAAGGGAGCTATTCGTCGCCAAACAGAGCCGCCATCAACCAGATCCATCTGCACCACACCGAAGAAGATCCATCACCAAAATGTACATATTTCTACACTTTATTGTTACCTTGCAAGGCTGTAATAAAATACAGATCTAGGTGCAGTATGTGGTAGTTAGTTACTGCTAGTATTTTGAATTCAGGTGCAGCAACATGTATTAGTGCATAAACCATGTACTTGTAAACTGTTCCTGATGCAGAGCTGTGGTAGTCTGTTGTCCTGAATCATCGTGTGCTCAGTATACTGCTCTTCTAATGATGTGCTTTTGTTTGTGCTTGGTGCTTGCAGTTGACGGAAAAGAAGCTGGCGAACTCCATGCGGAACATCAAGGTGCAGAAGCTCGCCTCACCTGCGCGTCCAAGGTATGAATCTGGCTACCCATTTATCCTCTTCCTCTTCCTCCAAGGTATGAATCTGGCCAGAGCATTCTGGTTGCGTTAGTAGTTAATAAAACTGCAAGCCAGCAATGATCTAGCCTGGCTTGGCTCTTGCCTATTCTATCTGTAGTTGCAGTTCCCGTTTTGAAGTGTGTTAGTATTAGGACATGCATCAACTTGTGATACAAATGCTTCTAGGTAACCACTGTTGTTTGGGTCTGGTCAGTCAGCTCTGCGCCATTTTTGGTAGTTGTGGATTGACTTAAACTTGTGTAATTTGAATGGCACTATAGGCACTTCCCCTGTACTGTATTTTTTGACAAGTATATTATATCTTAGTTGCTTTAAAGTTTGTACAGCTAAAGTGATCTCTCTGTATGTGTTGTATTGGAAATACACCTTTACTGCAAACCATTGTTGTTAACATGCTTGCCCACACTCAATACACTGCATTACGTTGTGTTTATACCAGAGTTCTCTGCATATAAATCAAATTAATTATTAAGGCTTTGTCACTATTCAGAAAAAAGAAAATGAATAAAAAAACTTTTATTTTCCCTTTGTACACAATATGGTTAAAGAAGATGAGGGAAATCAATCATGTGTTGTATGACATATAATTAGACATTTTTGGTTCTTGACGCATGCTAAGCATGAAATTGAATTGTTTCTTTATTTGTATTTTTCAGGGTGCTTTTGAGCTTGGCCAATAGCTATCAAATATAATAAAATATTTGTTGAGCTTTCTGGAATAGTAAGAAGGAAGGAAACGAAACTACTATATGAATTTGCTTTCTTCACACTTATTAGACCTTTGTTTTTTTTTCACGTATTACTCCACTTGAAATGTTTACCAGGCAATCTTTTATAAGTCACTTGGGTCTTTTTACCATTCTGGCATCGAGCTATTTTTTGACATTGTGGGCTGTTGTTTGTGATGTCTGGTTCTTGGAATCTCGGTATCTCAGGGAAGATGGTGCAGCAAGAACCGGCCTGGAGGTTCAGAGCAATGTCTGTTCCCTCGACGGAAGGATCCCGCTGTGCAGTCTGTTCGTTTTGTGTTAATCTTATATTACCGTGTTGTAAATTACCGTGATGTAAATTGAGACCAGAAATGTTGTAATATACTTTGATTATGACTGTTATCAAAAGAATTCTTCAATTTCATGTATTTTGGGTTTTGTGATTTATTGTCAAATGTTGGAAAATAAACCTGGCAAGTGGGAAAACATGTGAAATAAAATAAAATAAAATAAATATGAAGGTTGTACTTTGACAATTGGGACCCACTGACTGGTGGGACCAGACCAAAATAAAAAGGCGAAAATAAAATAAAAATGATTTCTGAAAGGCCAAGACCCAAAAAATAAAGGTCCAAAATGTTGGGCTTGGCCCATGTAGTCATCCAGAATTGTCAAGAAAAAAACATAAAAAGGCTGAACATGTAGAGCAGAGTAATGGACCGGGCTGATTTCAAATTAAGACGTTTTGGTTTCGTCATAATTTTGCCACGTAAGACTAGCCACGTAGAATCTAACTTGGCCTGGTTGGATCGTCCATGACATTTTAAAAACGTTGTAGAGTCTATAACGTTTTCAGAACGGCATAGACGTCTTCCTGCAAAAACGTCACTTTTGATCATTACTGACACTCATCTTTTGACGTTCTCAGAAACGTCAAAAGAATGTCATATACGATCCATTGTGACGTTTTTGAAGCGTCATGTATTGACGTATTCCTTGTAGTGTCAGTTATATTGCGGAAGCTTCTCTGGCATCCTTTTGGCAGCATCTGCTGCTAGCCACATTCATGGCGTGGTTCCGCACCTTATTTCAGGGGGAATTACTCACCTACAATACGCGGACGACACGCTTATTCTTATACAGAACTACGACGAGGATATAACAAATCTGAAATTCCTGAGAGGAGATGTTAGAAATAAGGGAGCGGTCTCAACTGGTGGTGACGAAATCCTCTCGCCCCCTTTTCGCTTCCGCATGGGAGCTCGCGTTAGGCTGTAAATGGGCATGTCCGTGGGTGCTCGCTACATGCTCACTTCTGCCCACCTGGACATCCACTTCTGTCTGTTTAATTAGTATGAATAAAACGGGCGTCCACCAGCCCCACCTCGTGTTCGTTTAATTAGTCAAACGTGAAAAAGGCAAACCACCGGGGTTTAGATCCCACGCACGCTGCTTCTGGCACGTGCCCCCGCGGCTCGGCCAGAAATAAGGCAACAACCGTCCCGGTCCCACCATGTTCCCTTCGTCCTTCCTATCTTCTTCTATGTTGTTGATTGATTGAAAATTTTCCTCGCATCGAGCCCGCACTGTGATGCCGTCCCTTACCGCCTCCTGAAAGTGCATGGAGCCCCCATGTGTGGTTTTGATAATTAATGACAATCTCTATGGACTATTGTTTGCATTGAGTTATATTTGTAAGAGTTGTCCATATGCAATGCTTGAACCATATGTTAGCTTCAAGGTTGCAATAAGAATAAATTGATGAAGAATATTAAGTGTCTAGTATGTCTTGAAGATGAAGATGAAGTGAGCCCTCAAAGTTAACTTCAAGACATCAACATGATGAAGAATGAAGAAATGATGTGCAAGTTCAAGATGAGTCATCTCGAAGAGATTATTTGCTTGAAGTTTGCCATCCTTATGGTGATCATGGATATGTAAATATGTGCCGAAGAAGAAGCTCTCACATGGTAGATTATAGGGAGAAATCCACAAAACTTCATCAAGCAAGCACAATCAAGAAAGACGTTCCATCTTGTTGCGGTCAAGATCGTCATCATCGCGCTCAAGAGGAATGCACAAGGTTAGGTTCCTTTCTTACCGATCTCATGGTGTAGTTGGAGACCGGTTTATAGTTTAGTTTTCGTACTATCAAGAGGGCTCTCGAGTGAGTAACTCGATCGTATCTTTCGGAGAGCTCAAACCTTTGCATCCTTGCATCATCTTTTATGGTTGTTATTTGGATCTTATCCATGTGATGTTTTAGAGCTTGTGTTTATTCTTATGAAAAGCTCTAGTTTATCGAGAATGGTTTTTTGCACGAGCAATTCTTGCATTTTCGAGGTGGGAGGTTTTACCGGTATGTATTTTTTAGATAGGTAAAATCTTTCATCATTTGTTTCCATACTCCCTTGCTGGACTATGATGATTCCCTTCATGATCTTGTAGACCTTGTTACTAGCTTCGAAACGAGCTCAAGATCATCAAAATCGGAGTTTGGATGCTCAAGTTATGTTCATTCTCGTTTTGCTGTTTCTGCCAACTTTTAGGGGGCGGATTATCCCGCCCAAGTGGGGCCGGATTATCCGGCCCTTGAAAAACTGGTAAGGACAGGATAATCCGGCATGGTAACCCCCAACGGTCATATTTCGTGGGGGGCTATATATAACATTCTTCTGCCCCAAAATCTGGTTGGTTCTCTCACTCTCTCTCTCTCCTCCATTGTTGACCTTCAAAAGCTTGCCCTAGTTCTTGATTCCTCCCATGATTCTTGCATATTCTTGAGGGAAAAGAGAGAGGAGATCTAGATCTACATCTTCACCAATCAAATCCATCTCTTTGTGAGAGGAACCACCTAGATCCAGATCTTGGAGAAACTTGCAGTTCTTTGTGTTCTCCTTTTGTTCTCCCTCTCTTATTCTTCCAATAGCTTTTGTAGCTTTGTTGGAATTTGAGACAGAAGGACTTGAGCATCTTTGTGGTGTTCTTGCCATTGCATTTGGTGCATCGGTTTGAGTTCTCCACGGTGATTCGTGGAAGTGAAAGCAAGAAAGTTGTTACTCTTGGGTTCTTGGAACCCTAGACGAATTTGAGGCCTTTGTGGCGATTTATTGGGAGTCTCCAATTAAGTTGTGGATGCGTGCCCCAAACTTTGTGTAAGGCCCGGTTTCCTCCTCGAAGGAAATCCCTTAGTGAAACCGTGACCTAGGCCTTTGTGGCGAGGGTCACCGGAGAATAAAGTGAGGCGCCTTCGTGGCGCTCGGTGACAAGGTATTAACTTGTCAATGCCTACAAGTTGTAGATTTGGGTTTCGCGGAAGTAGAGGGCAAGTAGATCTCGAAGGTTTCAGCCGAAAAGGTGCTCGACTGCTAAAAACTAGGCTTGAGTTGACAATGAGATTGATCCCTTCTTTCTCCCTCGACTCCTCCTTATATAGGAGGCGGAGCCGAGGGTTTCGTGATGTACAAGTTATAAATAGCGGGAGACTCTTTGAGTTCGTCCCGTATAATTATAAGTATATTCCTAATATATCTCTAACTTCTATACCGACGCTTTATTGGGCTTCCGGGCTTCATAATCTTCGGGTCATGGGCCTTCAGTAACCCCGGGTATCTTTTTCTGCAGACCCATTGGGGATTCCTATGTCACTCGGTGTGTGGTGTGAGTATCGCATCTTGGGGTGAGGCCTTTGTGGCGTTGGTGTGCTCGAGCAACCACACCCCAAGGTGAGGCCTCTTGTGGCGTTCGGTAGCACTAAGCCACCGCACCTCTCCAACGAAGATTAGCACTCGCAAGAGTGTGAACTTCGGGATAAATCATCGTCTCCCGCGTGCCTCGGTTATCTCTATACCCGAGCTCTTTACTTATGCACTTTACTTTGTGATAGCCATCGTGCTTGAAGTTATATATCTTGCTATCACCTAGTTGCTTATATTACTTAGCATAAGTTGTTGGTGCACATAGGTGAATCATAGTATATAGGCTTTGGGCTTGACAAAGTAAATGCTAGTTTTATTCCGGATTTGTTAAAGCCATCTCGTAAAAGTTTTAAACCGCCTATTCACCCCTCTCTAGGCGACATCTGTGTCCTTTCACCTTCGCCTGCAGCAAGCAGACGCCGCTGCTGCATCCTGCTATTCCTTGGAAGACATGGAGTAGGGATACCCTTTGCTCCAGCTCGCGGCTCGCATCGAGGCTAGCTGCTCCCCACGAATCTTGCCGACATGAGATGGGTAGCAAAGAAGGGAGCATAGGGGTAGATGGGCTGCGGTTTGAGAATTCCTCCGGCCAAGGCACCCGCTGCAAGCGCCATGGAGATATGTGTCGATGCAGCGTCGTGGCGGCAGTAGCGGGCGCTCCGTGAGAGCCCATGATTTGTCTACGCGTGCCCGTGGAATTTCACTTAAGCGAATTGAGTGGGGTGGGCTGGCGGCGCCGTGGGCTGTCCGTTCCACTTTACAGGCCTAAGCTCGCGCCATCTCCACAGTCACACTAGCGAGTGCAGGAGATTGACGCCTTTTGGCCATCGAGAGAGCATCAACGAGGTTGGCTCTAGGGAAACGGCCGATTCAGCCGTAACTCATGAGCCTGGTCCGAAGGTGGTTTAACACGCGTACCAGCTACTCCCTCCGTTCTTTTTTAATTGACTCAGATTTAGTACAAAATTTGTACTAAATCTGAGTCAATTAAAAAGGAACGGAGGGAGTACAACGCAGCCGTAGCCCAGTCATCCAATTAGGCCATTTTCTACTCCTCAGAGTCTGGTTGGTTAAATCTGATACCTTGATTTTCCATCCAAGGGTCCTCAACCCATGGGTTCAGCCGGTTCATACGTTCTCGGATCTCGGCCGCGGGAACCCCCGCGTGCGCCAGGTCGACGAACGGAAGCCCACGTGGCGCGGCTGCGTGTCCCTCCCCTGCCTCGTCGCTCCGCTGAAAGAGGAAACCAGAAGCTACCTTTCCCCTCTCCACAGATATATTCTTTCTCTCTGATTAAAAAAAGGGACTGAAATTCAAACAAGCCACCGTTCATTCCCTCCATCTCGTGTGTTCATCTGCCGCAAACCTCCGCTCGCCAGGGGATAATCGAGGCTTAGGGTCCGGGATCCACCGGAGGAGTCGAGCTTGGATCGGGAGGAACGCCAGGGATGTCGGGGCCCGTCGACCGCTCCGGCAGGCCCAGTGAGTGCCGCGTGTTGCTTGCTTTCTGCTTCTCCTTGGTTCTTTCCCCTTCGCGTTGTCCTTTATCGTTTCTTCGATGTTGTGGCTAGTTCCGAGCCCCTGCCCGGGTGTTTCCGCGCATCGATTTGGTACCCGGTATCTGCAGGTGCTCGCACGAGAGATTATGTCCGCAGTAAGGTTGCTTCCGTCAGTTTATTAGTAGTTAGAGTACATAACAAGATAATTCGCTCTAGATAATCTCTACAACTAGGATCTAGATCTTGGATTCAAGGCGCTGTAATTCTTTGGCTATATCTCTCCTGTGTGTGTGGTGCTCGTCTGTTCAGGGCTGTCAGCAGTGTCGAACATTTAATAATAGTAGGATAGGCATTCGCAAAAAAAAGTAGGATAGGAACTACGAATTATGATTATTGGCTGCATATCTTAGGGGATTTAAATCAATTCATTGTGAAGCACTACTTAGTGCTAATTCACCAACTGTCTACTCCTTAGTCCTTACCCGTACTACGGCAGCAATCGCCAGTTTCCGTTTCGGTCAGAGAAGGGACACTGAGGCAATGTTGACGTTGCAGGTTTTGAGGGCGTCACGCTTGATGATGAGAAGGAAGAGATCAAATCTGACGAGGATAACTCGGAAGGTGACAAGAAGGCCAAGAAGGGATCCTTCAAGAAAAGAGCAATCAGTGCAGGGAATAACTTTAGGCATTCCTTGACAAGAAAGAG
The DNA here is from genome assembly GCF_022539505.1 of Lolium rigidum. Lineage (NCBI taxonomy): Eukaryota > Viridiplantae > Streptophyta > Magnoliopsida > Poales > Poaceae > Lolium > Lolium rigidum. The sequence continues at coordinate 130,393,706 of NC_061513.1, forward strand.
CAAAAAGAAGAGCGGCAATCTAGTCTCAATACAGGATGTAAGGGACGTGCAGGAGCTGCAAACTGTCGAAAGGTTCCGCCGATGCTTGCTTGATGGTGGCTTGTTGCCAGAACGTCATGACGATTATCACATGATGCTAAGGTACCACATCTGTTGTTGTCGAAGCATATTTGGGTTTCTTCTTCGGTAGATTACCTCCATTTCCTGCAAAAACATCTGCAATTAACATCTTTATTCTATATTTTGGAGTAAATTTCGCAAAATTACAGGGTTAATATCCAGACTGTCACAAAACTATTTATTTAAGAACCAATGCCACGAGCAACAGATTTAGGGAAAAAGTTATGTCACAAAATTACAGATTTAGGGTGTTTGAGTGTCATGATTTAGTAAAATGCATCACTACCTGTGGCTCTGTGGTACAATTAGTCTCTAAATATGTTCTGTCAAATTGGTCTTTTGATTTGTCCCGGGAACTGTGGTTTTGTGAAATTGGTGTTTGAATTCCTAATTTTATAGTTTCTACATTAAAGATGTACCCCCTCCGATCCATAATTAGTGTCGTGGTTTTAGTTCAATTTGAACTAAAACCACTACACTTATTATGGATCAGAGGGAGTAGTTAGTTTTTTTTTCTTTTCGAAATGGGGTGCCCCTGCCTCAGCATCAATTGATGCTGGCAGAGAAATAGCTAGATCTGTAACAATCCAAATAAGTCGGTGTTCAGTTCATTAGAGCAAGGAGAAAGTGCACTAGATAGACAGGTTGGACAATGAGGGCTTTTACTCTCCCTATCTCGAGTAGGATCATTGAAAAGAAAGAAAACGAATGGTTTATCGGCAATGGTTTCTTCAACTGGCTTGTGCCACAGCTCATAGCTCGAATCGGGATTGGAAAAACGGAAGGAAAGTAAGGCGCTAGAGCCTCTGATGAGGAAGACCTCGGATCTTTCAGAAGGAATAGGCCTACTTGCTTTAGCTTTTATGGTTCACCGCGGTTTTATTAAAGTAAGTCACACCATAACAGTAGTAACAGTACACAATTATTACATCTCATGGATCACTTAGAGTCTCAACATGGATAAGCCACCTAAAAAAAGCTAGAAGAAAAAAGCGATGTAGCATCATGATGTGAGCCTTTTCTCAGACCGCCAACCGGTTGCACCCAGTATCCATGTCCGGACGTTCCTCCACCGGCTGCAGGAAGGACCACATATGGATCCAATGAGTGACCAAAGGGATAACCTGCATAAAAGATGGGAAACTCCTTTTGTTAAATATAAAATCATTACGGACTGTCCATATAGCCCACAATAAAGCGCACACACCGACTCTAATGTGGCCTTTATCTTTTTTTTGCACCCCATTTAACAAATTTCCAAACAAATTTGAGACACTAGAAGGAGGAGGTAAATTAAACGTCATATAAATAATCCTCCAAATGATTTTTGCAAAGGGACATGAAAAGAACAAATGTTGTATTGTTTCATCTTGATCACAAAAACTACATTTAGTGCATCCATGCCAATTCCGTTTGCTAAGATTGTCTTTGGTCAATATAACTTCCTTATGTAGGAACCACATAAAAATTCTGATTTTAAGTGGAACCTTGATCTTCCAAATATATTTCTTAAGATAACATGTGTGTCCATTAAGCAAGTCTGTGTACATAGATTTAACACTGAACACACCAGAAGTAGTTATCGACCATCTAAAAGCATCCTCCACATCCGTCAATTGAAACATCATGAGGCGAGTAACTAAATGGACCCATCTATCCTTTTTGTTCCCAGATAAAGCTCTCCTGAATATTTAATAACATGTATTTCTTTAAAATTTATGCAAAGAAGAAAATTCCAGTTTCTCATGTATTTAAGTTTCTTCTTTCACCTTCTATGTGTAGATTCCTCAAAGCAAGGAAGTTCGATATTGAGAAAGCCAAGCATATGTGGTCACAAATGCTTAGATGGAGGAATGAATTTGGGGTCGACAATATAGAGGTAACTCTAAAATTCAAACATGAACCAACAGAGCAAATGATATTACTTAGTTCATGTGACTTCTATTTTTTTGACGAATTTAACTTCTAATATTGACACTTGATCCTTTAGGAATTCAATTACACCGAATTAAACGAAGTTAGGAAGTATTATCCACAATTTTACCATGGAGTGGATAAAGAGGGAAGGCCTGTGTACATAGAATTAATTGGAAAAGTTAACGCCAATAAACTAGTCAAAGTAACAACTATTGACCGATACATAAAGTATCATGTGAAGGAGTTCGAGAGATCTTTCGAGATGAGGTTCCCAGCTTGCTCCATTGCTGCAAAAAGGCACATAGACTCGTCTACTACTATTTTAGATGTGCAAGGGGTGGTACGTTTTCTTTTGGCCAGGTTTGTTCTTAGTAAATCCAGTTTACTTGGTTATAGTAGTCATTGACTTCTTTTTTATAAGCCAGGGTTTAAAGAACTTCTCAAAAGAGGCAAGAGAACTAATCATGCGACTGCAGAAGATTGACAATGACAACTATCCAGAGGTAGGTGATGCAATTATTCTTCTTAAACATTATTTTTTCAATTTAGTACCTTATGTTAATTAATAACCTTTTACTCTATGTGCCCATTTGGTTTCTCTTTCAAATTGCATACAGAGCTAATTACTAAATCGGAATGGTCTTGCAGACATTGTGCCGATTGTACATTATAAATGCTGGACAGGGCTTCAAGATGCTATGGGGTACAATTAAATCATTTCTTGATCCGCAAACTGCTTCGAAGATTCATGTAACTACTGTAGCTGTTAATTTTGTATTTCTGCATTTACTCTGTGGTTACTTGATTAAACACGTGACTAGCATTTACTATGTGTAATGATTGCCTCATCTATCGTTCTCATGAAGGTTCTTGGGAGCAAGTACCAAAGTAAGCTGCTTGAAATAATTGATGAGAGGTTAGTACTGAACTGTCAAAACTTTCATTCGCTTAAACATATTAATTCATTGTTCATGCATACTGGTGTTCAGCTTCTGCCTAATATTTTTAGTATCATGTTCAGTCAACTGCCAGATTTTCTTGGAGGTAAATGCAGGTGTGAAGAGAATGGAGGTTGCTCAAAATCAGATAAAGGTCCTTGGAAGGATCCTATTGTAATAGAGGTTATCTGCTCTTCACACTCTTATTACTAGCACGTCCATTAATTCTTTTGTTACGCCTGTACCCTATGCCTCTTAGGAGGAATGTAAAACAAACAATCTCTTTTCAATGAAATGAAACACAAAGGCCTTTTGCGTTTTATTGAAATAATAAATATCACTAGCATAATGTATCTTCCATTTTTTCAGAGGGTCATTAACGGTGAAGCAAACTATGGTCGACAGATTCTTGCCATATCAAGCACCGACGGGAAGGCAGTTTGTTATAATAAGCTTCGTCACTCAGCTGTAGGTGCACCTCGTTGTTATCATGTAAATGACAAGATCACCTCAAAATTTTCGTTAAAATCTATATCTTATTTCCTTTTTGGATCAGAAAAAATCTAGTGATGCCTCAGCCGAGTCTACATCTGAAGTACAAGATATTACATCTCCTGTCGCTCCAGTGGACACCAATGCGAACTCTGATTTGGACCTTTTCCTTGAGGCAAGATATTAACGAATGCTACCACTAGAACTAGGCAAAATCTTAAATATGATATAATATAATTTATATTGTCCTCTGGTCTTTCAACTACCTAAGACTAAGCCGTAGCAGTCTACTGTCCAAAACTACGATAACAAGTGGAAAAGTGCATTTGGACTCCTGCTAGTTTGCTTCAAATTTGTTTTCCAGTAATATTTGTTGGTCAGTATGCTCCTTGACTCATCTTCCCTGCCTGCAGCCAAAGTCTCCAGCACATGCTTCAACTTCTGGTGCTACTCCTGTTGTAGAGGAAAACATCCCCACTGTGGATGATGCGTGCAACAGTCCAATGGCCACCTCAATGGCTTCTACACCAGGTTTTTATGTACTGCTATCACTCTTATACTTCTTAATGAGAAGTTACTGGGACTTGTAGTCAACTTGTACGGACTAATTAGAAACATACTCACCCCATAATGAATCTTCTGGATGAAACATGTTTCTTTGTTCATAGTTTACTTAGAGTATGTTATTAAAACAGCTCTACTACGAGTTAATGGATCTTTATTGACTAGTTATGTTGCATGCTTCACTCAGGTGCTTTCTCCTTGAGAAATATACCTATGACACTTGGAGTGCTACAAACCAAGATTGTTACTTGTCTGACAGTTTTTATTATGAGCCTTTTTATGGTGATCCGTTCTGTCCCAAACAGAATGTCCCAAAGGTTCTCAAGGCAATCTGGGGGCTTTCCTAAAGATTTGGAGTTTATGGAAGGGGTCCGACCTCCATCTCCTTCTGAACATACCGAAAATGGTACCCTTCTGTATGTATCAAGGCGGCTTCATGAACTGGAGGAGAAGGTGCATGCGCTCCAAGCAAAGCCATCTCAACTGCCACTCGAAAAAGAGGAAATGCTCAGTGCGGCTGTCCGCCGTGTGGATGCATTGGAAGCTGAGCTGATTTCCACAAAGAAGGTACCTCCAGTTCATAAACAAAGACTAGTTCTCCACCTAAAAATATATAGTTCTCCAGCAATGACATCAGACTGACTCCTGCTGGGTCAATTAAGGGCAACTCCAACGGGCCAACCCATTTCGGACATAGACGTCCGTCTGGGATGCGCGGCGGACAGACGAGAGGCCCATGTCCCCCATGTCTGGGCCATGTCACCTCAACGGCACCCCCTAGACCTGTCCATTTTTTTTTCTCATGTTCACCATTTTGGTAATTTTTACAAAATGTAGCTAAATATAATGAAAATTATAGCAAATAAATTACCAGCACTTGGCAATTCAATTAAATCCGCGCCGGCATACATCAAAGTATCAAAAGGATCACAAATGACACATAGTTCATAATAAACAAACACACAAAATAAGATAAATATCTCAGTGATCACTCATCTCGATCGTGGATCATCTTTTGCTTCTTCTTGAATCTCATCATTGGGTCCATGATGATCAGGTCGCCCGTCATGATCCGGGTCTCCTTGGTGAATAGCTTGAGCTATACTTCCTTTTGCCATAACTCAAACTCCTTGGCCATTGCAAGTGCATTGAGCTCGACACGAGATGGCGTTGGCGTGGGCGGTGGGCCTGAAGGGCAGCGGCGGCCTCCGGGCTCTTCTTGGCCAGCCCGCCTGCTTTCTTGTCTCCACAGATCTATGCTCCGGCATGAGCTCTTTCTTGGGCTTGAGCAGGGACAGGCGGTGGCAGCGATGGGCGGTGCGTTGTCCATAGCTTGCTAGGGCTTCTGTGGCGGAGGCAGCTTGGTTTCGGAGAGGAGAGAGTGGAGTGTGCCGCTGACTGGTGGGCCCAGGGCGGATACGAGGGGGGCGGCGTTGACGTGGATACTGTCGGTAGGACTGCAAATCCAGCCCAAATTTGGGCTTGAAATGGGAACGGACATTTCCACAGCTAGCCTTCTGTTTGCATCACCCTGTTGGGGACCATGCCCTGCCCTCTGTCCATGCGGACATGCACAGTGCATTTGCGTCAGCCCGTTGGAGTCACCCAGATGTTGGTGATATCAAGTGTAATGTGTATCTGTTGTTGTGGTTAGTGTAGTTTCACCCAGTTTCATGATTTGCACTACAAGCATGTGAAACAACATAATTCCATTCACTTTGAGCAGTATTTTTTGGTTATCAACCTTTGTTTCTCTCCTGTGCAGGCGCTCTATGAGACACTGATAAGGCAGGACGAGATGCTTGCATATATTGAACGACAAAACAGTACCAAGTTTCGGGTACGTTTGCTCCTATTGTTTTGTGTTTGCTCCTATTGTTTTGAAACGGGGGTGCTCTTGAGCGCTTCTAATTCTTTACTTTGATTCCATACGTTGATTTGCAGAAGAAGAGGTCCTGTTTCTAAGTATTGGAGCACATTCCGAGCGATCTCTTATCGTTCAGGACGGGATACTCTCTATTGCAAATTGGATGCATATATTGTTCCGGTGTAAAATTGCTGTAAGTATTACGAATAGAAGTGCAGGCGAGCATTTTGCCGCCTCTTTCATGTTCCAGCCTTCCAGGATTGAGTATATATTGTTGATGCTTGGAACATGTTTGAGCTCAGAAATACAAGGGTGTACGGTACATAATTCAGAAATATACGAGGGGGTGTACAGTACAGTGTCTCGTTGCAAACGGGCCTTTTCGTTTTGTCCATCCAAGTTTATTATCGAACGTTGAATTTCTGGACTCGCTAGCATCTATGGTTGGTGACCGCATTGATCCGTCCGACTCCCGAGCTCAAAAGCAGAGCGGCGTATGTGATTCGAGGTAGACTTCAGACCTGGGAGTACCTTACCCACCCCACTGACGCCATCCGTTGTTAGTCGTATTGTAATGGGACAATGCCTTGCAACAGTAGTGCCTCGCAAGTCTTTCAGCAGCTGGTGGCGTCGGTCCATTTTGTGCGTGGAGAAGTTGGATGCGTCAAGCGATGACATATTCTTGTAGATACACTTGAGTTGGAGACGTCTCTCAAACCAAATCAAACAGAAATCGTGAGGGAGGCGAAAGAGCTAGGTGCTGTTTTGCTACGTTGTAGTATCTTGTAAGTTGGGTTTTGGTGCGCTTTCGAAGGGCTTATGTCATCTTTTGACCTAACAAATTGGTGGAAACTACTCTCCTCAGCGATGGAAAATATTCTTCTAAAAAGGTGCTTAAGCGAGCCAACGGCAGACACTGATTCAGTTCAATTCCGGTTTGACTGCAAGCCTTGTCTGTCATCAATCGGAACGAGCACTTCCTTGTGCATATTCCGCATGAGCATGATACCTTTGGCACAGTGGATGATATCTTTTCATGGCACCCTGTTGTGATCTCTGGAGACACCATCATGCATGTAATGGCCGTCAGATCAGCCAATCAGACCCTACGCGCACCAGCCACACGACCATCTCCATCTCATCACGGCGGGTGATTGGTCGATTGCTCCACTGCAGGTAGTACGTGTTGGATTTGACCCGCCGGATTCTGCCACTTGGCGTCCAAATTGTTCGACAGGAGGTATTGCTGCTTCCACATTGGACGCTTCCAAATCGAGCTGTCCCTGCCCTTTTCCTGTTCGGGCGTTCCGTTTTGACCTGAGACGTCAGGGTAGCCGCCGGGCAGGTGGCAAAAACGGAACCGTTCCTGATTTACATGCACACGAGGTCACAGACAACACAATAATTAGTCAATGGTGGTGCCAATGAAGCATAGACGCATAGTTTCATTCTTCTCATGTTGCTGTAGTAGCATGTAGCATAAACCACAATTGGTACATGCGCAGCGGCTTGTCCATTGACTGAACCTAGTCTTATATTTGGGCAGATCCAGCCTCCATGCTCCTTTTTTCCTTCTTTTCGGGAAAGATCCAAATCTATTGCATGAGTTCACAAGATGTACAAAGCAACTTAAACATAATAAAAATTACAATGAGGTCCTTTGACCACCTAACACCACCTGCCGCCAAAGCGAGCCACCAACGCACCACTATCGCCACTCCCTTACCGGAGCGGTCTGACGTTGTTGATGACAGTCGGGAAGTCTTCATGCACATGCTCCTAAAGACCAGTGCCCCAAAGCCAAAGTCATCGCCATTGAACTCCTGAATTGATTCGAAGCTTATAACACCAAACCTATTACACACGTAGGCGGGACGAGATCCACCACTCCATGGAAGCGGCAACCAGACGAAACCTCGCCCTCCTCAACGCCACCAGCAAGATCACCGCCAACGAGGTGGAAGACGAGGCGGGTATACCTAATTCTTATCCCACAAAACGTCGTCATAGCCACCATAACGACAATATCCTTTGACCAAACTCTAACTTTAGGGAATCTTCTACAACACCGAGCGTAGATCTGAGGTCCCCGCCTCCTCTGGCCGCCGGAGTGGCGAGCAGCGAAGATGGGGACCCGTCGATTCTCGGTCGTAGATAGTGAGGACGAGGCAGACACTAGTAGGAAAAAGCTCATTAGTGGCGCACCAAAAATGATACTCGGTTGCATGGGAGGTGCGCCACAGAATCGTCGCCATAAAAATAAGAATTATGTGGCGCACCAGCCCATGCGCCACAAAATTAAGACATTTTGTGATGCACTAGAGACGGTGCGCCACCGAAATAAGAAGTTCTGTGGCGCATGTGGCCCAGGTGCGCCACAGAAATAGGTGCGCCACTGAATTTGTTTTTGGTGTGCCACAGAATAAGCTACATGTATAAACGATTTTGTACTGCCTGCTGTAGACATACATGTTTTATACAGTTATATATACAAGTAATATACAAATATAATATAGACATCATGTATACTAGACAGATATAATATAGCAACATTATACATCATCATCACATTACTTAGAGCCCGACTGAGTTATACATATAGCTCCATACAACTCATAATCCATACAAAGTTTATCATCTCGAGATACAAATGAATTGACACCGGCCGCCGCCTACACTAGGATAAAATAGAGTACCGTCGCGATGATGGTGAGCAAGAGCGAGAGCACAACGAAGGTCTTCATCTTGCTCTTGTTCGACTGGTGCTTCCTCCACTTGGCAACCGCCTCGTGCCTAGTCGGGTATCCTTTGTAGCAGTTGTCGCTGAACTTGTGCACCTGTTTCTTGCAGTCCTCCTATTCCTCGTAGACTCCTGGAATCCGCCCCTCGAACACGACGTAGTACGTCATCTCTATGGACACAATGCATATTAGTATATAATGCAATGGAAATGATTAGAGGGTTCACATGCATACATATTCACAAGAATTAAAGCAAGGTAATAATAATAAACCTAAAAGATATATAGCATCGGTATCATATAAGTAATCAAGTTCAATGACAACGACGACAATAGTAACTGAAGTCCAACAACGACGACCGTTTCGAGCAAATTAAGCAAGTTTAGTTTACAACACACTACACATTATCCATCGATTCAAAGTAATGGTAGGCACACCAGCCTCGATCAACGAGACGTCTTCTTCAGCGGCTCCGGGAACGGTTTATATAGCATCGGTAAAGATCGATTTTTTTTTCGAAAATCCTCTGTTGCTGATCTTGAAAAGTGGTCAACTAACGAAAGTTAGATAATAACCTAGGGCATATGAATAAAAAATGACAACTCAAAATTCCACGCTGGCTATTTTTACGAATGTTTATGGTAACATCACATAATCTATTTTCAGGATAGCAACTTCCCCAAATCTTACTTTTTTCCTATTAGAGGCTATTCTTGGCACAAAAACGAAATAAAAATGATAAGAAGAGGTTATTAGAGGGGGTAATAACTTCCAAGACTCAAAAAAAGAAAACTTACAGAAAATAAACATAGGTTATCTCCTATAAGCGCTTTTCTTTAACGCCTTTCAGCTAGGCGCAGAAAAAGTGCGAGCATCAAGTATTATCAAATGAAGAAGCATCAACATCATAAATGACGGAAGCTTTGCGCATACCTCTCCTACCTTTAAGCTTTTTCATAGGGAAACAATGAGAACCACGTGGTGAGGAGGTGAAAATCATGATTCCTTCCCCAGCATCAATCCTTGCTCCCAGGAGTTTTAGCAGTGATCGCCCTAGCGTGATTTGTCCTTTTTTTACTCATTCAATGACAAGATAATCAGTGGATACCATCCTCCCTAAAAAAATCTGTATGCACTCCTTCAGCAATTCCAATGGATAATATAACAGCATTATTGGTAAGTGATATTTCTTCTCCTCCCTCAGAAAGTCCCCAAAGATTTAAAGACTCGTAAATATCTCTAGGAATAAGGCAAAATTCAGACATAATATCGCAACGATCATAAAACATTTTTCCACCTATATCAACTTTCACTGAACGGAGCAAACTTGAGGGTTCAGAGTTTATTGGAACATGATCATACTTTTCCCGAAGCATACTATAACATTCGTTCAATCTAGTTGTACTTGTCTCAGGAGTGTTTAATCTAGCAAAGATGCTCTCAAGGGATGGATCAAAATTACTAGGTGAGCTATATGTTGCAATCAACTTTTTTATGGCATTAAAATCTTGATCTCCATCATAATGAAGGAAATCTCCTCCAGCTACTTTGTCCAAAGCATATCTATAACGCAGAATAAGACCAAAATAAAAGCTACTAAGAAGCAAGCCTAGAGTGATTTTTGGTTCAGTTTTGTTGTAACAACTATTAATTCTAGACCAAGCTTCCTTGAAACTCTCCTCACGCCCTTGCTTGAAAGTGAAAATCATTTCCTCCGGCGAATAGTAGCAGGAATAGACATTTTTAGCAAAAGTAAAACTAAGCAACAGAAATAACAGCTATAATAGAAACTAATTTTTTTGTGTTTTTGATATTAAGACAACTATAATTGAAACTATTTTTTTGTGTTTTTGATATAATAAAGCAAACAAGACAAAATAAAGTAAACTAAGCAAACTATAACAAAGTAAAAAAGATTGGAGATGAGAGACTCCCCTTGCAGAAATCCTCTTTCTCCCCGGTAATGGCGCTAGAAAGCCTTGATGGTGCTCCGGTGATGGCGCCAGACAATCTTGTTGGCAGTTGTTGTGTAAGCGGTTGGGAAACCCCAAGAGGAAGGTGTGATGAGCACAACAACAAGTTTTCCCTCAGTATGAAAACAAGGTTCAATCGACCAGTAGGAGAAAGGCGTGAATTCTGAAGGTGTTGCTGGTTGACTAGTGGCAGGGCGCACTACCGACGACTGCAACAATGTGGAACCTGCACACAATACAATCAAAGTAGTTTGCCCCAACTTGCAGTGAGGTTGTCAATCTCACTGGTTTGCTGAACACAAAGGATTAGACGTCGAGTGGAAAGAGATGTTTGCAGTAATTAAAGAGAACATGAATTACAGTAAGTAAACAGAACATGATGATTGTATCAGTGTAAAGGAAACAGGGCCGGGGTCCACAGTTCACTAGAATGTCTCTCCATAAAGATAAAAAGCATGTTGGGTGAATAAATTACAGGTAGGCAACTGATAGAATATCGACCATACATGACAAGATGATTACTCTGAGATTTGATTGGGCATTACAACATAATACATAGACCGTAATCCAACTACGTCTATGACTAATAATCCACCTTCCGGATATCGTCCGAACCACTTTCAGTATTAAGTTGCAAGCAACAGATTATCGCGTTAAGCAATGTGTGTAAAGTAAATAATAGAATTACCCTTGGATAAAATATTGTTGTTTTCTCCCTAGTAGCAATAACACATCTACAATCTTAGAAGTTATTGTCACTCTCCCAGAAAACTAGAGGCATGAACCTACTATTGAGCATAACTACCCCCTCTTGGAGTCACAAGTATCCACTTGGCCAGAGTATCCACTAGCAACGAAGAGCATGCAAGATCACAAATAACATATGACATGAATATATAATCAATCTCAACATAGTATACAATATTCATCGTATCCCAGCAAACACAACGTGTAGGATTACATAAAGATGATATTGATCATGTAGGGCAGCTCACAAGATCTATACATGAAGCACAAAATGGAGAAGACAACCATCTAGCTACTGCTATGGACCCATAGTCCAGGGGTGAACTACTCACACATCACTTTGGAGGCGGGCATGGCGATGTAGATGCCTCCGGCGATGATCCCCCCTCCGGCAGGGTGCCGGGAAGAGCTTTAGAACCCCCCGATATGGGTTCTGTGATGGCGGCCGCGGCGGAACTTTTTGTGGATGGAGGCTCGAGTATCCAGGGTTTTCCCGATAAGATGTATAAATAGGCGGAGGATTTAGGTTGGTGGGGTACCTGGGGGGCCCACACCCCCTTGGTGTGCGCCCTAGGCCAGGCCGCGCTAAGGGTAGGTCTGGCCGCCCTGAGGCGCCTCTTCGACCCCCCTCTGGACTTCGTCTTCATTTCGGTAAAATATTGACATTAGTAGGAAAACCATTATAGGTAGAAGTGGCATCTGTGGCGCACGTAGAAAATATGCTCCACAAAAATTATTTTTGTGGCGCACCAAAAATATGCTCGACATAAATTTCTAATTTCTGTGGCGCATGTACGAGTGGTGCACCACAAAACTTTGCCTTTCTATGACGCATGTGGACGGACGCGCCATAGAATCTCCATGGGGCCCATGCAGGGTCCAGCACTGCACATGGGTGAAGGGAATTCAGTGGCGCATCTGTCACATGCGTCACAGAAAGTTAAAATTCTGTGGCGCATATGCCCACATGCGCCACAGAAAGTCAAAATTATGTGGGCATATGCGCCACATAAGTTCATCTTTCTGTGGCGCACTAGGCATATGCACCACAGAAAGTTGACGTGATTTTTTCTCCCCACGCAACCCCCCTGGATCGCCTTTTTTTAGCACTGTAAAATAAAAAAGAAATAGATAGAAAATCCAAAAAATAAAATCCTTCGAGGTGCCCATGTATTATGTCATCTAGCACCACTGAAAAATAACAAACATGAATTTCGACTTTTTTTTGCAAAATTGCGTTGGAAAATCATCAAACTGGATTCCTGGTTGCATACGAACTTGAAAAAAAAACACACAATATAACAAAATGTTCCCACGAAAATTCTACATCCGAATTCACTTGGGTTTGCCTGGTTGGAAATTTTTTAGAATCACCAAATTCGAAAAGAGTAAAAAGATAGGGTAATTTAAAGATTTTTTGCTGCAAAATAGAAAATTTGAAAAAAAAACGGTGGCGCACCATGTGGACATGCGCCACAGAATTATTAGCCGAATTTTTGAATTTCCCCGGCGCCAATCTCCTCCTCCACTTCTCCTCCACCACTTCTCCTCTCAGTTCTCCATCTCCTCACTTCTCCTCTTTCTCCTTCACTTCACCTCCCACCACCACCACCTCCTCCCTTCTTCTCCGCCACCACCTCCTCCTCCCTTCTTCTCCGGCGACCACCACCACCACCTTCTCCTCCTCCTCCGGTGACCACCACCACCTCCTCCGGCGACCACCACCTCCTCCTCCTCCGGCCACCACCACCACCTCCTCCTCCTCCTCCTCCTCTGGCCACCACCGCCACCTCCTCCTCCTCCGTCCTCCGTCCACCACCTCCTCCTCCTCCGGCTACCACCACCACCACCACCTCCTCCTCCTCCTCCACCACCACCACCACCTCCTCCTCCACCCACCCCACTGATACGTCTCTAACGTATCGATAATTTCTTATGTTCCATGCCACATTATTGATGTTATCTACATGTTTTATGCACACTTTATGTCATATTCGTGCATTTTCTGGAACTAACCTATTAACAAGATGCCGAAGTGCCGATTCTGTTATTCTGCTGTTTTTGGTTTCGAAATCCTAGTAACGAAATATTCTCGGAATTGGACGAAATCAACGCCCAGGGTCCTATTTTGCCACGAAGCTTCCAGAAGACCGAAGAGGAGACGAAGTGGGGCCACGAGGTGGCCACACCCTAGGGCGGCGCGGCCCCCCCCTTGGCCGCGCGGCCCTGTGGTGTGGGCCCCTCATGCCGCCTCCTGACCTGCCCTTCCGCCTACTTAAAGCTTCCGTCGCGAAACCCCCAGTACCGAGAGCCACGATACGGAAAACCTTCCAGAGACGCCGCCGCCGCCGATCCCATCTCGGGGGATCCAGGAGATCGCCTCCGGCACCCTGCCGGAGAGGGGATTCATCTCCCGGAGGACTCTACGCCGCCATGGTCGCCTCCGGAGTGATGTGTGAGTAGTCTACCCCCGGACTATGGGTCCATAGCAGTAGCTAGATGGTTGTCTTCTCCCCATTGTGCTTCATTGTCGATCTTGTGAGCTGCCTAACATGATCAAGATCATCTATCCGTAATTCTATATGTTGCGTTTGTTGGGATCCGATGAATAGAGAATACTTGTTATGTTGATTATCAAAGTTATGTCTATGTGTTGTTTATGATCTTGCATGCTCTCCGTTACTAGTAGATGCTCGGCCAAGTAGATGCTTGTAACTCCAAGAGGGAGTATTTATGCTCGATAGTGGGTTCATGCCTCCATTGATATCCGGGACAGTGACGAGAAAGTTCTAAGGTTGTGGATGTCTTGTTACCACTAGGGATAAAACATTGGTGCTATGTTCAAGGATGTAGTTACTGATTACATTACGCGCAATACTTAATGCAATTGTCCGTTGTTAGCAACTTAATACTGGAGGAGGTTCGGATGATAACTCGAAGGTGGACTTTTTAGGCATAGATGCATGTCTGGATGGCGGTCTATGTACTTTGTCGTAATGCCCAATTAAATCTCACTATACTCATCATAATATGTATGTGCATGGTCATGCCCTCTTTATTTGTCAATTGCCCAACCGTAATTTGTTCACCCAACATGCTTGTTTATCTTATGGGAGAGACACCTCTAGTGAACTGTGGACCCCGGTCCAATTCTCTATACTTGAAATACAATCTACTCGCAATACTTGTTCTACTGTTTTCTGCAAACAATCATCTTCCACACAATACGGTTAATCCTTTGTTACAGCAAGCCGGTGAGATTGACAACCTCACCTGTTTCGTTGGGGCAAAGTACTTTGGTTGTATTGTGCAGGTTCCACGTTGGCGCCGGAATCCCGGTGTTGCGCCGCACTACATCCCGCCGCCATCAACCTTCAACGTGCTTCTTGGCTCCTCCTGGTTCGATAAACCTTGGTTTCTTTCCGAGGGAAAACTTGCTGCTGTGCGCATCATACCTTCCTCTTGGGGTTCCCAACGGACGTGTGAGTTACACGCCATCAAGCTCTTTTCACGGCGCCGTTGCCGGGAGATCAAGACACGCTGCAAGGGGAGTCTCCACTTCCCAATCTCTTTACTTTGTTTTTGTCTTGCTTAGTTTTATTTACTACTTTGTTTGCTGCACTAAATCAAAATACAAAAAAATTAGTTGCTAGTTTTACTTTATTTGCTATCTTGTTTGCTATATCAAAAACACAAAAAAATTAGTTACTCGCATTTACTTTATCTAGTTTGCTTTATTTACTACTGCTAAAATGAGTAATCCTGAAGTTGAAGTTCGTACATTTAAGCAACGAGGGGGAGAATGTTTAAGAGATGCTTGGTATAGAATTATTGATGCCCATAATAGGTGCACTAAGAAACACTCCACCACTATCCTACTCAGGAATTTTTATGTTGGTATCTCTAGCTGGAATAGGTATGTTCTTGATAGTCTCGCGAAAGGTAACTTCCTAAGTACTCCTGCACTAGAAGCTAGTTGCATTATTGAGAGTCTATTTGGAATACCTCCTATTGATGAAGTTAAAACTGAAATCTCTCTTGAAGATGTTATGAAAAAATTGGAAACCATAGAGAAAAATTTTCCAAGTATTGAAGCTAAATTGGAAATGTTACTTGATAAAACTGATGAACTTGATAAATCCTTAGGAGGAATTGATGAAAGAATTAGTGTCCTAGGAACTTGTGTTGTCCATGACGATCAAAGCAATAGGATTGACGAACTTGAAAAAGCTATGGGAACTTTGGGTTCAACATTTTCTTCTCTTAAATATAAGGAGAAAGCTTATGTGGGTAAGGAGCAAAAGTTTATGTATGTCTCTAAAGTGCCTAAACCAAAGAAGTATTATTATAGGCCTAAAATTGACAAAGCCCTTAGTACCACTACAGATGGCGGAGCTCATAATAACGACACACCATCTCTTGATAATACTTGATACACACTTTCTGCGCCTAGCTGAAAGGCGTTAAAGAAAAGCGCTTATGGGAGACAACCCATGTTTTTACCTACAGTACTTTGTTTTTATTTTGTGTCTTGGAAGTTGTTTACTACTGTAGCAACCTCTCCTTATCTTAGTTTAGTGTTTTGTTGTGCCAAGTAAAGTCGTTGATAGAAAAGTTCATACTAGATTTGGATTACTGCGCAGAAACAGATTTCTTTGCTGTCACGAATCTGGGCTGTTTTCTCTGTAGGTAACTCAGAAAATTATGCCAATTTACGTGAGTGATCCTCAGATATGTACGCAACTTTCATTCAATTTTAGCATTTTCATTTGAGCAAGTCTGGTGCCTCGATAAAATTCGTCAATACGAACTGTTCTGTTTTGACAGATTCTGCCTTTTATTTCGCATTGCCTCTTTTGCTATGTTGGATGAATTTCTTTGATCCATTAATGTCCAGTAGCTTTATGCAATGTCCAGAAGTGTTAAGAATGATTGTGTCACCTCTGAACATGTTAATTTTTATTGTCGCTAACCCTCTAATGAGTTGTTCTAAGTTTGGTGTGAGGAAGTTTTC
>NC_061513.1:130410178-130456262 GCF_022539505.1 Lolium rigidum
CATGGGCTGAGGGGATGCTCCCTAGCCTAATGGGCCAGGGGCACATGCCCCTCAAGGCCCAAGTCATCCACCCTTAGGGTTTTCCCCAAAACCCTAGGGGGGATCAACTTGGGAGGGAAGAATTCCCCTCCCCCATTTGGCCGCCGGCCCTAGATGAGTTTGGGGCATTGGGGGGCCACCCAAACCGACCTCCCCCCTATATAAAGAGGGGAGGGGCAGGGGCGTTCACCCCTTCAGACCTACCTCTGGCCGCCCCCCTCTCTCCTCGATAATGCTGTACCGGCTTGGCGAAGCCCTGCAGCTTTTCTCCTCCACCACCACCACCACGCCGTCGTGCTGCTGGGATTCCGAGGGGATCTACCACACCTCCGCTGCCCGCTGGAACGGGGAGAGGACGGACTTCATCGACACCGTACGCACGACCGAAGTACGGAAGTGCTTTGCCGGATTGCAGCACAGGACGATCGACTACATCAACAACGAGATCTAATCTCGTAGGTTTTGGAATCTTTGAGGGTTAGTCTCACATACATCTCGTTGCTTCGATCTTGGTAGATTAGATCTTGCTTCTTCCTAGATTGGATCTTGGTTTTTGTTCATGTTCACGGTAGAATTTTTTTGTTTCCCATGCAATGAACCCATCACCTCTCACAAAGAGATGGATTTGATTGGTGAAGATGTAGATCTACATCTCCTCTCTCTTTTCCCTCAAGAATATGCAAGAATCATGGGAGGAATCAAGAACTAGGGCAAGCTTTGAAGGTCAACAATGGAGGAGAGAGAGAGTGAGAGAACCAACCAGATTTTGGGGCAGAAGAAGGCTATATATAGCCCCCCACGAAATATGACCGTTGGGGGTTACCAGGCCGGATTATCCGGTCCTTACCAGTTTTTGAGGGCCGGATAATCCGCCCCCCCTGAAAGTTGGCAGAAACAGCAAAACGAGAATGAGCATAACTTGAGCATCCAGACTCCGATTTTGATGATCTTGGGCTCGTTTCGAAGCTAGTAATAAGCTCTACAAGATCATGAAGGGAACCATCATAGTCCAGCAAGGGAGTATGGAAACAAATGATGAAAAGTTTGACCTATCTAAAAAATACATACCGGTAAAGCCTCCCACCTCGAAAATGCAAGAATTGCTCGTGCAAAAAACCATTCTCGATAAACTAGAGTTTGTCATAAGAATAAACACAAACTCTAAAACATCACATGGATAAGATCTAAATAACAACCAAGAAAGATGATGCAAGGATGCAAAGGTTTGAGCTCTCCGAAGGATACGATCGAGTTACTCACTCGAGAGCCCTCTTGATAGTATGTCAACTAAACTATAAACAGGTCTCCAACTACACCATGAGACCGGTAAGAAAGGAACCTAACCTTGTGCGTTCCTCTTGAGCGCGATGATGACGATCTTGACCGCAACAAGATGGAACGTCTTTCTTGATTGTGCTTGCTTGATAAAGTTTTGTGGATTTCTCCCTATAATCCACCATGGGAGAGATTCTTCTTCGTCGCATATTTACATATCCATGATCACCATAAGGATGGCAAACTTCAAGCAAATGATCTCTTCGAGATGGGTCATCTTGAACTTGCACATCATTTCTTCATTCTTCATCATGTTGATGTCTTGAAGTTAACTTTGAGGGCTCACTTCATCTTCATCTTCAAGACATACTAGACACTTAATATTCTTCATCAATTTCTTCTTATTGCAACCTTGAAGCTAACATATGGTTCAAGCATTGCATATGGACAACTCCTACAAATATAACTCAATGTAAACATTAGCCCATAGAGATTATCATTAATTATCAAAATCACACATGGGGGCTCCATGCACTTTCAGGAGGCGGTAAGGGACGGCATCACAGTGCGGGCTCGATGCGAGGAAAATTTCAATCAATCAACAACAGAGAAGAAGATAGGAAGGACGAAGGGAACGTGGTGGGACCGGGACGGTTGTTGCCTTATTTCTGGCCGGGCCGCGGGGGCACGTGCCAGAAGCAGCATGCGTGGGATCTAAACCCCGGTGGTTAGCCTTTTTCACGTTTGACTAATTAAACGAACACGAGGTGGGGCTAGTGGACGCCCGTTTTATTCGTACTAATTAAACAGGCAGAAGTGGATGTCCAGGTGGGCAAAAGTGAGCATGTAGCGAGCACCCACGGACATGCCCATTTACAGCCTAACACGAGCTCCCATGCGTAAGCGAAAAAGGGGCGAGAGGATTTCGTCACCTCCAATTGAGACCGCTCCCTTATTTCTAACATCTCCTCTCAGGAATTTCAGATTTGTTATATCCTCGTCGTAGTTATGTATAAGAATAAGTGTGTCGTCCACGTATTGTTGGTGAGTAATAGTACGGACCAAAGGAACCACACCATGAATGTGGCTAGCAGCAGATGCTGCCAAAAGGATGCCAGAGAAGGCTTCCCCAATATAACTGACACTACAAGGAATACGTCAATACATGACGCTTCAAAAACGTCACCGAAACGTCACAATAGATCGTATATGACATTCTTTTGACGTTTCTGAGAACGTCAAAAGATGAGCGTCAGTAATGATCAAAAGTGACGTTTTTGCAGGAACATCATAGACGTCTATGACATTCTGAAAACGTCATGGACTCTACGACGTTTTTAAAACGTCATGGACGATCCAACCAGGCCACGTCAGATTCTACGTGGCCAGTCCTACGTGGCAAAATTATGACGAAACCAAAACGTCTTAATTTGAAATCAGCCCGGTCCATTACTCTGCTCTACATGTTCAGCCTGTTTATGTTTTTTTGCTTGAGAATTCTGGATGACTACATTGGCCAAGCCCAACATTTCGGACCTTTATTTTTTGGGTCTTGGCCTTTCAGAAATCATTTCCATTTTATTTTCGCCTTTTTATTTTGGTCTGGTCCCACCAGTCAGTGGGTCCCAATTGTCAGAGTACAACCTTCATATTTATTTTATTTTATTTTATTTCACATGTTTTCCCACTTGCCAGGTTTATTTTCCAACATTTGAAAATAAATCACAAAACCCAAAATACATGAAATTGAAGAATTCTTTTGATAACAGTCATAATCAAAGTATATTACAACATTTCTGGTCTCAATTTACATCACGGTAATTTACAACACGGTAATAACTACTATATTAAACGTGAACAAACTTGATTTTTCTCAGAATTTTGAGTTTATTTTGTGGACACATGTTTTACTGATAGGTGTATCGCTGCTTAATTTGCCTGCTCACGTTTCCTCTTTGTGTACGTTTCAGGGTCCTGAAGCGATTTGAAAAAAGTTTGTTGGTGTCCTGCCTACGTTGGGATTCAGTGATGGGCTGGCTTGGTGTTCTCCTGGCGTGTGTGGCCGTAGCCATGACTGCTGGGACAGCGGTGGGCTATCATTACGACTTGCACGTGATGGGTAATAATTACACGGCTTTGACTGCAGACTGGCTCTGCTTATCCTAATCCATCCATCAGCAGTTAAAAAAAACCCTCATCTACCAGAAATTTCTCGAGGGCTCGCGTTGGTGGCGGCTCCGTCGGCGAGCGGTCATCGGAGTGACGGCGGCAATGTCGTCTGGCGGCCGCGGACTGCGCTCACGACGGGGCGGCGCTACAGAGCAACAGGGAGGGAACAGAGGGGTCCAGGAGGACCAAAGCGACGGCCCGCCGTGTGCGCAGGAGCGGGCTGGAGAGGTCAGCGAGGCGGGAGGTGGTCCGAAGCGATGGCACGGCCACGGCCACGGCAAAGCTTGGCCGGCTGCGAGGAAGACCGGCTCAATTCCGGTAATAGGGACTTCCCGGCTTGCTCTTCTTGGCGAGGAGGGCCCGGACGAGGTGGCGGTGCTTCCAAGTGGCCCAGCGGAGCTCGGGGAGGCCGGAAGCCATGGCGATTTGTGGATGGAGGAGGCCGCAGCCCATTGAGGATTCGATGCGCAGGTATGCCCTCTTCCACCTTTGTTCCCCTCTTTTAGAAACAACACTCCCTCATGGCTACGGCGAGGTCGTCTTCGTGCCGTCCCCGTCGCGATGTACCAACCGGTGGTTAGGTGACGGGCCTTGAGTCACCGGGATGCGCCGCCGCCGTCCGTGGTCGTCCAAGCAGAGGGACGAAGAGATAGGGCGGAGAGGGACGCTGCGGGAGAAAGACAATGTTGGGGCTTGGTCGCCGGGGCCGGTCGTCGCCGTCGCCGCCGTGTTCGTACGGTAGGGGATAGACGAAGATGCACTTCGGTGGGTCGCTCCCGTCCTCCTGTTCCTCTTTCCTAGCCACACCGGGCACGAATTTGTCTTACCAAAAAATATTGCCCATATATTGCCTACAACACCCGGTAATTTGATCGCTAAGACGCTGGTAGTCTGGTACAACCAAGCCGACCCAGTCTATAAGCAAAATAATCCATCACACAATAGTGTGGCTCTTCACCTGGCAGTCAAAAATTTCAATCCATCGATCTATTCCTCGCCGTCTCAGTCTGCAGTGCTTCGTCAGGTTGCCCTGCTTCCCCAGGACGTCGTCCGTCCCAAGATCATGTCGAGTGTTAGGAAATAAAGGTACGGCTCTACAGACCACCAGATCATTGCGGCTCTATTCTTGATTCCAATTCGTGTTTCTCAAACTGTAGAGCGCTCGGGCTTTGGTTTTTGATTGTGTTGGGAATTGAAATTAACAGAATAGTTACTCACAAATATTAGGTTGGATTACAATCCCCTATATTTGTGTTGGGCGATTCTTGGAAGGACGAGCTCACGGTGACAATATCTCTGCTTTATACGTGAATAAAGAACTTTATGTATCGAAAGTTATATAAAAAGGAGAACCCCATACATAATGAGAATGCTGAACTATTTTAAATGTAACATTTCAAACATTATATTTGTATATACACAATTTATCTTATTTGCCGGTACGTGAATTTTTTTATTTCGTAGGAAATCATGATGTAATGTCATATTTTGCGAAACGCGGATCATATTATCATTTTCATAGTTTGGAGTCTTTGGTCATTTGTTGTTAATTTTTCAACGATTAGCTACTATCGCAAGTTAAAACTTATTACGTGGTATTTTTTCTTACGAAACTCAGTATAGCTATGTAGTTTAGTCATGCCGAATTTTAAGCATGTTGGACATATCCATATTACTCGAGGAGCATTGGTAAAGATCGGGTTGGACATATCCATATGCATAAAACGATGCAGAATAAAGAATCTTATATGCATAAACCGATGCAGATGCCAGGTTACCTTCCTTGGAAACAATTATTATTGTACAAACAAAAAACAACGCGAGGTGAATGTCGGCGTACCAGAGGCAGCTGCTGGCAGGGGCGGACCCAGAATTTTTCTGTACTGCTGATAATCTCTCTTACAAATTAGTGACAAAGCTTCCTTCCGTGTGACAAGCTCTGAAAACCAGCAAAACATGCTGCTGCACAGTTTTAGTAACTCATATGTAGTAATGTCTGGTTGTTGCAGTGCTCTAACCATATATCGAAAATGACACAGGTTTACAGCGACCTGACCATTGACTACTTGAAGATGTTCCAGCTGCTCTAGGACTTGTGAGTCTGTCCACATTCTTCTTTTTACAGCTTTTGCCCTTTTCAGGTTCAATTTAAACTGGCTGCAACAAAGGTTCTTTTGCTACTAAACTTCCTATTTAGTTATGTCAGTGAACTCATTCTATCATAATTGATCTCTAACATTGATATTTGTTGTTTACATTTAGGTTCTTTTTTATTGATGAGGTGACTGCCTTTCAGGTCAGCGTGTTCCAGGTTAGTATATTTTATAATTCAAATACCTAGGCAATAGCCAATATTGCACTCACGTAGTTGACTGTGACCACATAATGAACGATAGTTCGAGATCATCTTTCTAATCAGTAATTATTTTTCTACTGACTTCGTGTTCTTCCTAAACCATGCAGTTCCCAGTAACTTTTGGCTCCATAGTCACGTGGTTTGCAAGCAAGGTTCCTAGAAAGTTTCTATGTGTGTTTTGGAGGACCACATCAGAGGGGCTTCACTTTTTCATTGTAATAATCCTGAATTTTCTCTCGGTATATAATTAGTCAAACTGTAATGTCAACAAATGATAGAAACCTCTTTTCAGAGTTATTATAGAATAAACTTACCTCTAATCTTTGTCTTTCTTGGATTTACTTATTTTTATTGCATTATTACCTATAAACTTAATTTTGATTTACTTCCATTAATTTATGTCTCCAATATTATAATGGTTACTTCTACTTTGGTTTTCGAGCTAAGCCCGATTCCTTTGTCTTGGATAATTGGGCTAGAGTGCATGAGAAGGTGGGAACATGAGTACTAATCTTCAGAGCCACCTGAATAGCCTTGGTATTTCTGTATCTGCAGGGTGTAATTGTCATGCAAAGTTATCTCGTGTTGTGCATGTATCGTGAAAGCTGAACAGCCGAGCCAGTTCACTACTGCTGGTCCTGTTAATATTCTATCATGTTAGACAAATTACAATATTAAATTGAATTCCGCTTCAGAAGATGATCAATAATTTCCTTTTTCTGACTAAATAGAAGGACATAACATGAAAAAAGTAGTCGAACTTGAGTATTTGCCACTCTTCTGATTCTTTGTCTTTTTCAGCAGATCTTTCGGAGTAACTTAATATCCACTACCTTCTGTAGGAGTTTCAGGAATCCAATGGAGTTGAAAAAGGTCGGTGAGCTTTTAGAGGATGTTCAAATCGAAGAGCACATCAGGCAAGGATTATACCCTGAAGTGTTTTTATTCCAAATCTATCCATGGTCAAAAATTTTAACCGAAATAATTGTCCCATTCACATGTAAGTTATTGTTACTAATATATTTCATTCGTGTGATTGATCTGTATATATATCATTAGTGACTTAAAGAACTATAAATGACAGAAAATGGAAAGATTATTGCTACTAATATATTCCATTCGTGTGATTGATCTGTATATATCTCATCAGTTCACCTCATTTATCCATTACCAGGTTCATTCACTGCCTCCAGCTGAATACTAAGATTTAATTGTGCACAATGAAAGGTTGACATGAGTTTGACATTCCAGTTCCAATATAATCAGTGCCCCTTCTAATATCAATAAATTTGAGGTGGTGCATAATTAGGATTTGCCATATTTCCAAAAAAATTCAGATGCTCCTCTTAATGCAAACTTTATTGACTCTGCCATGCTGGTATGGTGTTTGTAATAATTGGAGAATAAATTAGCAATGACCTCTGTTTGATGTCTCATGTCCATCCATTCTGCCCTTGCATTTCGAAATTTACTGTGTTTGCATCATGAGAGTACACCATGCTCTGCATGTTTCAGGAGAATCTATTTGTATGCCTAAAAAATGGGGGCTAATTCAACTCTATTGCTATAGGATACTGTTTGTACAAAAAAATAATCATCCACTAGCCACAGCATAGGCACGGCGTGCCGCCGTGCCATCTACTGCTAGTATAAGATTAAAACAAAACGAACAGACTGCACAGCGGGATCCTTCCATCGAGGGAACAGACTTTGCTCTGAACCTCCAGGCCGGTTCTTGCTGCACCATCTTCCCTGAGATACCGAGGTTCCAAGAACCAGACATCACAAACAACAGCCCACAATGTCAGAAAATAGCTCGATGCCAGAATGGTAAAAAGACCCAAGTGACTTATAAAAGATTGCCTGGTAAACATTTCAAGTGGAGTAATACGTGAAAAAAAAACAAAGGTCTAATAAGTGTGAAGAAAGCAAATTCATATAGTAGTTTCGTTTCCTTCCTTCTTACTATTCCAGAAAGCTCAGCAAATATTTTATTATATTTGATAGCTATTGGACATACAGCAGAGCCAAGCTCAAAAGCACCCTGAAAAATACAAATAAAGAAACAATTCAATTTCATGCTTAGCATGCGTCAAGAACCAAAAATGTCTAATTATATGTCATACAACACATGATTGATTTCCCTCATCTTCTTTAACCATATTGTGTACAAAGGGAAAATAAAAGTTTTTTTATTCATTTTCTTTTTCTGAATAGTGACAAAGCCTTAATAATTTGATTCATATGCAGAGAACTCTGGTATAAACACAACGTAATGCAGTGTATTGAGTGTGGGCAAGCATGTTAACAACAATGGTTTGCAGTAAAGGTGTATTTCCAATACAACACATACAGAGAGATCACTTTAGCTGTACAAACTTTAAAGCAACTAAGATATTATATTCTTGTCAAAAAATACAGTACAGGGGAAGTGCCTATAGTGCCATTCAAATTACACAAGTTTAAGTCAATCCACAACTACCAAAAATGGCGCAGAGCTGACTGACCAGACCCAAACAACAGTGGTTACCTAGAAGCATTTGTATCACAAGTTGATGCATGTCCTAATACTAACACACTTCAAAAGGGGAACTGCAACTACAGATAGAATAGGCAAGAGCCAAGCCAGGCTAGATCATTGCTGGCGTAGAGTTTTATTAACTACTAACGCAACCAGAATGCTCTGGCCAGATTCATACCTTGGAGGAAGAGGAAGAGGATAAATGGGTAGCCAGATTCATACCTTGGACGCGCAGGTGAGGCGAGCTTCTGCACCTTGATGTTCCGCATGGAGTTCGCCAGCTTCTTTTCCGTCAACTGCAAGTACCAAGCACAAACAAAAGCACATCATTAGAAGAGCAGTATACTGAGCACACGATGATTCAGGACAACAGACTACCACAGCTCTGCATCAGGAACAGTTTACAAGTACATGGTTTATGCACTAATACATGTTGCTGCACCTGAATTCAAAATACTAGCAGTAACTAACTACCACATACTGCAGCTAGATCTGTATTTTATTACAGCCTTGCAAGGTAACAATAAAGTGTAGAAATATGTACATTTTGGTGATGGATCTTCTTCGGTGTGGTGCAGATGGATCTGGTGGATGGCGGCTCTGTTTGGCGATGAATGGCTCCCTTTTCAGCGTCACTCCCTGCACGACTTTTATAGTGTTTGACCTCGGAACGCAGCCGCAGGTGACGGGCGGATGGTACGGGCAGAGCTTGCTCGTACCGATGTCCGTTAAAGCTCCTGGAACCGCCTTTCCGAGCATAGTCAACTTTGCCATGCTCCTGACGTGATTTTCTTCTGTAATTGCAGGTCCATTTGCCATTATGAAGTGATATCCTGCACAACATCCAAAAATAGAAGAGATTGCATATCTTTGCATTGATTAGACATTAGTGACAAGTTAAGAGTTAAACTTAGTTAATTTATTGACTTAGCTAAGGGTTTAAACGCGAGAAAATATGACGTATTTCACAGCCATCAATGCACAACCCTCCCCTGTCCCGGATCCCGCCAGGGGCCGATAGGCCGCACCTAGTGTCGGCCGCTCTTGTCAGCCCCACCGTTTAGGAAACCGTACCTTGGCGGAGGCCTTGGCTGCCGCCCGCGCCATGGCACGACCCACCGCTGCAGACCCCATAATACGAGACATGGAGAGATGAGTTGTATGCGCACTTAGAGTACGCCAGACTTCACCAAGACTCGGCTCGCGCCCGCTCCCTGACACAGCAGGGACCGAGACGCGGGGCTGAGCGCACTCAGACCGTCGCTTCTGGGTGCGTGCTAGGACCCTCTCCTCATCCTCGCCCCCGTGGCAACGCCGAACAGCTGGGGGTTGCCGGGCCCAGAAGGAAAGGCCGGGGTGAGCGCCCAGCCGCGGGGCCCTTGGGGGCTGGATCCCCAAGACCCGCGGATTTGGACCACGCATCGGTTGGGTCATTTGCCGACCCCTCACGTCGGCGTGCGGAAGACCGCCGCGACCACTCTGTCATGGCCAATGAGGCTCTCGTACGAGAGTACCTGCAACAGTTGCGACCGCAGGTCGCGGGTGCGGATGAACAGAACACGGAAGGCGCAACTGAGGCGGGAGCTGCTGCTCTGGAGTACGGGGGTGGATGCTTCGCCTACACCCCTGCCGTCCGGAAGGTTGCCTGGCCATCCAAGTTCCGACCCTTCGTTCCCGTCAAGTTTGAAGGCAACACCAACCCCAAGGAGTTCCTGGCCCTGTACACCATCGCCATGATTGCGGCTAGGGCCAATCAAAAAATCATAACCAACTAGTTCCCTATGGCTTTTAAGGGCACAACCTTGTCGTGGCTGATGCACTTGCCTGAGGAGTCGATTGGTTCATGGAATGAGCTTTGTGTATGCTTCGTCAGCGCGTTCCTAGGAGGGTTCAAACGCCATGGGACGCTCATCCAGTTGCACTCCATCGTCCAGAAGGAGGGCGAGCGGTTGCACGACTTTATGTTGCGTTTCTCGCAGATCGCTCACACCATTCCGAAAGCTGAAGATGCTGCTATCATAGGCGTGTTCATGATGAATGTGCACGACAAGAAGATGATAGAAGAACTCAACGTGCACCCCGTCAGGAACACTCACGAGCTCTAGGCCATGGCTGACCTCTGCTCTTTAGAAGAGGAAGGATGTCTGGCGTCAGAGGACGCGGAGCGCGAGGCGGCTACTGGGGTTAGCCCTCGTGCCGCTCACACGAAGAAAGGAGGGTCGCGCAAGCGTGGACCTTCGTAGGTCCTGGCCGCCGAGCCTAGCGCTCCGGCTGGGGTCAACCGGGAGAGTCGGGGTGCCGAGGAGGTGGCGGCCGTCAAGCCCGCCACCAAAAGATGGTGCCCATACATGAGTCCAACGATCATAATGCGTGCGACTGACGCACCGTCATCAACTACGCCAAGGGACAGAAGAAGCGTTGGGCTGAGCAGGTGGCGAACGGGGCCCTCGGGAACTGCTTCCGCTACAATCAGCCCGGACATCATGCCAAGAACTGCGCCGCGCAAGTTAGTCCCGGGGCCCCTGCGGTGGAGCGCGGGGGCGACGGGGCGGCGGGCGAGGAAACGCAGCCCCTCCTCAGTGCAACGAACGACACCTAAAGGCGGACCATGACGGAAACGATGATCAGCGTGGGGCTTACCCACAGGTCAATGACTGTGCGTGTGCGCATGGAGGAGCCTAAACGTATCTATAATTTTTAATGCTCCATGCTTGTTTTACACCAATTTCAATATGTTTTGTTTACACTTCGTGGCACTTTTATACATTTTCCTTCACTAACCTATTGACAAGATGCCACTGTGCCAGTTCCCTTTTTTCTGCTATTTTGTATTTCAGAAAGGTTGTACATGAAATATTCTCGGAATCGGACGAAACAAAAGCCGAAGTTTCTATTTTACCGAAACGAAGACGGAGTCCAGAGGAGAAATGGAGGGGGGCCAGGAGACGGCCAGACCATGCCTAGGCGCGGCCTGGCCCTGGCCCGCACCTAGGGGTGGTCTGGGGCCACCTGGAGCCCACCGACCTCGCCCTTCCGCCTATAAATTCCCCTCGACGAGAAAACCCTGAAAAATACAAGCCTCCGTCCATGAAAAGTTCCATCTCCGCCATCATCCAGACAAGTTTCGGGGTCAGAAGTTCCTGTTCCGGCACCCTGCCGGGACGGGGATTGACCCCCGGAGCCATCTCCATCGACTCCACCGCCTCCACTTCGACTCCATGATGGTTCGTGAGTAGTTCCCCCTTGGACTACGGGTTCTCGGCTGTAGCTAGTTGGTACTCTCTCTCCCATGTACTTCAATACAATGATCACATGAGTTTCCTTACATGATTGAGATCCATATGATGTAATCGGTGTTGTGTTTGTTGGGATCCGATAAATTGTGGAATTGTGATCGGATTGTTCATCATATTATCATACTATTGTTATTTAAGATCTTGCATGCTTCCTGATACTTGTAGTTACCTTGATCAAGTAGTTACCTGTATCTCCAAGAGGGAGTATTGATGCTCGATAGTGAGTACGTGCCTCTAGTTTTCTGGAAGAGTGATAATAACTTCTAAGATTGTATATGTGATGTTGCTACTAGGGAGAAAATAACAATGTTTTGTCTAAGGATAATTCTAATGTTTACTTTACACACATTGCTTAATGCGATAGTCTGTTGTTTGCAACTTAATACTGGAAGGGGTTCGGACGATAACGTGAAGGTGAATTATTAGTCATATATGCAGTCGGATTACGGTCTATGTATTATGTTGTAATGCCCAATTAAGTACTACAATAACTTTATCTTATCATAGCATGCATTGTCATGCCCTCACAATTATCAATTGCCCAACTGTAATTTGTTCACCCAACACATGTTATTTGCTTGGAGAGTTACCACTAGTGTAGATAGCTGGGAACCCCGGTCCTTCTGTCATCATCATTGCTCTACAGTAAACTACGCACTGGACTATTTTCTGACGCCATCACCGGGGAGGAATCAAGACACTCCATCAAGCCCCATCACGCGCCATAAAAGTATTTTATGGTGTCATTGCCTCTGTGTTACTACTGCTTCCATGTTACTATTATTGTTGCTCTCATATTACTGCTGCTTTCACATCACCCATGTTACTAGTGTTTTTTCAGGTGCAGCTGAATTGACAACTCTGATGTTAAGGCTTATAAGTATTCTTCACCTCCCCTTGTGTCGAATAAATAAATTTGGGTTTTACTTCCCTCAAAGACTGTTGCGATCCCCTATATTTTTTGATCATTGATGCGTGCAGTTGACACGTCCGTTGGGAACCCCAAGAGGAAGGTGTGATGCGCACAGTAGCAAGTTTCCCTCAGTAAGAAATCAAGGTTTAATCGAACCAGTAGGAGTCAAGAAGCACGTTGAAGGTTGATGGCGGAGGAGTGTAGTGCGGCGCAACACCAGGGATTCCGGCGCCAACGTGGAACCTGCACAACACAATCACAGAAATTTGCCCCAACGTAACGGCCGAGGTTGTCAATCTCACCGGCTTCTGTCGTAAACAAAGGATTAGATGTATAGTGTGGATGATGATGTTTGTTTGTGAAGAACAAGTAAAGAACAATTGCGAGTAGATTGTATTTCGGATGTAAAGAATAGGACCGGGGTCCACAGTTCACTAGTGGTGTCTCTCCCATAAGATAGCAGATGTTGGGTGAACAAATTACAGTTGGGCAATTGACAAATAAAGAAGGCATAACAATGCACATACATATATCATGATGAGTACTATGAGATTTAATCAGGGCATTACGACAAAGAACATAGACCGTCATCCAGCATGCATCTATGCCTAAAAAGTCCACCTTCAGGTTATCATCCGAACCCCCTCCAGTATTAAGTTGTAAACAACTGGACAATTGCATTAAGTATGGTGCGTAATGTAATCAACACAAATATCCTTAGACAAAGCATCGATGTTTTATCCCTAGTGGCAACGAGACATCCACAACCTTAGAACTTTCGTCACTCTGTCCCAGATTTAATGGAGGCATGAACCCACTATCGAGCATAAATACTCCCTCTTGGAGTCACAAGTATCAACTTGGCCAGAGCCTCTACTAGCAACGGAGAGCATGCAAGAACATAAATAACATATATGATAGATTGACAATCAACTTGACATAGTATTCAATATTCATCGGATCCCAACAAACACAACATGTATGATTACAAATAGACGATCTTGATCATGATAGGCAGCTCACAAGATCTAACATGATAGCACAATGAGGAGAAGACGACCATCTAGCTACTGCTATGGACCCATAGTCCGAGGGTGAACTACTCACACATCGATCCGGAGGCGATCATGGCGATGAAGAGACCTCCGGGAGATGATTCCCCTCTCCGGCGGGTACTGGAGGCGATCTTCCGAATCCCCCGAGATGGGATTGGCGGTGGCGGCGTCTCCGGAAGGTTTTCCGTATCGTGGCTCTCGATGCGGGGGTTTCGCGACGGAGGCTTTAAGTAGGCGGAAGGGCAGGTCAGGAGGCCACACGAGGGCCCCACACGCCAGGGCCGCGCGGCCAGCACCTGGGCCGGCGCCGCCCTGTTGTGGCGGCGCCTCGTGGCCCCACTTTGTCTCTCCCTCGGACTTCTGGAAGCTTCGTGCAAAAATAGGCCCCTGGGCGTTGATTTCGTCCAATTCCGAGAATATTTTCTTACTAGGATTTCTGAAACCAAAAACAGCAGAAAACAGAATCGGCTCTTCGGCATCTCGTCAATAGGTTAGTGCCGGAAAATGCATAAATATGACATATAATGTGTATAAAACATGTGAGTATCATCATAAAAGTAGCATGGAACATAAGAAATTATAGATACGTTTGGGACGTATCAAGCATCCCCAAGCTTAGTTCCTACTCGCCCTCGAGTAGGTAAACGATAACAAAGATAATTTCGAAGTGACATGCTATCATAATCTTGATCATACTATTGTAAAGCATATGAGATGAATGCAGCGATTCGAAGCAATGATGAAGATAATGAGTAAACAACTGAATCATATAACAAAGACTTTTCATGAATAATACTTTCAAGACAAGCATCAATAAGACTTGCATAAGAGTTACTCATAAAGCAATAGATTCTTAGTAAAGGCGTTGAAGCAACACAAAGGAAGATATAAGTTTCAGCGGTTGCTTTCAACTTCAACATATATATCTCATGGATAATTGTCAACATAAAGCAATATAACAAGTGCAATAAGTAAACATGTAAGAATCAATGCACACAGTTTACACAAGTGTTTGCTTCTAGGATAGAAAGAAGTAGGTAAACTGACTCAACAATAAAGTAAAAGATAGGCCCTTCGCAGAGGGAAGCATTGATTACTATATTTGTGCTAGAGCTTTTCATTTTGAAAACAAGAAACAATTTTTTCAACGGTAGTAATAAAGCATATGAGTTATGTATAAGACATCTTATAAGTTGCAAGCCTCATGCATAGTATACTAATAGTGCTCGCACCTTGTCCTAATTAGCTTGGGTTAACACGGATTATCATTGCATAGCATATGTTTCAACCAAGTGTCACAAAGGGGTACCTCTATGCCGCCTGTACAAAGGTCTAAGGAGAAAGCTCGCATTGGATTTCTCGCTTTTGATTATTCTCAACTTAGACATCCATACCGGGACAACATAGACAACAGATAATGGATTCCTCTTTTAATGCTTAAGCATTTAACAACAGTTAATATTCTCATAAGAGATTGAGGATTAGCTGTCCACACTGAAACTTCCACCATGAATCATGGCTTTAGTTAGCGGCCCAATGTTCTTCTCTAACAGTATGCATACTCAAACCATTTGATTGTGAAAACCGCCCTTACTTCAGACAAGACGAACATGCATAGCAACTCACATAATATTCAACAAAGGTGAAAGAGTTGATGGCGTCCCCAGAAAACATGGTTACCGCTCAACAAGCAACTTACTAAGAAATAAGACACATACGTACATATTCTTCACCACGATAGTTTTTAAGCTATTTTGTCCCATGAGCTATATATTGTAAAGGTAAAGAATAGAAATTTTAAAGGTAGCACTCAAGTAATGTACTTTGGAATGGCGGAGAAATACCATGTAGTAGGTAGGTATGGTGGACACAAATGGCAGGGTTATTGGCTCAAGGATTTGGATGCATGAGAAAAAATTCCTCTCAATACAAGGCTAGGCTAGCAAGGTTGTTTGAAGCAAACTCAATTATAAAAGGTGCAGCAAAGCTTACATATGAACATATTGTAGCTATTATAAGACTTTATATTGTCTCCTTGTTGTTCAAACACCTCAACCAGAAAATATCTAGACTTAGAGAGACCAATCATGCAAACCAAATTTTAACAAGCTCTATGTAGTTCTTCATTAATAGGTGCAAGGTACATGATGCAAGAGCTTAAACAAGATCTATATGAGCACAACAATTGCCAAGTATCACATTATTCAAGACATTAACCCATTTACCACATGCGGCATTTTCCGTTCCCAACCATATAACAATGAATGAAATAGTTCAAATTTCGCAATGAACATTAAAGATAAAGCTAAGAACATATTTGTTCATACGAAACAGCGGAGCGTGTCTCTCTCCCAAAAAAAGAATGCTAGGATCCGATCTTATTCAAACAAAACGAAAATAAAAACAAAAACAAACAGACGCTCCAAGTAAAGCACATAAGATGTGACGGAATAAAAATATAGTTTCACTAGAGGAACCTGATAAGTTGTCGATGAAGAAGGGATGCCTTGGGCATCCCCAAGCTTAGACGCTTGAGTCTTCTTAAAATATGCAGGGATGAACCACGGGGGCATCCCCAACCTTTGACTTTTCACTCTTCTTGATTATATTGTATCATCCTCCTCTCTTGACCCTTGAAAACTTCCTCCACACCAAACTCGAAATAAACCTATTAGAGGGTCAGTGCATAATTCATATATTCAGAGGTGACATAATCATTCTTAATACTTCTGGACATTGCACAAAGCTACTGAAAGTTAATGGAACAAAGAAATCCATCGAACATAGCAAAACAGGCAATGCGAAATAAGAGGCAGAATCTGTCAAAACATAACAGTCCGTAAAGACGAATTTTAAAGTTGCACCAGACTTGCTCAGATGAAAATGCTCAAATTGAATGAAATTTGCGTACATATCTGAGGATCACGCACGTAAATTTGCAGATTTTTCTGAGTTACCTACAGAGAATTCTGCCCAGATTCGTGACAGCAAGAAATCTATTTCTGCGCAGTAATCCAAATCTAGTATTGGCTTTACTATCAAAGACTTTACTTGGCACAACAATGCAATAAAATAAAGATAAGGAGGGGTTGCTACAGTAATAACAACTTCCAAGACTCAAATATAAAACAAAAGTGCAGTAGTAAAATAATGGGTTGTCTCCCATAAAGTGCTTTCTTTATAGCCATTAAGATGGGCTCAGCAATTTTAATGATGCTCTCGTGAAAAATAGAAAATGAAGCAAAAGGAGCATCAAGAAGAAAATTCAAAACACATTTAAGCCTAACCCACTTCCTATGCATAGGAATCTTGTAGATAAATAAATTCATGAAGAACAAAGTGACAAGCATAGGAAGATAAAACACGAGTAACTTCAAAATTCTCAACATAAAGAGGGGAAACTTAATATTATTAAGATGCATATAACCATGTTTCCCTCTCTCATAATAACTTTCAGTAGCATCATGAACAAACTCAACAATATAACTATCACATAAAGCATTCTTACCATGAGCTACATGCATAAAAGTATCATTACTCTCCACATAAGCATAATCATTACTATTAATTGTAGTGGGAGAAAATTCAATAAGATAGCTATCATTATTATTCTCATCACTATAATCATCATATATAGGAGGCATATTGTAATCATAATTAATTTTCTCCTACATGCTTGGGGGACTAAAAATATCATGCTTCTCAAAACCAGCTTCCCCAAGCTTAGAATTTTCCATAGCATTAGCAACAATGGTGTTCAAAGCATTCATACTAATAACATTGCCATTAGCTTGCATATAAAGTTCCATAGGTTTTTTAATTTTCTCTTCAAACACCTCATGTCCTAACTCGAGATAAATACTATAAAGATCTCTAATATTTGTGTGGTTTTCCATTAAGCCTAACTAGTGAAGTCACGCAACTTAGTATTTTCAGGAGTATTCATTTTAGCAGTAGTAAATAAAGCAAACTAGATAAAGTAAATGCAGGTAACTAATTTTTTTGTGTTTTAATATGGAGAACACAAACAAGATAGTAAATAAAGTAAAGCTAGCAACTAATTTTTTTGTGTTTTGTTTTAGTGCAGCAAACAAAGTAGTAAATAAAATAAAGCAAGACAAAAACAAAGTAAAGAGATTGGAAGTGGAGACTCCCCTTGCAGCGTGTCTTGATCTCCCCGGCAACGGCGCCAGAAATTTGCTTGATACGTGTAGTTGACACGTCCGTTGGGAACCCAAGAGGAAGGTGTGATGCGCACAGTAGCAAGTTTCCCTCAGTAAGAAACCAAGGTTTAATCGAACCAGTAGGAGTCAAGAAGCACGTTGAAGGTTGATGGCGGAGGAGTGTAGTGCGGCGCAACACCGGGGATTCCGGCGCCAACGTGGAACCCGCACAACACAATCACGGAACTTTGCCCCAACGTAACGAGCGAGGTTGTCAATCTCACCGACTTGCTCGTAAACAAAGGATTAGATGTATAGTGTGGATGATGATGTTTGTTTGCGAAGAACAGTAAAGAACAATTGCGATAGATTGTATTTCGAGATGTAAAGAATAGGACCGGGGTCCACGAGTTCACTAGTGGTGTCTCTCCCATAAGATAGCGAGATGTTGGGTGAACAAATTACGGTTGGGCAATTGACAAATAAAGAAGGCATAACAATGCACATACATATATCATGATGAGTACTATGAGATTTAATCAGGGCATTACGACAAAGTACATAGACCGCCATCCGAGCATGCATCTATGCCTAAAAAGTCCACCTTCGAGGTTATCATCCGAACCCCCTCCGAGTATTAAGTTGTAAACAACAGACAATTGCATTAAGTATGGTGCGTAATATAATCAACACAAATATCCTTAGACAAAGCATCGATGTTTTATCCCTAGTGGCAACAGCACATCCACAACCTTAGAACTTTCTCGTCATCGTCCCGGATTTAATGGAGGCATGAACCCACTATCGAGCATAAATACTCCCTCTTGGAGTCACAAGTATCAACTTGGCCAGAGCCTCTACTAGCAACGGAGAGCATGCAAGAACATAAATAACATATATGATAGATTGATAATCAACTTGACATAGTATTCAATATTCATCGGATCCCAACAAACACAACATGTAGGATTACAAATAGACGATCTTGATCATGATAGGCAGCTCACAAGATCTAACATGATAGCACAATAAGGAGAAGACGACCATCTAGCTACTGCTATGGACCCATAGTCCAGGGGTGAACTACTCACACATCGATCCGGAGGCGATCATGGCGATGAAGAGACCTCCGGGAGATGATTCCCCTCTCCGGCAGGGGTGCCGGAGGCGATCTCCTGAATCCCCGAGATGGGATTGGCGGCGGCGGCGTCTCTGGAAGGTTTTCCGTATCGTGGCTCTCGGTACTGGGGGTTTCGCGACGGAGGCTTTAAGTAGGCGGAAGGGCGGGTCAGGAGGCCACACGAGGGCCCCACACGCCAGGGCCGCGCGGCCAGCACCTGGGCCGCGCCGCCCTGTTGTGGCGGTGCCTCGTGGCCCCACTTCGTCTCTCCCTCGGACTTCTGGAAGCTTCGTGCAAAAATAGGCCCCTGGGCGTTGATTTCGTCCAATTCCGAGAATATTTCCTTACAAGGATTTCTGAAACCAAAAACATCGAGAAAACGAGCAAGCGGCTCTTCGGCATCTCGTCAATAGGTTAGTGCCGGAAAATGCATAAATATGACATATAATGTGTATAAAACATGTGAGTATCATCATAAAAGTAGCATGGAACATAAGAAATTATAGATACGTTTGGGACGTATCAGTCATCAAGACTATTTTTTGGCGCCGTTGCCGGGGAGGCATAGCTCTACTCATAAGTTCACCTGGGAGTACACTTTACTTGTCTCTCTATTTTTATTTTATTTTATTTTGTCTTGTCTAGTTTATTTGTGATTAATTTATTTCTGTTTATTTGTGTTTTATTTACTTTACTTTTGTATAGTTTATTTTTGTCTTGTTTTATTTTTCTTATATACCTGAAAATCCATAAAAATTTGAAAACCGAAAACCTAAAAAACTGTTGTTATGGAAAAACTTCCTAGACCCTCTATGGAACATTTTATAAAGTATAGAGAATCATATAAGGATAAAGTCATGAGAGGCACGTTAAAAGGTTAGATCAAATTGCTAAATTTTTGCTTAAACACCGTGATATGAATTATTGCTGTGAACATGATACTAAACATCTTAAATTCCAATGTGGCTTTAGTAAAGAAGTTTTAATTATGAACTATCATTGGAATAACTAGATTCATCTTGGATTTGAAGAAGTAGAACAATTTGTTTTATTTATGGGAGCTTCTGAAATAGAATCCTTCATATCTAAAAATTATGAAACCTGTGTTGCTTGTAAAGACCTAAAAGATTTGTTCTCTTCTATCCTTGATTATTGCATATAACATTTCAGCAATAATTGTTATATCATTGATTATAAAGAGAGACTCAGTCATGCACAAGAATGTATCCACAATTAGCAGGATCCTGTGGAAGAAAAAATTGATGAACCTGAAAGCTCCTTAGATGAAAAAGAGGACGAGAGTGATGAACAAAAGGAGGAAGAAAGGATTAGCTACCCATGCCTACCTTCTAATGAAAGTAACTCTTTATCCCTTACACTATTTGATTGTCCCCCATGCTTACCAAAGGAGGATGAATGTTATGTTCCTGTTGATTCTCTTGAAATATCTACTATGAGTAAAACTTGTGATAATAATTATGCTCCTGTTATATATGATAATCCATGCTATTTTGATATATCTTATGATAGTCCTTTATTTGTTCCTGTTGATTTCGAAATGCATGGTACTAAAAAGTTTGGCTTGGAAAATGTTTATGAAAAGCTCTAGATGATGATCCTATGTTACTTGATAATATTAATTGTACTACTATTGAAAATGAGATTGGAGGGGTCTTGACTTTATCTTGGAGCCCCATACCTCTTGAGAATGGTCAACCATCTTGTTATAAAATTGTTAAAAGTGGGTTTGAATGTTCTAATCCCATTATTTTTGAGCTTAATAAAATTTAGGGATTTCTATTTCCGTGCCCTCAGGTCCTTAGTTGTACTCAGTTTTCCCCAGCTCCTTAGTTTTTCCTCAGTTTTCGAAAAGTCCTTGTTTGAAACCCGCAGAAGGAGCTCAGACGGTAGGATTCCCGTTTAGTTGACTGTTCCGTGCTGACGTGTGGGGCCGTGTCGTGTGGGGCCGCGTCGCGTGGGGCTGGTAGAAAGGGACCGCGTGGGACAGGATGAGACCGCGTTTGGTTGCACGTGAGCAGGAGCTGGGTTCTGTCTCTCTGCGCCCAAATTGGCATTTTTAAGAGTACATTTTCCCCCTCCTTCTCTCTGTCTTTTTTCACCTAATTAGTATCAAATCTAGAGAAGCTTGTATTTCTGTCTTTCTTCAATTATTTGTGCCTTTTGGCCCTCGTTGTTTGCCCAATATGGCAGCAAATCTAGTACTCCATCTGGTCCATATGTATGTACTCCCTCCGATCCTAAAAAAGTGTCCCATGGCTAGTACAATTCACATTTTACAATTAAACCCTTCTAAAATCTGAAAAAAAACAATTCCTCGCTCAGCTCGCTCGCCTCCGGGTCTGCTCGCTCGCCCGCCTCCGCGTCTGCGTGCTCGCCCGCGTGGGCGCGCGCGCTTGCCCACCTCCACGTCTGCGCGCTCGCCAGCCTCCGCGCTCTGGCTGGCCGGATCGAGCTAGCTCGCTCTTCCACTCCAGCGCTGATCGATCTGGCCGGATCGAACTGATGTCTCCCATGTTCTTGCCGGTCTTGTTGGGAGTAGCGTGGTGTGGATGTTGGGCAGGACGCCGCCGGCGAGTGACCGCGCCGAGCAGCTAGCTGAGCTCCTTGTTGTTGCGGACCGCTAGCTGGATGTGCGCGGTGCGATTTGTTTCTTCTTGTTGTCATGCGTCGCGTGGCCGGCGAGCTCCAGGACCTGCAGAGGGGAAATCCAAATCGCCGGGAGATGACCGCCAGAGGGTGCACGGGGAGAACGAAACGAGGGGTGAGGTACGGCGAAGAGGTAGACGGCGGCGCCGACGCGTTGAGCGTACTTGCCGATCTTGAGGTACCTGGCGATGTAGCCGACGGGAAATGGATGCGGCCGCGTGGCCATCGGATTCGGCGTGTACGACCTTGCAGCAACCGGATCAGGCCTCGCCGGCGCCGGATCCGACGTTCGTCGCCGGCAGGACCAAAAGGTCAGCCGTTTTGCGGAGGGGAGCTCGGCGAGCGGATGCAAGGTCGATGGAGCAGAGAGAGAGTGAGGGGAGCAGAGCGGCGTGAGCCGTGAGGTTCCGGGTGGGGTCTGACCAGACGATCGCTTGGAGTGCGGGTTGACGAAAACCTAAATGTGAGGGCCGTTTTGCAAAAGGGACCGTCCGACTCTTTTTTCGGACCGGAGGGAGTAGTTAAATCTAGAAGCAAATCTACAAGGTAATGCACGATAAATTCACACAGTCCTATAGTAGAATAGGGATAGATAATAGGGATCCCTCCCTAGATAATAAGCTGCATATAGCAGCCAAACATAGTAACAGGTTCGAGGTTCTTCACAGCACCATCATACTAACAACATAACAACAAGGGATCCCTAGCTAACAACAAAATAGGAGGCAGCAGCAGCAGCACACGTCCAGGACTCCGCCTACCCCATCTGGCTCTGCCTCCACTTGTTGCTCCCCTTGGGAGCCTTGGGCTTGAGCGGAGGCATGCGCCCGACGGAGATCTCCACCCGCTGGAAGCTGCGGAGGTGCATGCCGAGCGCCTTGTGCTTAGCGCGGAAGGAGTAGACGTTCACCGTCATGCCGACCTTGGGGAAGGTGTTGCCGATGTCCTCGGCATGCGTGAGGAGGCAGTTGAAGTTAGTGCCGCCTAGTCTCCTAGTGCAGAAGGGCACCTGTAGACACCCTTGGCGAAGTAGGAGATGTACTGGCCGACCTGCAGCCTCCGCAGCACCTGGCGAGTCTTGGTGTGCTGGTCCTCTTCGTCGTTGCCGACATCGCTGCCAGACACCTGATCCATATCAAACGGAAACTATGAGTGAATGAGTTGCAACGATGACTAACGTGCATAATAACAAATTTAGGAAAAAATAGAGGCATCCTCAGTTAGAGTGAACACGATTATATATCTACAGGGATGGTGTTAGCGAACCAAATCTCATGCACAACAGATTTTTACACAGCAATGGTTCGCTGAACCCTCCCTGTAAAAATTTGTGCCCAACGATTCATCATAGGCAAAGAAACAGATTCCAGATCTGAACTTGAACACATTCCAGATTATTTGTAAAATTAAACGGTTGATATCTTTTGATTCGTGCATAAATAATTGATTGAGATCCCATGATTACTTGCATAAATTAACTGATTGAGATCCCATTATTACTTGCATAAATTAACCGAACGGCCGAACCCCAAATCTTAAACGAAATCAAGAAGTGAATCAAAACAAAATGGAATAAAATTGGCGCAAATATTAACCCAATACTCATCCATCTACAGATCCATATACACCAGCAAAAATAGGGTTCAAAAAGGATTGGGGGACAAAAAAGGAAGCAACCCGTAGTTATCTCGTTCCATGGGTCCTCCATGGAGGTGTCGTAGGGGTTCGGGGGCGGGACGTACGGCACCTCGTCATAGGGGTCCCATCCCGGCGGTATCTGACCGCCACCGGCGGAAGCAGCCTCCGATGCACCGGTGGCGGCGGCGGCGACGGCCGTTGAGGGGACGGCGTCGAAGAGGGAGGCGTCGCGCTTGGAGCCGACGGCGTCGCGGACGATGGGATTGGCATTCTCCTTGTCCATCTTGCCGGCAGAGGAGAGGGAGAGGGAGAGGGTTTTTTGCTTTGGAGAAGATGATGGGACGTGAGAGAGGCGGCGTTGCGTGAGCAAGTGAGAGTGACAGAGATAGTGCGAGGAGGCGTCTATAAAGGCGAGGGGTAGTTAATGCAATCCGCGTCCTACGCGTCCACCATTTGCACGTCTGCACGTCTTGGACTTCTGCAACGCGACACGCGTCCACGATTGCACGTCTTCGACTTCTGCACCGCGACCCGCGTCTACGCGTCAACAATTGCACGTCTTCCATTTCTGCACCGCAACACGCGTCCTCGAGTCTAACCCTGGAAATTTAGATATACTCAGGTATACCCTCGAGTCTTATACTAGCATTTTTTGTGTGCTCAGTTTTCCCCTTGAGTGTTAATACTGGTTAGTGCAATATACTAAATTTTACCCTCAAGTGGCTGGTCAACAGAGAGTCAACAAATGAGATTAACTAGTTAAATGAGTCATTTAATGTGCAAAAATTTCCGAAAAAGAGTGGCACTTACTCATGGAGTCTTTACCACAAATTGCCACTTCTCAAATCATAGATAAATCAAGTTTTACCATAAATTGCCACTTCTCAAATCACCTAGTAGCTATGAAGGTGCATGGTTTTCCACAATAAACCCTTCCCAAAACAGCTTTCCCCAAAACATACTTTGTCTAAATGAGGCCACTATTCTCACACTCATGTATATTTGTATTGCAAATAGTTTGAGGTAGGCCAAGATGGATTTCATTGTACAAAACACGCATTTTCCATTTTTAAAATCTCATGTTTGAATCCCTTAGTCGATTTACTACTCAGGTGCCCTTGGTTTCTTGATACTACTCAGTTTTGCCCTCTCTC
This sequence comes from Lolium rigidum, assembly GCF_022539505.1. Lineage (NCBI taxonomy): Eukaryota > Viridiplantae > Streptophyta > Magnoliopsida > Poales > Poaceae > Lolium > Lolium rigidum. The sequence continues at coordinate 130,434,545 of NC_061513.1, forward strand.
TTCACAAATTCTCGTAGATGTGCAACATTGCCCTGACTGGTCTAGCCCATGTCACGCGGATCGTGCCCACCGACCGTTGATCGTATGACACTACAAGAAATATGGTGACTTACGACCCTCCATATTGGTCACTGGAAGGTCATTGTGCGCCATCTATGACCACGTCATGACCAATAACTGTTGGTCGCCAGTTGAGCGTCACTGACAGCTTACAACGACTTTTTTTTGGGTTGGTCATAGACAGCTATGACCAAGATTGATGGTCGTAGATTTCATGACCAAAAAATTGGTCGTTGGCAATCTCACATGTCCACGGCAGATCTGACGTGGCGAGTCCTACGTGGCAGATCTGTGACCAAGCCAAAAGGTCGTGGTTCGAAATCAGCCCAGTCCATTTATGTGGTTCATGCAGGCCAAGCCCAATACTTCCAGCCTTTTTCTTTCATTGGCCTTGGGCTTTTATTTTGAGCCTCGACCTTGTAATAGACTTTTTTTTGCGCCTTTCTAATGTTCAGATCTTTTCTGGGCTCAGCCTTTTAAAATCCAATACGTATTGAGACTTTTATCAGGTTCTGATGTTAAGTGTTTGAGCCATTTTTAGAGCCCAATTCAATTTTGTTCATAGATCTGAGTAACGGTCAATGCCCATATAAACCTAAGTTTCATTTCAAAATCGTACGTACAAGAATCTCAAGTGAACAGACCATCACTCCTCAAAATAACAGCTAAATCTATTATGTACAGTATTACTCTAGGAAAAGAGAAACATCAGAAAAATATAAACCTAGGCTATCACAGTTCAACAGCTTCTATTTGCTGAGTAAGGCTTCACACTTCACACGAAATCCTTCACCCGGTAGTGTCACAAAGGCAATTTCTGCTCGTCCAGATTTTCCTGAGAGCACTGAATCCCTCCAGCCGGTAACTACAGGTCAACTCAAAGAGTAAATCACCAGGTATAGCATAACATTTAAATCATCACTTAACAGAATAGCAATACAAGTATTCTCTAAAGATGGTTACAGAAATCAGTTTCCAGAAAAGTAACAAGTATTGACAGAAGAGGGTAATTCTACCATCCACTACTAGGTACAGTTTTCTAATAATACACAAATGCTAGACACCGAAATAACATGCTTGCTGGATCTAATTATATACAAATGCTGGACATGGAAAAAGCAAATGCTGGACATGGAAAAAACATGATTTATGGACCCAATTATATGTTAATAACATGAACTCATGTTTGCGACACAATGAAATCATAATCTAGCATATGTACAGTACCCAAAAGAACAGTCATCAGTGAAATAATTTCCAAAGCTGATATGAACTGTTGTGAATTACAGTAGCTGATACGAACTGCATTTTGAATTACACTAACTAAACACATAATTCCGTTGCAGATCCTAGCATTAGTCCAGCAAGCAGGGCACATGACAGGGCACTCACGCTAATCAGCTGGTCTTAGAGGCCGAGGAAGACACCAAGGCACTCAATGACATGATAGAGGCAGGTGAGCGCGACATCAAATGAAACAAGACATCCTGTTATGAAAAATGAAGAGGATAATTAGAACAGAATGCTTATTAAATCAATATGTATAGGAATAGTGCTATTGCATTTGTCAAAATATTCAAATACAACTGGTTGTTAAAATATCTAGATGCAATGATCACTTCGCAGGGTGCAGATTTTCTTCACCATCGAGCTCTTGTGCTGCAACTTTGGACGAATGAAAAAAAGCATCTACAGGTTACATATCAGAAGTTAGGAACATGCAGAAATTTCTAGTCAGTCAGTGTAAATACATGAATAACAGTAGAACCATGAGCTCACTGCTCTAAGCATGTTGGAAAGTATCAGCATGTAGTGATATAACTATCTAGGTTAACAAAGTTTATAGTGAGGCACTATAAAGATCAGTGAGCTTAGCCGATGTAAATAATTGGATCTCAGTATATATCTAGCAAAAATTATACTTGGACAAGCTTAAAATCACAGAGCACATAAATCAGGGATGTCAAACCTTGCTTTACATGAATACAGTCTAGTGTGGACTTATAACACATGATCATGTGCTCATGCAGAATCAGGATATATGCCATAAAAGGATTTGAGGCATCTAATTAATGACAACATAGGCATAGAACTTAAAACTATGCTCAGCCTGCCATCCAGCTCATTTACATGACCAATGTATTTCTTTCCAACTAATGTAAAGATAAATATTGTTGCAAAATGAGGAAGGAGAAGAGTATAGGGAACACTGGAGTTTCTTGTCTGCCATTGCACTTCCAGCTGCCCACATCACTATCAAACTTGGCCATTGTAGCCCATCTGGGAAAGTAATTAAATAGAGGGATTAGAGAGAGAAGGAAAAGTTACAAGATTACACAATCATTTAGTTCTGATTAAAACATGGGACAACATTTGAGAGGATTGGTAACCAATGCAAGGAACTAGAAAAAGAAAGGGTGAACAGCTGCCATTACAATAATATAGCTTATGGAGGAGGACAATAATAAAGTGCAAGAAGCTTCTGAATGCTGCATTACAACAAACCAGATCCCGAAAATCTTTAGCTCAACATGTCTAGCTTACTTGAATTTATAGTTTAACAATCAAACATTAGAAGAACAGTTATAGTGTAATTTTATAACAATAAGAAAAACACTACGCTTGCAGTCAAGCAAAACTTTAGTGTTTCAAGCAGCATGGTACAAACAATGGCCAAGGTAGAAGAGGGAGAGGTACCTTGGTTGTGAAGGTGATTCTCGATCTGGCAGTTCCAGTTGACGTTGCACTCGATCATGGAGCATGTAGGGTATAATCGTGAACCTGAACCTCATCTTCCTGATGAACACATGCTCCAGCTGCGACACCTTGCTATCCTGCGCAAGGAGAAGAACCACATCACATCAGTCATTGACGATCTTTGCACAAATATCAAATATATCTTTGGCCGAATTTTCCAGTGTGTTGTTTATCACAAAAAGGGGTTGGTACGTAATAACACAAGCAAGGCCCTAAACTATTGGATAACAAAAACAATAAGAATATGGGTATTATCATCATTTTATTAGCATCAGGATATGCAAAATATTATTCATCCTCATATAGTTTAGTATCTCAAAAAGACAGTTGTATAAACAATGCCAAGCAATTGACGTATTCAAACTGAATATTGTTAGGATTCAGGAGTGCTAACTCGTTACCAGAATAAAATAAGGATTTTTCAAGCATCAACCACAAGCTTGTTGCTTCAGAACGCAACTCAATGCATTAGATGATTTGCAAATCATAAGACCTTGCAAACAAACACGCCCACCTACTTCTATGTACTGCATAAACATTTAGCAAGCTGATTAGGGCCTAAACCACCGCTTGAACTCCATAAGCGTACACAATGCAACATGGAGCATCCGAATCAAACTCATCTACCCAAGATATCATCCAGATCCACGAATGCTCGATATATCAGCCACAGCCACGCAATAAATCACCACATGACGCCGCTTAAGCAAACCAATCGAGCTGCAGGGGAGCAAAGAGGGGGGAAACGGCAAACACGTACCAGTTGTCGATGAAGGCCTCCGTCGCCTTGTTCTTCAGATCTGACGCGGTGCGGCCATGGCGGGTTGCACCGTGCTCCAGCGCTCCACCAACCTGAAGACATGTTCATGAAAATCACGATTTGAGATATGATTGCGGTTCAGAGAGAAAGAGAGGAAGGGACTCGCAGTGGCTTGACCTGCAGGTGGGCTACTACTCGGAAGACGACATCGAGGAAGAACGTACAGCCGGAGGAGTCCGAACCGTCCGTCACTGTGTCATGAACCAGAGTGCTGAAGCCTGCTGTCTACAAGTGTTGAACAGTGGCATTCATCGTCAGTTATCCAAGGGCCTAGATCGCTCGTCATCACCAAGTCTATGAAGATCGTGTGGTTCCTGTTGAATGATGCCAGCAGACGGATCCCACAGCTTCTTCTTCTTCTCGTTAGTTTTCTGTTACTTTTAGCTTCCTACCGTGATCATTCCGTTGAGCTCAGCTGTGTTATAAAGCTGGAGTGGTTGTACTGGGAACCCTTATCTATGATATTATCAAACAAGCAAACCCTAGACGTCGGCGGCGCTCGGGAATACCTCTACTCTCTCACCCAGTTTCTCTATTTTCTCATCTAATTGCTCTGCTTCTCACACCTCATATTCTGAAATTATCCACTGCCTGTGATTTAATTCCTTGGAGCGTGACAAAAGTGGTATCAGAGCTCGGATCTTGGCTCTAGACCTAGATCTGTGGGCATCAAGGGATTGCAAGAGTAGTTCTTGTGTCAAATTTCGGAGATAAGAAGCACAAGATCTGTTCTAGGGGCACTGTGGAGGCGAATTGGGCAAGGTGATGGGGAAGAAGAATGGAAACAAGGCGATGGAGGCTGGTGAGGAAAGTGACAACTTCGTCACTCGGGAAGAATTGGACCACTTCAATTCTAAGATACAGAAGAAGCTTGATGATTTTGCACAAGGCCAAGTGGAGTTGCACAGGCAACAAGCAACGGGTGCGTCTGATTTCCAGAAAGGGTTCGATCGTCTGGCAGCAATGATCGCCAACATGAGCCCTCAGCCAGCACCACGAGCAGATCTGGCTGCCTCGACCCACCAGTCTAGTGTGCATGGCCAAGGGGATTTGGGAAACACGGGCACGACACAGAGCATGGTGAGGCCACCTCCAGGCGTCCTCATCAACACGAGCTCGCCCTTTGGACAGCCACAAGGCGGCTACCTTGCCGCTGAACACATGGGGTCAAGCAAAGTTCATGCCTTGAAGCTCAGCAGCGACAAACCACCTCTGATCCCGGACGAACCACCTATCATGAGAGCAGGCCAGGAAGGGGATTGTACTAGGAAGTGGACCACCGGTGCAGAGGAGCAACACCACTATGAGAATGAAGGAAGAAATACAGGTGGGGGAACAAATGGCCCGGGTAACCAGAGGAACTATCAACAGATGGGTTACCCACAGCCCCAACAAGCTCATAGGCCAAGCCACAAGGGTCCTAGACATGAATTCCCTAAATATGATGGGACAAGTACAGGGGCTTGGATCAAAAAGGCAGAGAAGTATTTTAAGCTGTGCCAAGTAATTGATGAAGAAAAAGTGGAAGTTGCCACACTGTATTTCACTGGGAAGGCTGACACTTGGCTGGAGAATACAGACCTGGACTTGGAAGAGATATCTTGGGCAAAATTCTGCAAGAAACTCAAGAAGAGGTTTGCAGAGAAATCCTCCTATGATGTAATCAAGATATTCCATGCCCTGAAGCAAACAGGTTTAGTAGATGATTATATAGACCTATTCGAAGAAAAGGTGGGACCTGTTAGGAGAGAAAATCCGGATATACCTGAAGGATATTATGTGAAGAGTTTTGTGGCCGGCCTGATGGAATATGAACAGCACCACACACAAATTCAGAAGCCTGGAACCTTAATTGAAGCTTTCTGGATAGCAAGGAGGCTAGAAGCATCCAATCCTTTTAAGAGAGTGACAGCCACTAACTGGGGACAGAAAACCAATTACCACAAGCCAGTAACAGTAAATAAGAACCACGAGAATGTTCTTATGGCCAGACCACCTGTGACAACCCCTATTCCTCCTCCCAAACCAACTCCAGAGGTAGTATCTGTGAAAAATGACAAGTGTTTCAGATGTGGTGAGAAATGGGTGCCTGGGCACAGATTCCATTGTAAAATGAATAAGCAAGTGAGGGCTATGCTGACCAAAGAAGAAGAGGACCAGGAGTATCTAGATGAGCTGAATGCAATAGAAGAAATGGAGGCACAAGAAGAACGAGTAGCTCAAGTGTCTGCCCATGTAGTATAAGGGGAGACCCCTGCCAATAATACATCCATCCTTCACATTATGATTGGCAAGACTAAAGCAGTCGCATTAGTTGACACGGGGAGCTCAGGAACATTCATAGATAGCAAATTTGCTCTGAAAGCTGGGTGTAAAGTAAGCAGTGCAAAGCCATTGAGGGTGATAGTAGCTAATGGAGCGGAAATGAGAAGCAAGGCAGCCTGTACCGACTGCCATTACACAGTACAAGGGTACAAATTCAACAATGATTTCAGGCTGCTCCAATTAAAGGGATATGATGTAATCTTGGGAACTAATTGGATGTTGACTCACAGTCCAGTTAAATGGGACTACAAGACTGAAGCCCTCAAAATCAAATACTATGGGCTCAAGAAAATCGTTTTCACCCCAGAGGAAAAATCACTGAAGTGTAAGGTGATCCCTGCTGACAATGTGGACAAGGAACTGTCACAAGGAGTGTTGGGTGCTATTATTTATGCTCATAGTACTGAGGAAACTAGAGGAGGTGTTACAAGAGTTCCTGCTGAAGTAAATGGGGTTCTAGAAGAATTCCAAGATGTCTTCTCAGAACCAACACAACTTCCTCCAGCTAGGGACTGTGATCATCAAATCTTGCTACAACCTGACACCAAACCAGTCAACAAAAGAGCATATAGGTTGCCAGCTTACCAGAAGGATGCGCTGGAAAAGATCATTGATCAGTTAATTAAGTCTGAAGTAATAAGAATCAGCTTGAGCCCCTTCTCTTCACCTGCCATACTAGTAAGAAAGAAAGATGGGAGTTGGAGGCTTTGCATAGATTATAGATAGATAAATTCAAATACTATCAAAAACAAATACCCCATTCCAGTGATAGAGGACCTATTGGATGAACTTTATGGAGCAAAAAAAATTCCAAGATTGACCTACGGTCGGGTTACCACCAAGTGCGAATGAAAGAGCAAGACATTGAAAAAACAGCATTCAACACACACCTGGGCCATTATGAGTTTGTGGTGATGCCTTTCGGCCTAACAAATGCCCCTGCTACATTCCAAGCCATGATGAACAAGTTACTCGCAGAGTATTTGAGAAAGTTTGTGTTAGTATTCTTTGATGATATACTCATTTTCAGCAACACACTGGAGGACCATAAAGCACATCTCATTGCAGTCCTCACTGTCTTGAGAGATAATAGTCTGTATGCTAAGATGACCAAGTGTGAATTTGCCCAGAATAAGATTGAATATCTGGGCCACATTATTGATGCTCAAGGGGTTTCCACTGACCCTATTAAAATTGAAGCCATGGTCAAATGGCCAGCACCTGCAAATGTGACCCAGCTCAGGGGTTTTTTGGGCCTAACACGGTACTATAGGAGATTTATCCAGAACTATGGCTTGATATGCAAACCACTATTCGAAGCCCTGAAAAAGAATTCATTCAAGTGGGAACAACAACAACAAGAAGCCTTTGAGTTGCTGAAAAAGATAATGACACAGGCACCTGTGTTGGCCTTGCCTAATTATAAGCAACCATTCATTTTGGAGGCTGATGCTTGTGGGTATGGACTGGGAGCTGTGTTGATGCAGAACAATAGGCCCATAGCATTTATGCGTCAAGCCATAGGGCTCAAAGCAGCTGCCCTCTCTACTTATGATAAAGAGGCATTGGCAATAATCGAAGCCATTAAGAAGTGGAAACATTACTTCGCGGGCTCCTCCCTAATTATCAGAACCGACCAGCAGAGCTTGCGATACATTCAGGAACAAAAGCTCACTGAGGGGATTCAACACAAGTTGTTGGTTAAACTGCTAGGATATGATTACAAAATAGAATACAAAAGAGGAAGGGAAAATAAAGCAGCTGATGCTTTGTCGAGAGCACCAATACTAGACACTTGTCTAGCAATTACTACTGTAGTTCCCAAATGGATTGAGGAAGTAACAGCCAGCTATGAAGCTGATGAGAAATGCAAGGATCTGATTGCCAAACTCACCCTGGACAGTACTGTTGATGCCAATTACACCTTAAAGAATGGGATCCTAAGGTACAAACAGAAAATTGTCGTAGGCAACAATACTGCAATCAGAACACAAATTATTACTTCCATGCATGACTCTGCATTAGGAGGCCACTCAGGTGATCTGCAACCTACCACAGAATTAAATTGGTATTCCATTGGTCAGGGTTGAAGAAAGACGTAATTGCTTATGTAAAGGAATGTGCCACTTGCCAGAAAAATAAAGCTGAGCACACTCCTTACCCAGGCCTACTACAACCTCTCAGAGTTCCAGACAGGGCCTGGACACATGTGTCACTGGACTTTGTGGAGGGATTGCCTAAATCAGAGGGCAGGGATGTCATATTAGTGGTGGTAGATAGATTTACCAAGTATGCTCATTTCTTACCCTTGAGCCACCCATTCACTGTCAGACAAGTGGCTGATCTGTACCTGGACCAGGTCACCAAGTTACATGGCCCCCATCTGTCATTGTTTCAGATAGAGACAGGATTTTCACAAGTGCATTATGGCAGGATTTGTTCAAGGCATTGGGAGTAAAACTACACTTAAGCACTGCTTATCACCCTCAAACGGATGGACAAACCGAAAGAGTAAATCAGTGCTTAGAGGGGTACTTGAGGTGCATGACATTTGACAATCCAAAGAAATGGATATCCTGGTTATCATCTGCGGAATGGTGGTACAATACCAGCTACCACACTTCCCTCAAAATGACTCCCTTCCAGGCTCTCTATGGCTTTGCACCACCACAATTCATTGAGGTAATTATGCTGGACAATCCTAATGAAGAAGCTCTAGGATTATTACAGAGGAGGTAGCTGGCTAATGAGCTCATCAAGGATAATCTGATCAAAGCTCAAGAAAGGACAAAGAAATATGCTGACAAGAATAGAAAAGAGAGGTCCTTTGTGGTTGGCGACATGGTTTACCTGAAAATACAACCCTACAGACACACCTCCCTTGAGCCTCCACAGATCACTCAAGCTCCACTCCAAATTCTATGGTCCTTTCAGGGTTCTGACCAAAGTGGGTGAGGTAGCATACAGACTACTATTGCCAGAAGGATGTCAACTTCACCCTACATTTCATGTCAGCCAACTGAAGAAGCACATTGGCAGGAAGGTGATTCCAAGCCCAGATCTTCCCTTGGTCGACCCAGTAGGCAACATCAAGGTTGCTCCAGAAACAATCATTGAGAGAAGAACAATACCAAGGAACAATGAACCAGTGGTGCAATGGTTAATCAAGTGGACTAACCTGCCGACAACAGCAGCAACATGGGAAGATGCAGATTTCATCCGACATGTCTTCCCTACATTCCACCCTTGAGGACAAGTGTGTTCTTCAGGAGGGAGTAATTGTCATGAACCAGAGTGCTGAAGTCTGCTGTCTACAAGTGTTAAACAGTGGCATTCATTGTCAGTTATCCAAGGTCCTAGATCGCTCGTCATCACCAAGTCTATGAAGATCGTGTGGTTCCTGTTGAATGATGCCAGCAGACGGATCCCACAGCTTCTTCTTCTTCTCGTTAGTTTTCTGTTACTTTTAGCTTCCTACCGTGATCATTCCGTTGAGCTCAGCTGTGTTATAAAGCTGGAGTGGTTGTACTGGGAACCCTTATCTATGATATTATCAAACAAGCAAACCCTAGACGTCGGCGGCGCTCGGGAATACCTCTACTCTCTCACCCAGTTTCTCTATTTTCTCATCTAATTGCTCTGCTTCTCACACCTCATATTCTGAAATTATCCACTGCCTGTGATTTAATTCCTTGGAGCGTGACACACTGCACGTCTGCAGCGGAAGAACGTGCGGCCATGACGGCGGATCTGGCGTAGTCGGCCTCGGATAAATGGGATGCCGCAAGAGCATGGGTGGAGAGACGGAGAGGTAGATGGGGGACAGGGCTGCGATTCGGGCGTCGTCGGGCTCGTATTGATGGTGGCTCGGGGCGGCTCGAGGGAAGGAGAGGAGAGGAGGGAGGGAGGTTGTGGCGGCGCGAGGGAGGGTAGCTAGGGTTTGGACCAGTTTCGGGATAGTAGGGAGGGATGCGGTGGCGCGTGGCGGGATGTCGCGCGCTTGTTTCCCAAAATTTTCCTCCACACGTCCTACCCACTTACGCCCATACGACTCGCTGCAGCTGGGACCTGCCACTTTTTGATCCCCAATATCTAGTAAATGCTTTCGTAGTAACAATAAGCTAATTTCAGTGATACGTATATCTGCTAAAAATAGTTTATTTTCTCTACATCAACAGAAAATATTCAAGACTCATATTAATAATTTCAGGGTTGGGCTCTACTTGTGAGGTTGTTGCTGGCGATGTCTATGTGCGGTGTCCACTTGTAATTTGTTATGTGTGGTAAGAAGTGGGTCCTTCAACTCAGTTTGGTAGGCCTATGTGGCAGGTTAGTGGTGGTTCCCAGTAGTCACTTGAGTGACACGAAAGCGAAATGGACAAACCACGTAGGAAAAGTTGATGAGGTGGTCGATATATCATTTTAAAACATCGCGAATTAGCCAACATGACCATTTAAAGTTGTGTTGGGCCTAACACACATAATTCAGGCTAATACTCGCCCAAAAAATGAAGTGTGTTGGGTTAAAGAATTCACGGTAGGGCCCATAGATCAGTCAACGTTAGGTTAAATTAGTCAAATGGGTGCTCCTCCTTCCAGTAGCGACACATAAGCGAAAATGACACCTAAGTACTGACACGTAGGCAAGAGTGGTTAAGTGCCTGCCTAGTCATCAGCGCTAAGAATCTTATAGATGGCATGACCATTTAAATTGGTCCTAGTCTGCCAGAATTAAGTTCATGGACCATATCATTTTCATTATGACCAATTTCTATAAGAAAACTATGACCTTCCTAACTAGAAAGGTCGTAGGAAATTAGGGTATGGACCCTCCTGAATGGCCTACGACCAATTGCTGCAAAATGGTCGTAGAGTTACGACCAATATATATGTGGTCATTGTCAGAAGGTCACTAGTTAACACATTTCTTGTAGTGTGATCTAACGGGTAGGATACCCCCTCTCTCTCTCTCTCTGTCGGCGGTTAGCTTCCACCCTCTAAGTATGCTAAAGGGCGGTTTTCTGTATTATTTTTCACGCGCTAAAAATTATAAACTCTTTTAGGCATTACTTTTCACGCAAAAAATGATAAACCATCACCAATTTGTTGTAGCCATTACTTTTCACGCAAAAAATGATAAATCATCACCGATTTGTTGTAGCCATTAATTTTCACGCAAAAAATGGTAAACCATCACCGATTTGGTGTAGCCATTACTTTAATGCAAAAAATGATAAATCATCATTGATTTCTTGTAGCCATTACTATTCATGGTAAAAATGATAAACGAAACAATCTATCTATCTATGTATTTGAAGTTTGGGAGGGTTCACCATCTACTTATGTTAACTTTCGAGGTTTTGACCTGAAAATCAAATGGGTATTATAAAGGGAAATAAAAGTTCAAAAAAATGTAAAAACGAAACAATCTACCTATCTTTGTATAGAAGACGTCTGTATGATTTTTGAGGTCATTTAGAGAAGGTAGAAAAAATCCCTTTTGAGAAGGTCGAAAAAACCTAACTTATTACAAAAGCTGGTTTCAGTGAGACCTAACCAAGTTTGACATACATGATGCCATACCTATAACAACAAGGAATATCTAAAAGGGAAAGTTTCACAAAATTTGAAATTTAGGGTGAAAATGATGCCATACATGATGCTGTTTTTCGATGTTTTGACCAGAAAATCAATTGGGTATTATAAAGGGAAATAAAAAGTTCGAAAAATGTAAAAACGAAACAATCTATCTATCAATGTATAGAAGATCAGCTGTATGAAATTTGAGGTCATTTACAGATGTTAGAAAAAATCACCTTGTTAGAAAAACTGGTTTCAGTGAGACGAAACGGCATGCGCTTAAGCAAAGTGATTTTTTCAAACATCTCCAAATGATCCCAAATTTGCCATACATGATGCCATACATGTAACAACAAGGAACCCTATCTAAAAAGTATCAAAAAAGTTTGCTCAACCTTATAGCTCTATCAAAAAGAACCTCACCATGGCGCTAGTATAATTTCTAGTTCCAACTTTCGTTACCTAACCTTCAACATGAATTTTTTTTTCAAATTTATTTTGGCGTACAAGAAACAAATCCCACCTTGATTCGAGCACCACAGCCTCCAAACAATGCCGATGCCGATATCGGCATGGTCAGAATGGCTATGCTCGCCGCCACTGCTAGGTCACCGTCGGGATGCACCCTCAATCTCGTCCCCTCATTCGATCACTGACACACCAGAGATACCGCCGAGGCCAATGCCGAATGTACATGCTGATGCCAATGCCGAACATGCATGCACACCGCTGTGGGCACGGCTACGCCGCCCCGCTTTTGTGGACGCCACAGACCACCGCGAGGTCTTTCCCTTTGCCACCACACTCTTCTAGCACCCATCTATACACGCCAGTAAGGAGAGACACTAGTTTTCTCTACATTGCTCGCGTTCATGTCCGACACGGTCAGTCAAAGTTTTGAGGTAGTCGTTGATGTCGTCGACCATTTCTTCTCTTCTTTGCATGGTTAAACGCGTCTAGTTCATATCTATCTAATGTGTCTGGTCTCGCCTCATGCAGTTCTTTGTGGATGTCGATCTCATCTCGGCACCCCGCAGGCCACCTCCTCCGTGCCATCGCTGTAGAGCTCCGTTTAAAAATATAATCCTACCCATTTATTGCCCCTTGTATCAGCGTCATGGCCCCACTTGTCATTCGATATACCGAAGCCCCACTCGTTCGCGTTTTGGTCAGGGATACAGCGATGCTTACGGTCAAACAAAGATGGATGGTCTGACGTGTCTTTGCGGGCTCTACGTGGCCCCACTAGTCCGAAGATAACGGTCAACCGTCGGCCAACCGGCCGTTACAGCACCTGTGATGGTTTCAGTCAAGGGCTTGGGGAAAACTGAGGAAAAACTAAGGAGCTGGGGAAAACTGAGCACAACTAAGGACCCGAGGGCGCGAAAATAGAAAGCCCTAAAATTTATGTGTTTGTAGATCATGAAAAGCATGCTTTATGTGATAGTTATACTGTTGAGTTTATTCATGATGCTACTAAAAATTATTATGAGAGAGGAAAATATGGTTGTAGAAGTTTTCGTGGTACAAAAACACCTCTCTATATGCTAAAAGTTTCGAGGTTCCTATTGTTTATCTTCCTATGTGACATAGGCATCCCCAATGGGCCTGCCGAAGATGGTACCCGGGGTTTACTGAAGGCCCATAACCCAAAGAGCAAGAAGATTCGGAAGCCCAAGATACTATTAAGGAAAGCTAGAGTTGTAATAGGAAACATTACGTGTAATCTTGCGGGACGGGTCAGAAACCCTCCCGGACTCGGTAAACTTGTGTATTACGAAACCCTCGGCTCCACCTCCTATATAAGGGGAGTCGAGGGACAAAGAAAGGATCGAATTTACTGTCAACACAACCCTAGTTTCATATTCGTCGAGTACTTTTTGGCTGAAACCTTCGAGATCTACTTGCCCTCTACATCCAACGAAACCCTAGTCTACAATCCGTAGGCATTGACAACTTAATACCTTGTCAATTGGCGCCGTCTATGGGATCTAGAGGCGACAAAGAGCTGATCTCGATGGCACGTTCAAGATCGGCGACTTCATCGGTAGAAAGCAACATCATGGACAGAGGTAAACAGATTGAAACTGGTCTCGTTGATTTTGTTCCTCACCCGCCCTCCCGTTTGGATGCATATGCGTATCTGGAGGAGCCCATGGAGATGACGTTTGGAGAGTTCCACTTCCGCGTCGAGAAGGAAGGATCATATCATCTCGAAATTCCGATCTCGTTGGGATTATCGGCGGTCGATTCCGATATTTCGGACTCAGCATCGTCAACAGAGTCAAGCGAAGGAGAGATATCGTCGCCACGCTTCATCAGCACCAGGGCAAGTGAAAAACTCGCCAAGATCTTCAGCGACATGTCTTTCGAGTCATCTGCGGACTCCGATATAAGCAATGACTCGAGCGATATCGACAGCTTCACCTTCATCGACAGATCCACTATTGTGGGCAAGGTCTTCACCAATCTCAATGATGGTGTCACCAAACCCGACAAAGTTCAGAATCCAAAATATCATCAAATCTACGCAATCGGAGAACCAAGCCGGACAGAACCAGCGACGTCAGAGGCTTTCGACGATGCGGGAAATCCGTATGTCGATCCCGCAGACCTCACGCGAGGTTTGGGAACAAAATATATCGGACCAGGTGTTGCCTGCCAAAACCCACCGGCGAGCAGCGACGAGCAACACGAAGAGCCGGGAGGCTCCCAGGACTGCTGGTGGGCCCTGGTCCCTCGGGCAACGGCCCGCAATGCTCCGGCACACGTCCTGGCGGTTGCAAGGGCGTGCCACCTAACCTATACCTGGTCAGGAAGGTGTTGGATTGCTTCGATTAGCTTCCTGCATGGTAGATACGTAAACATTAAATACGAGCCCGATCGGCTCTCAGGTTGCCCTGTGGATCGGTTCAAAGAGCCGATTGCCCCATGGTTCACGTTGGATTTACGATGACATGGGGATCCTGCTTGATAAATACAAAGTTAAATCAATCTACGACAGTTTATGGTTTTCACCGCATAATCGGAACATCCTACACGTAGTTGAGCCTAGCAGATACGTAAGATAATGGAAAACTAGTCCTAAAAGAGGCCTAAAAATCAACATGAAGTCAATTCCCGGAACAATCCCTTCTAGGACTAGCAAACCATGCCTTACGCACTACCGGACCGTTCAACCCGTTTGCAAGGCCTAATCATGCGGATATCAAACTAATCCTTGAAGAACAAGGAACAACTATAACAGATCATATCTACTAAATAAAGAAGAAGCAAGGTGCTGCCCTTACACCTAAGATTAGGTGTAAAGGCAGCTAGATATCGAGGGGTCGCATAGCTAAGCAAACGTATTCAGAGAAACATCGATGCAAGCCCCAAAACATCTATGATAAGGGTGTTACTCGCCATCAACAAGGCTTCAGTACGAGCAACACCAGATAACGAATAAACCGATACTGCCTAGATCGCAAGATGCGATCTAGGCAGCATGATGCTTACCCGGAAGAAACCCTCGAAACAAGGGGTGGCGATGCGCCTGGATTGTGTTTGTTGTGAACATGGTCGTCCTCCTTTCTTAATAACCCTAGGTACATATTTATAGTCCGTGGACTTTCTAATTCGGGAATAAACCTAATCGTGTACGAGCTAAACTCTATATCTTGATTCTAACAAATCTACCATAATATACAGATACACGGGCAATCTAGCCCAAACTCTCGTACAAGGCCGATTTAGAGACACTTCAGGCGCATATCCTCCAAGCCCATCTCAATCACGGCCCATCTCCTGCTCTGGCTAAATTCTGGTGATAACACATGCCCCCCTGGTTTTGGTAATGATAATTTCAAAACCACTATGTTTTTTCTTCGTAGGGTCACGTCGTGGCAGAGCAGAACCGTCACAGTATCCTTTCATCATGATGCCTTGCCTTCTCAACTTCTCTGCACGATTTGACAGTTTTGGCACCATGTCCTCGGAAACCGCCGTAGCATTAAATCTCCACTATATCCCCTTTATTTAACCGCGTCGAGCAGTTCGCTTCTTCATCCCCCCGCTCCGTACTAGCCATCAGAAAACCCTCCTTCGCACCATGGATTCCTCCTCCTCCTCCTCCTCTGCCTCATCGGGTCTTTCCTCCCTATCCTCTTCCTCTCGTGAGCCGACGCCGGAGTGGGGCTCGTTGGCGGCGCACGATATCCTCGCCCCAACGACGTGGGACAAGGAGGATCACGATTCCTCCGTCTGGTCCGAGGATGACAAGTCCTTGACCGACGGAGAAGACGACTTCCAGTTCCTCGTCGATGGGGAGCTGGAGGCGGAGAGCGAGGATGACCCTGGGACGACTTCACCTCCTCCGACGAGGAGGAGGAAGAGGAGGATGACACCTCCTCCGACGAGCCGCCGGCGAAGCGCTTCCGTGCCGGGTCGGATGCCGACGACGACGACGACGATGACGAGGAGGAAGAGGCCCCTGCCGAGGGCTACGACAGCAGTGATGAGGAGCTCGCCGGTAGCAGCGCCGACGGCAGCTACGACGGTGACGACGAGGGCAGCGACGACCCTTAGACTAGGACTACTAGCATAGGACTAGTAGTAGTAATCGGCTCTTCTTTTGTTCTTCCTCTCCTGAGCAATCGGCTCTTCTCTGTAAAAATCCTCTTTATTAATGAAGAAAATGTTTCTATGTCGATTTTGCTTTCATACCAATTTTGCCGATTGTCAAAGAAAGTCAACGCGCAAAGAGCCGATGGCAGCGCATCGGCCTTTACCATAAAACGCGAGTAAGGCCAAATCAGTTGCCTATTTCAAACGGTAACCTGCAACCTTTTATCTGAAAGAGTAAACTCAGATCCCCAAATCGCCGCTCGAACAGATCCACCTTACGGCGACGCGAACCTCAGATCTCAATCGCGTAGATTCAACTCCGCAGCGAATCCAATGGCGGAATCATCCAACACCAACACTACGGTCTCTGGCCTGGAGGTAATCCTCAACCGCTCCTCGCTATCCGAGTATAGTGTTAGAAGTAACAGCAAACATCTGAATTAATGTCTCGTTCCATCATTAATTTTTAGGTATCAGACATTCTACTGCCGCATACTTCTCTTCCAAATTCTCTCTGTCTTGGCCCTCATTCTACCGAGAGTCCTGCCCATTTGATTTCATGCGAGGCCAATAGAATTCCCTTCGTGAACCAGAATTTAGATCTAACTTCCTGGGCCGACTGCTTACGAGCCTGGCCTAATCCTCCTGAAGATTGGGTTTCATGGTACAATAGAATATCCAAAACTCACCAAGCCACCTGGGAAACCGCAGGAATAGCCGATGCTCTAGCTTTATCACTGTCTCCGCTTGAGAAACATGAAAACCTTCTGAAAACCATCGGCTACTTTTGGTCTGATGCTTTGAATTGCTTCATGTTTGGCCATGGCTCCATGACACCAACCCTACTAGACGTGGCCATGATCACTGGTCTAGACATTTCATCTCCAAGCCCCTCTGCTTTTATGCTGCCAAAGGTCCCTTTCACACTCTCTTCCAAAACAGAGTGCACAAACTGGGGTGCTTATCTTCGACGCCACATGAAAAACAAAGGCCCTGTAACAGAGAAACAACACACGGCTTTCCTGAATTTCTGGTTGGAACACTTCATATTCTGTGGCCCTTCACTTGCTCCAACCAAGAATTACCTTTCCTTGGCCTATGAACTTGCCAGAGGCACCCAGCTTGGCATTGGCAAACTGTTCCTTGGAGAGGTCTATCGATATCTCCAACTAATGTCTGTCAAACTGTTTTCCCAAAAGACAGTCAAAACAGGAGGTCCCTGGTGGTTTATTCAACTATGGGCTCAGCTGTATGATACGTCTCCAACGTATCTATAATTTCTGATGTTCCATGCTTGTTTTATGACAATACCTACATGTTTTGTTCACACTTTATATCGTTTTTATGCGTTTTCTGGAACTAACCTATTGACAAAATGCCGAAAGGCCAGTTGCTGTTTTCTGCTGTTTTTGGTTTCGGAAATCCTAGTAAGGAAATATTTTCGGAATCGGACGAAATGCCATATTATTGATGATACCTACATGTTTTATGCACACTTTATGTCATATTCGTGCATTTTCTCGGAACTAACCTATTAACAAGATGCCGAAGTGCCGCTGCTCGTTTTCTCGCTGTTTTTGGTTTCGAAATCCTAGTAACGAAATATTCTCGAATTGGACGAAATCGAAGACCCAGGGGCCTATTTTGCCACGAACCTTCCGTAAGACCGAAGAGCATACGAGCTGGGGCCACGAGGTGGCCGACACCACATGGCGGCGCGGCCAAGGGGGCCCGCGCCGCCCTGTGGTGTGGGCCCCTCGTCACGCCCTCCGACTCGCCCTTCCGCCTACTTAAAGCCTCCGTCGCGAAACCCCCGAGGCGAAAAACCACGATACGGAAAACCTTACCGAGACGCCGCCGCCGCCAATCCCATCTCGGGGATTCTCGAGATCTCCTCCGGCACCCCGCCGGAGAGGGGATTCATCTCCCGAGGACTCTACACCGCCATGGTCGCCTCCGGAGTGATGAGTGAGTAGTTCACCCCTCGGACTATGGGTCCATAGCAGTAGCTAGATGGTTGTCTTCTCCTCATTGTGCTTCATTGTTGGATCTTGTGAGCTGCCTAACATGATCAAGATCATCTATCCGTAATACTCTATGTTGTGTTTGTCGGGATCCGATGGATAGAGAATACCATGTTATGTTAATTATCAAGTTATTACATATGTGTTGTTTATGATCTTGCATGCTCTCCGTTACTAGTAGAGGCTCGGCCAAGTTTTTGCTCTTAACTCCAAGAGGGAGTATTTATGCTCGATAGTGGGTTCATGCCTCGCATTGACACCGGGACAAAGGATGAAAAGTTCTAAGGTTGTGTTGTGCCGTTGCCACTAGGGATAAAACATTGGCGCTATGTCCGAGGATGTAGTTGTTGATTACATTACGCACCATACTTAATGCAATTGTCTCGTTGCTTTGCAACTTAATACCGGAAGGGGTTCGGACGATAACCCGAAGGTGGACTTTTAGGCATAGATGCAACTTGGATGGCGGTCTATGTACTTTGTCGTAATGCCCAATTAAATCTCACTATACTTATCATGACATGTATGTGCATTGTTATGCCCTCTCTATTTGTCAATTGCCCGACCGTAATTTGTTCACCCAACATGCTTTTATCTTATGGGAGAGACACCTCTAGTGAACTGTGGACCCCGGTCCATTCTTTTAATACCGAAATACAAATCGTCGCAATACTTGTTTTTACCGTTTTCTCTCGCAAACAATCATCTTCCACACAATACGGTTAATCCTTTGTTACAGCAAGCCGGTGAGATTGACAACCTCACTGTTTCGTTGGGGCAAAGTACTTTGGTTGTGTTGTGCAGGTTCCACGTTGGCGCCGAATCTCTCGGTGTTGCGCCGCACTACATCCCGCCGCCATCAACCTTCAACGTGCTTCTTGGCTCCTCCTGGTTCGATAAACCTTGGTTTCTTTCTGAGGGAAAACTTGCTGCTGTGCGCATCATACCTTCCTCTTGGGGTTCCCCAACGAACGTGTGAACTACACGCCATCAAGCTCTTTTTCTGGGCGCCGTTGTCGGGAGATCAAGACACGCCGCAAGGGGAGTCTCCACTTCCCAATCTCTTTACTTTGTTTTTGTCTTGCTTTATTTTATTTACTACTTTGTTTGCTGCATTATATCAAAACACAAAAAAATTAGTTGCTAGTTTTACTTTATTTACTGTCTTGTTTGCTATATCAAAAACACAAAAAAATTAGTTTACTTGCATTTACTTTATCTAGTTTGCTTTATTTACTACCGCTAAAATGAGTAATCCCGAAGTTGAAGTTCGTTCATTTAAGCAACAAGGAGGAGAATGTTTAAAAGATGCTTGGTATAGAATTAGTGATGCCCATAATAGGTGCACTAAGAAACACTCCACCACTATCCTACTCATGAATTTTTATGTTGGTATCTCTAGCTGGAATAGATATGTTCTTGATTGTCTCGCGGGAGGTAACTTCCTAGGTGCTCCCGCTTTAGAAGCTAGTTGCATTATTGAGAGTTTATTTGGAACACCACCTGTTAATGAAATTAAAATTGAAACCTCCCTTGAGGATGTTATGAAAAAATTGGAAACCATAGAGAAAAATTTTAGTGTTGAAACTAAGTTGGAGATGTTACTTGTTAAAACCGATAAACTTGATAAATCCTTAGGAGGAATTGATGAAAGAATTAGTGTCCTAGGAACTTGTGTTGACCATGATAATCAAATTAATAGGATTGGCGAACTTGAAAAAGCTATGGGAACCTTGGGTTCAACCTTTTCATCTTTACAGCTTTAGAGAGAAAGCTTATGTGGGAAAGGAGCAAAAGTTTATGTATGCCTCTAAAGTGCCTAAACCAAAGAAATATTATTATAGGCCTAAAATTGACAAAGCCCCTAGTACCACTGCAAATGGGGGAGCTTATGATATCAATGCTCCATCCTTCGATAACACTTGAGATACACTTCTCGCGCCTAGCCGAAAGGCGTTAAAGAAAAGCGCTTATGGGAGACAACCCATGTTTTTACTACAGTATTTTTGTTTTATATTTGTGTCTTGGAAGTTGTTTACTACTGTAGCAACCTCTCCTTATCTTAGTTTTGAGTTTTGTTGTGCCAAGTAAAGTCTTTGATAGTAAAGTAAGTACTAGATTTGGATTACCGCGCAGTTCCAGCATTTCTTTGCTGTCACGAATCTGGGTCTACCTCCCTGTAGGTAGCTCAGAAAATTAAGCCAATTTACGTGCATGATCCTCAGATATGTACGCAACTTTCATTCAATTTGAGCATTTTCATTTGAGCAAGTCTGGTGGCCTAATAAAATCCATCTTTACGGACTGTTCTGTTTTGACAGATTCTGCCTTTTATTTCGCATTGCCTCTTTTGCTATGTTGGATGAATTTCTTTGATCCATTAATGTCCAGTAGCTTTATGCAATGTCCAGAAGTGTTAAGAATGATTGTGTCACCTCTGAACATGTGAATTTTTATTATGCACTAACCCTCTAATGAGTTGTTTCGAGTTTGGTGTGGAGGAAGTTTTCAAGGATCAAGAGAGGAGTATGATGCAATATGATCAAGGAGAGTGAAAGTTCTAAGCTTGGGGATGCCCCGTGGTTCACCCCCGCATATTCTAAGAAGACTCAAGCTGTTTAAGCTTGGGGATGCCCAAGGCATCCCCTTCTTCATCGACAACATTATCAGTGTTCCTCCCCCGAAACTATATTTTTATTCCGTCACATCTTATGCACTTTGCTTGGAGCGCTCGGTTTGTTTTTGTTTTTTGTTTTGTTTGAATAAAATGGATCCTAGCATTCACTTTATGGGAGAGAGACACGCTCCGCTGTAGCATATGGACAAGTATGTCCTTAGGCTCTACTCATAGTATTCATGGCGAAGTTTCTTCTTCGTTAAATTGTTATATGGTTGGAATTGGAAAATGCTACATGTAGTAACTCTAAAATGTCTTGGATAATTTGATACTTGGCAATTGTTGTGCTCATGTTTAAGCTCTTGCATCATATACTTTGCACCCATTAATGAAGAAATACTTAGAGCTTGCTAATTTGGTTTGCATATTTGGTTTCTCTAGAGTCTAGATAATATCTAGTATTGAGTTTTGAACAACAAGGAAGACGGTAGTGGAGTCTTATAATGTTTACAATATGTCTTTTATGTGAGTTTTGCTGCACCGTTCATCCTTGTGTTTGTTTCAAATAACCTTGCTAGCCTAAACCTTGTATCGAGAGGGAATACTTCTCATGCATCCAAAATACTTGAGCCAACCACTATGCCATTTGTGTCCACCATACCTACCTACTACATGGTATTTATCCGCCATTCCAAAGTAAATTGCTTGAGTGCTACCTTTAAAATTCCATCATTCACCTTTGCAATATATAGCTCATGGGACAAATAGCTTAAAAACTATTGTGGTATTGAATATGTACTTATGCACTTTATCTCTTATTAAGTTGCTTGTTGTGCGATAACCATGTTTCGGGGGACGCCATCAACTATTCTTTGTTGAATATCATGTGAGTTGCTATGCATGTCCGTCTTGTCTCGAAGTAAGAGAGAT
>NC_061513.1:130456362-130481939 GCF_022539505.1 Lolium rigidum
AGTTGTTCTAAGTTTGGTGTGAGGAAGTTTTCAAGGATCAAGAGAGGAGTATGATGCAACATGATCAAGGAGAGTGAAAGCTCTAAGCTTGGGGATGCCCCGGTGGTTCACCCCTGCATATTCTAAGAAGACTCAAGCGTCTAAGCTTGGGGATGCCCAAGGCATCCCCTTCTTCATCGACAACATTATCAGGTTCCTCCCCTGAAACTATATTTTTATTCCATCACATCTTATGTGCTTTGCTTGGAGCGTCGGTTTGTTTTTGTTTTTTGTTTTGTTTGAATAAAATGGATCCTAGCATTCACTTTATGGGAGAGAGACACGCTCCGCTGTAGCATATGGACAAGTATGTCCTTAGTTTCTACTCATAGTATTCATGGCGAAGTTTCTTCTTCGTTAAATTGTTATATGGTTGGAATTGGAAAATGATACATGTAGTAATTGCTATAAATGTCTTGGGTAATGTGATACTTGGCAATTGTTGTGCTCATGTTTAAGCTCTTGCATCATATGCTTTGCACCCATTAATGAAGAAATACATAGAGCATGCTAAAATTTGGTTTGCATATTTGGTTTCTCTAAGGTCTAGATAATTTCTAGTATTGAGTTTGAACAACAAGGAAGACGGTGTAGAGTCTTATAATGTTTTCAATATGTCTTTTATGTGAGTTTTGCTGCACCGGTTCATCCTTGTGTTTGTTTCAAATAAGCCTTGCTAGCCTAAACCTTGTATCGAGAGGGAATACTTCTCATGCATCCAAAATACTTGAGCCAACCACTATGCCATTTGTGTCCACCATACCTACCTACTACATGGTATTTTCCGCCATTCCAAAGTAAATTGCTTGAGTGCTACCTTTAAAATTCCATCATTCACCTTTGCAATATATAGCTCATGGGACAAATAGCTTAAAAACTATTGTGGTATTGAATATGTACTTATGCACTTTATCTCTTATTAAGTTGCTTGTTGTGCGATAACCATGTTCACTGGGGACGCCATCAACTACTCTTTGTTGAATTTCATGTGAGTTGCTATGCATGTTCGTCTTGTCCGAAGTAAGAGAGATCTACCACCTTATGGTTAAGCATGCATATTGTTAGAGAAGAACATTGGGCCGCTAACTAAAGCCATGATCCATGGTGGAAGTTTCAGTTTTGGACATATATCCTCAATCTCATATGAGAAAATTATTAATTGTTGTTACATGCTTATGCATAAAAGAGGAGTCCATTATCTGTTGTCTATGTTGTCCGGTATGGATGTCTAAGTTGAGAATAATCAATAGCGAGAAATCCAATGCGAGCTTTCTCCTTAGACCTTTGTACAGGCGGCATAGAGGTACCCCTTTGTGACACTTGGTTAAAACATGTGCATTGTGATGATCCGGTAGTCCAAGCTAATTAGGACAAGGTGCGGGCACTATTAGTATACTATGCATGAGGCTTGCAACTTGTAAGATATAATTTACATGATACATATGCTTTATTACTACCGTTGACAAAATTGTTTCATGTTTTCAAAATCAAAGCTCTAGCACAAATATAGCAATCGATGCTTTTCCTCTATGGAGGAGAATTCTTTTACTTTCAATGTTGAGTCAGTTCACCTATTTCTCTCCACCTCAAGAAGCAAACACTTGTGTGAACTGTGCATTGATTCCTACATACTTGCTTATTGCACTTATTATATTACTCTATGTTGACAATATCCATGAGATATACATGTTACAAGTTGAAAGCAACCGCTGAAACTTAATCTTCCTTTGTGTTGCTTCAATGCCTTTACTTTGAATTATTGCTTTATGAGTTAACTCTTATGCAAGACTTATTGATGCTTGTCTTGAAGTACTATTCATGAAAAGTCTTTGCTTTATGATTCACTTGTTTACTCATGTCATATACATTGTTTTGATCGCTGCATTCACTACATATGCTTTACAAATAGTATGATCAAGGTTATGATGGCATGTCACTCCAGAAATTATCTGTGTTATCGTTTTACCTGCTCGGGACGAGCAAAACTAAGCTTGGGGATGCTGATACGTCTCTAACGTATCGATAATTTCTTATGTTCCATGCCACATTATTGATGTTATCTACATGTTTTATGCACACTTTATGTCATATTCATGCATTTTCTGGAACTAACCTATTAACAAGATGCCGAAGTGCCGATTGCTCGTTTTCTGCTGTTTTTGGTTTCAGAAATCCTAGTAACGAAATATTCTCGGAATTGGACGAAATCAACGCCCAGGGTCCTATTTTGCCACGAAGCTTCCAGAAGACCGAAGAGGAGACGAAGTGGGGCCACGAGGTGGCCACACCATAGGGCGGCGCGGCCCCCCTTGGCCGCGCGGCCCTGTGGTGTGGGCCCCTCGTGCCGCCTCCTCGACCTGCCCTTCCGCCTACTTAAAGCTTCCGTCGCGAAACCCCCGCACCGAGAGCCACGATACGGAAAACCTTCCAGAGACGCCGCCGCCGCCGATCCCATCTCGGGGGATCCAGGAGATCGCCTCCGGCACCCTGCCGGAGAGGGGATTCATCTCCCGGAGGACTCTACGCCGCCATAGTCGCCTCCGGAGTGATGTGTGAGTAGTCTACCCCTGGACTATGGGTCCATAGCAGTAGCTAGATGGTTGTCTTCTCCCCATTGTGCTATCATTGTCGGATCTTGTGAGCTGCCTAACATGATCAAGATCATCTATCCGTAATTCTATATGTTGCGTTTGTTGGGATCCGATGAATAGAGAATACTTGTTATGTTGATTATCAAAGTTATGTCTATGTGTTGTTTATGATCTTGCATGCTCTCCGTTACTAGTAGATGCTCCGGCCAAGTAGATGCTTGTAACTCCAAGAGGGAGTATTTATGCTCGATAGTGGGTTCATGCCTCCATTGATATCCGGGACGAGTGACGGAAAGTTCTAAGGTTGTGGATGTGCTGTTGCCACTAGGGATAAAACATTGGTGCTATGTTCAAGGATGTAGTTACTCGATTACATTACGCGCAATACTTAATGCAATTGTCCGTTGTTAGCAACTTAATACTCGGAGGGGTTCGGATGATAACCTGAAGGTGGACTTTTTAGGCATAGATGCATGCTGGATGGCGGTCTATGTACTTTGTCATAATGCCCAATTAAATCTCACTATACTCATCATAATATGTATGTGCATGGTCATGCCCTCTTTATTTGTCAATTGCCCAACTGTAATTTGTTCACCCAACATGCTGTTTATCTTATGGGAGAGACACCTCTAGTGAACTGTGAACCCCGGTCCAATTCTCTATACTGAAATACAATCTACTGCAATACTTGTTCTACTGTTTTCTCTGCAAACAATCATCTTCCACACAATACGGTTAATCCTTTGTTACAGCAAGCCGGTGAGATTGACAACCTCACTTGTTTCGTTGGGGCAAAGTACTTTGGTTGTATTGTGCAGGTTCCACGTTGGCGCCGGAATCCCCGGTGTTGCGCCGCACTACATCCCGCCGCCATCAACCTTCAACGTGCTTCTTGGCTCCTCCTGGTTCGATAAACCTTGGTTTCTTTCTGAGGGAAAACTTGCTGCTGTGCGCATCATACCTTCCTCTTGGGGTTCCCAACGAACGTGTGAGTTACACGCCATCACCCACCCACCCCACCCCACCCTACCCAACCCAACCCACCCAACCACTCACCTTCCGGCGATATTCACACAAAAAACCGGCGAAATTCCGGTGGCCCCAGATCTAGATAGATCTGGCCACCACTTTTTTAAAAAATTCAAAAAAATAATAATTTTGTGGCCCATATTGGCATAGTGCGCCACATAAGTTTTCAAGAAAATTCTGTGGCGCATATTGACCTAGTGCCCACCACAGAAGTTTCAAAAATTATGTGACGCATGTACATATGTGCCACAGAATTCAAATACTAGTCGCTTGGCAACTGTGACGACCTGGATATGCGCCACGGAATTGAAATTTGGTGCGCCACAGATAGCCTATTTTCCACTAGTGTGACTTCGGCTTTTGTTTCGTCCAATTCCGAGAGTATTTCCTGTACAACTTTTCTGAAATGCAAAAACAACAGAAAACAGGGAACTAACACTGTGGCATCTTGTTAATAGGTTAGTGCCGAAAATCATGTAAAAGTGCAACGAAGTGTAAGCAAAACATATATGAATTGGTGTAAAACAAGCATGGAGCATAAAAAATTATAGATACATTTGAGACGTATCACACCTACAACCTAGTGCGCCACAAAAAGTGGACACTTAATAAACAAACTGGGCTAATGCTGTGTTTTCTCAGAAACACAGCATTATCCCAGTGGTTGCGCCCATTGTTAGGCTTGGGTAGCTCAGGTTCGAACCCTGGCTGCCCTTACTTTTTTTCCTTTTTTTAAATAGTTTTCTTACATTTTCAAGAAAGTACACAACATGTAATAATTAATAGAGATTATCAATTAAAAATTACTTGTCTCACACACATGTGCTTGTTTCTCACACACATGTGCTTGTTTCTCACACACACACACACACACATGTACTTGTCTCACACACACACACATGTGCGTGTCTCTCTCACACACATGTACTTGTCACACACACACATGTGCATAGACCAAAAAAGATCTTCGTCCCGGCTCCGAGCTCTAGCGTCTCTTCGCAATCTTCTTGCCCTTGTTGTTGGCGGTTGAATGCTTTATGCTGGCCACCTTGAGATTTCTTCGGAACGGACAACCTTTAGAGGGTAGGGAGGTCTTCCTTCTTACTTTACTATCAGTATGCATGTCGAAGTGCTTGTCGAATTCCTCCTCGATCTTCGGGTCACCATTCTTGTCCAAGTCTTCCTCGTTGGCGTCTCCTTGCATTCCTATGATGCTCCTCTTGCCCCTCTTCACGGCAACACGGCTAGGCCTCAACGGGCCCTGTTGCGAATGTATCCTTTCATGACACCGTGCTTCCTTTCGAATGGCATCATGTTGTCGAGGAACGTCGGGCCGAGCTGCCTGATGTCATCAACGACATGGAGAAGGAGATGGACGTATATATCATAGAATGCGGGCGGGAAGTAAATATCGAGCTCGCATAGTATCACCACGATCTCATCCTGTATCATCTTGAGCTGCCTCACGCCGATCAACTTCCTGGTGATAATGTCGAAAAAGTTGCAAAGGCCAAACAGCGTATCATGGACGTGCTCGTCCATTATCCCTCGGATCGCAACAGGAAGTATCTACGTCATGAGCACGTGACAATCGTGAGACTTCATCCCGGTGAACCTCTTCTTGGCTACGTCCAGATATCTGCTTATATTCCCCGAGTAACCGTGAGGAACTTTCACTCCTAGGAGGCACCTGAAAAACTGCTCGAGCTCCTCCGGACTCGTTGTGAAGTAGGCAGCGGGACCACCGCGTTCTTCTTAGCCCTTTTGCGGAGACGTTGAGTCCCTTCCGTCTGATCATCATCATCGTCGTTGTCATCAGTATCGGGGGCTTGAAGATCTTTCCTGATGCCAAGATGTTTCAGATCGTATCTTGCTTTCGTCCCATCCTTGGACTTTTCCGAGTCGCAAAGAGTGCCAAGCAGACTCTCGGTAACGTTCTTCGTAATGTGCATGACATCGAGGCTGTGGGGCGTGTGCAGGACCTTCCAGTACTCCAAGTCGTGGAAAATAGACCTCGCTTTCCATACACCGAGCAACGGCTCTGGCTTCGGTCGCTTCTTTCCCGGCGCTGGGCACTCCTTCCAATTTTTCAGAAGATCTTCGATTTCTGCGCCGCTCCTCGGGCGCGGGGCTCCATCGGACGCATCTTTACCATTGAACAGATCGCCGTGTTTTCTCCACGGGTGATCCAAGCGAAGCCACCTTCGAGCACCTGGGTACACGGTTTTTGAGGACCCGTGATCCCTTGGTAGCTGTTGATGCGGGGTCTCGTCCATGCACTTCACATAGCCGCAGAATCCGTGGCCGACCTGGGCAGATACATATGCGTAACTGGATAGTCCGTGACCGTCGTGATCAATGCAGCTCTCATATCGAAATATTTTCTAGTGTAGGCATCCCACGTACGGGGTGGCGTCTTCCACAACGTGTCTAACTCCTCCTTCAGCAGCCTGAGATACAAATGCATGTGACACCTGGTTGTTTCGGCCCCTAAATAAGAATACGCAGGTGTATGTACCTTTGCTTGGTGCACATCCACGGGGGTAGGTTGTAAGGCCATACAAA
The DNA here is from genome assembly GCF_022539505.1 of Lolium rigidum. Taxonomy (NCBI): domain Eukaryota; kingdom Viridiplantae; phylum Streptophyta; class Magnoliopsida; order Poales; family Poaceae; genus Lolium; species Lolium rigidum. Next base: position 130,462,590 of record NC_061513.1, read on the forward strand.
CATAGGCCAGGTGCTATGCGTGCTACTCTGGTTGCCGAACGGATTGAGTCCATTCGTGCTCATACCCAGACTGATGTTCATTGCGTCGCCCCCGAACCTAGGGAAGACGATGTCCAATGCTTCCCACTAGCTAGCGTCTGAAGGGTGTGTTAGGATATAACCCATCTCCGTATCTTCTTCGGGCTTCTCCCTTTTCGCGTGTCATTGCATGAGCTTTGCTTCCTTAGGGTCCATGAAATACCGCTGCAAACGGGGAGTGATAGGAAAGTACCATGCCACTTTTCGAGGTACCTTCTTGTTCCCAACGTTGTACCGTCCGTGGCCGCACACCGGACATGTGGTTCTGTCCTTGTACTCGCCCCGATAAATCACACAATCATTGATGCAGGTGTGGTATATTTCGTGCGGTAGGTCAAGAGGGCACAGGACTTTCTTGGCCTCCTCGATACTACTTGGCAATGTGTTCCCCTCTGGGAGACGATCGTGCCAGAATTTCAAGTTCTTGCTGAAGCTGGCGTCAGTCCATTTTTTTTGCGTCTTCATCTGCAGATAATCAAGCCTTACATGCACGCGCGTATCCTGCAGACGGCACCCAGGAAAGATCGGAGTCATCTCGTCTTTCTCCAATTGCGCCAGCATGGCTCTCCCTCTAGCTGCAGCTCTATCGTTGCTCGTCTCCTGGAGGAGCAGATCTTGAACATGAGAGTCCCGCAAGGCCGAAATTAGCGGGGTCGCGCCGGAATCTTCTTCTTCATGATGATCTTTTCCGCCGACGTCTTCTTCTTCATGATGATCTTCTCCGCCGACTTATTCTTCATGATGATCTTTTCCGCCGACATGTGGTGCTTCGTCATCTCGCTCGCCATGGTCTACATGTGCACCATTTGTTGGGGCCGGCCGCGCCTGGTTGTCTCGCATGAAACCGCTCCTCAGCAGGTGCTCCTCCAATTGTCCGGAATCAGGATTGATCCAGCGCACGAGTTTGCATGATCGACACGGACATCTTATCTGGCACCTATTGTTCCGAATCATGTCCTCCTTCACGTCTTTCTTGTATCTAGAGATTCTAGCGGAACTCGTCGTGAGGACCATGTTTGCCTGCCAATGGTATACATAGAGCAGAAAATAAGAACCGCAACACATGCACACACATGCATGCACCTCTCGTAAAGGTATACATAGAGCGGAAAAATTCAGCATGACCTCTCCTAAAGGTAGGACGTATGGGTAGTGCAAAAATTTGCCGAAACGGAAATGAATTAACGTTTCGGCAAACATCCATGCACCACACCGGCACACACACAAGCGCTTCACCTGCAACAAGCATCCATACACACCGACGACCACACAAGATCGACATGGATATGCATGTCCCCTCCAACTATTCACCTTGTGGATTCGATATCGAGACGAGACCGCGATCGTTGAGTTAGAGAGGAGGAGCGAGTATGGAGAGCCTTCTCCTCACCACCAATTATGTATCAACTAAGTTAAGTGCAATAAGTACCAAAGCAAGTGAAAAGTATGATCAAAATGGGATGAGAGAGAAGGGGGACGACCTAGATGGAGGAGAAAGAAGAATGGCTTGGGTAGTGTGGTAGGTGGGGGTTGGCACTTTTCTAAATCTACACAGAATGTCTTGATTCTGTGGCGCATCAGAGCTGGTGCGTCACAAAATGCCTTAATTATGTGGCGCACCTAGTCCCATGCGCCACAGAAATAGTGAAACCAATGATTGGTGCTGGCCGAGTGTGGGGCCCACTAAATTTCTGTGGCGCATGCGTGCCAGATGCGCCACAAAAATAAGCTATTTCTATGACGCACCGTGTCTGGTGTGCCACAGAAATAATTTCTATAGCGCACCGCCTATAGCTAATTTCCTACTAGTGAGATGGCGGTGGCTGCTAGGGTTTCCACCCTAGCCGCCGCCTCCGTTTCTTTCGTGGGACGAGGTTCAGTGTCCATGCTTCAAACAAACAATGTTTTGTTCTGAACCGCTGCACTTTCATTTTTCAAGTGGAAAAAACCTCCAAATGACATCTTTTTGGAGATGACCCTACGTGAAGCTAACTTTTTTTTTTTTGCGAGGTAAACTGATAATATTAAAGCCAGGAAATTACAGAAAGACACCCAACAAAGAAGAAAATTACAACCAAGTCCTTCTGCAACACAAAGCCGCCGGCAAGGAGCAAGACGTGCCGATGGCGCGCCGCCGCCGCATCTTCCCTCAAGCCATGGATCGGAAGATGTCCCCATGCGGACGGGAAGTCGTCGGTCCTCGAACTCCGGAGAGCCTCCACCCTACTCCATCGGCAGCCAAGCCCAGCTTCAACATCAACAGCAACCACAGCTTCACCTGGATCCGCCGCCCCGAGATCCAGTGGGGGAAGAGACGCACGCGGCGATCCTCGAGGACCGCAAGCGCGCAAGGAAGTCGACCGCTTGACGCCGGAGCTCCGGAGAACGCCGTCGTCGGAGGAGGAAGCCGCCGACACCAAAACGCCCACCACCGACGCCACCGCCTCCAGGACGCCGCCGGCAGGCACTCCCTCTAACCCTACACTATATACATGGCGAGATCCGTTGGCTGTTGGACCGTTGGTGCATGTTGCAAATTTCGGTCAACTATAGGGGATTGACGTCACATGCAAAGGAAAAGATAAAACATGCTAAAAACCATCCGTTTCCAGTGGCATGACTGTAGCCACTTTGTTTTGTTCTAGAGCAGTGAACTGAAGGGCCTTTAACTGAATGGAGCACTGAATATTCACCACACTGAGCTGTGGAAACTGAACCTTACATAATCTAGTGTCCCCTAGATTCAGATTCTAATACCGGGAGTCGTCACAGGATCGAGTTGACGCATGTCTTAATCACAGTTTTCATCTACTCGGATTTGATATATACACGGAGCTGCTGACGTTGTGAATCCTCCTCCTCCGGTTGTTGTAATGTCAGGTTTCTGTTGATGGTCCAACTTAAGTGACAGTGGCGACAGAATACATGCAAGAAAATTGAAGCTATATATATTCTGATGCTTCTCAAGTGGCAAAGGCCTGTAGTAGACAGTAGGATGCCTGATGTCATGATTCACAAATGGAGTAAGTGCTATTCTGAATTGTACTTTGGACATATTCTGCTTATTTCTGAGGTCACAAGAAATAGACTGCATGTGCCTGTTACTCTATGCAACCGATGTAACAGCTTCTCAGAATAAGCTTGTTTTTTTCGAAAATGGGCTCTTTATTACTTGCGCAATAGATCCGGTCTCTGCATAACTAAGATGCACACAGCCGCACACGAATCCGTTACAAAACCACACAATAGGGTTCAAAGATAAAACATAGTCGAACGAACGGTAACAAGAACTAGCTAGGTGGGTCTAGCCGAAGGTCACGCTGTCACCCATGTTAGGAGAAAATATCCCTCGTCGTATCCTCCAACTGTGAAGACACCTCCGTAAATAGGTCTCGGTGCTCCACACGCTGCAGCGGTATCCATGAGCGAAGCAAAACTATGCACCGGTAGATGACCTCCAAAAAAGAAGAAGAAATATTATTGAAAATCTTGTCATTTCTACATAGCCATAGCGACCAAATGATTGCATTCGCTCCCATCCTTATAAGACGTTTAAACCTAACATCCACACCATAAATTGGCAACACTACGTAGTGGGTATAAGGTAGACCCAATTTAGATGGCTGACCATATAGACCTAGCAAACTTACATTGAAAAAAATAAGTGTTTAATAGTTTCGTCCATGCCAGTTTATTTCATACATTGGAAGAATAAGCTTGTTTAGGGGAGGAGCTCAATCGATGTCGGCCAAGCATCTCTATATCAACACAAGATCGCGCTGGATTTTCCCAAAGTTTCTGCCCAGAGCACCGCAATTAATTCTTTGATTCTTTTTTACCTGTACCTTCTAGAAAAAAATAATCTCAACTGCAGACTTAATAACACATCTGACAAATATTTTTCATAGAGGTGCCAGTATATGGTGCCTCCTTATCTCCATACATCTTTCACTTATAATGTACTTGATGAAATACATATAGTTCCTCTCTTGAATTTGTATTTACAGCACTAGCTTTGAAGTTCAAACTTTACTCTCAGAACTTCCACAACATACTATTCACTAGACAGAACCGAAGATACCAAGAGCCCAAGCCTCTAGAACCTAAAAAGGACAAATATATTAGTAATACTGCGCATGCATAGGCATAAAGTCGTGATATATTCCCTGTAATTGTGAGCCAACAGAATGTGTGGAAACCAGAAAACTAGGGCCGCGAAATCAGATTCATGCAAGGACGGCTTAGCTCGAAGGGTCGTTATACACTGGTCAAAAGGGAATTGGAATGGAGGGAGGGAGGTTCCTTTGAATATATGCATAGTACTTTTCAAATGGCAATCATAGTGTAACACTAAAAAAAATCAAAAATATATAGAGAAGCATAGCTTGCACCTGGTGAACACTATAATATATTAACAACCGCCAATTAATTAATCCGAGCCCTACCGTGAGCCACTACAGGGGAATCACAGAAAGAACATCAACCTCTACTTGCACCAATGCTAGGCATATATACTTTTTCATATGCTCCTGCAATTTCAATATCTTTTATAGTACCAAGTTGGTATGAAATATATATGGGAAGTTCATATAACGCCCGACCTCGAGGTAAAAGACAGCTCTAATTGTGCCCTTGTTGTTCTTTGGACAACGAAACACCGGATACTTGTTGACTAATTAATAAAAAATAGCGTGACTTCTGCATTTGCATGATAGGAATATTTTCTTATTTTTTCTGTACCTGAAGCATTATATTTCGTCCTTTTAAATGTATTTCCCATGTTAAATACTTCATAACCTTATTCAAATCTTTGATGTAGTTTCAAGTAATGACTTACTAGGGTATTATAATAAACATAAAATTCATATGTACCTCTATGAAAAGTCTCCTAATTCTAGATTAAGGCATAAGGATATCAATATTGTTTAGAACCATGGATTGAGATTCACTCCTATGGACGCAATAATATGATTTAAATATGTATCAGAAAATTTCACAAACACATAAATTTCATGGGCATCTATTTCATATATATAGAAAACAAATAGTGCAAGGGAAATAATGAGATAAAGTAAGACATCAATTTTATACAAATTGGGGGAAACCTATAGAATTTAACTACTAATCATCCTGGTCTTCATCATCAACATGTGTGGAAGGAGCACCATCATCCTCATCATCTGAGAGAAACTGCAAGTTTTCCAAGTCATTTACTTCCATCTTGTGTCCTCAATCCACATGATGCCCGGTGGCTCTCTCCCCGACGATATATGTCCATTGGCACATCTTAGACCTTACATCAACCCTTTGTGCCCTCACATTTGTGGCCTTGAAAAATAAAAAAAGATGGCCTTGAGATATTTCATAATCATGTTGCCTTTATTCTACTTCGATGAGCTAGAAGAACCTACACTTGTAAATGTGGCAGTGGTGGTGATGTTGGGACCATCCCTCACGGGTTGGGATATGGTGTGGAGCACCTCAGGATAAGTATTCATGATGGCGTGAGTACTTGCGAGGTTTATATGACCTTGAATGCAAGGATAGTTGATTTCTACATGTGTCTCAGTCACAACCATCTTCATCTCGTGATAAAGAAAATTTATGACATCAATGTTGAGACCATCCTTGGTGCGGCACTACAACACGACACGCATGCCACGACAGCTTTAAACACCAAGGCCCACACGTAACCACCGTTCTTTGCTAGCACGGAAAAAAGAGCTATCAGTGATAATTATGTCGGGAAAACTACAAAGTCAGCATTTTTTTTGCTCGGCACTTCGTCATACTCCGAGCTAGCGCATGCACAACACATTTTGGTGAACGCCACCCTACAATGACTGGCAGTGCACGGTAAGGTGTCAGACATAACTCGCGACGATGGTGACTAAATTTCGCTTTGAAAGGTGTGTGTGTGTCAACGCATGCTTTTTTTTGGAAGCACTTTCATTATCCAGAATGATTTATATAATATAAATCAAATATAACATTATAGAATTTAGAATATACATAATGAAATTTCAGCTGAAACAATATAGATATAATCATATATTATACACATAGTAGTTCTCAACCCAACAAGTTCAGAATTCATCTCATACATATATAGCAAGCTACAACCCGAATGTTAATAACTTCAGACTAAGTTCAGATGGTATGCACCGTCAAGATCAGAGACCCCTTCTTGACTCCAGACTGGAAGGCGCAAACATCACCTTCCTCGAGGTTGTTTTGTACAACATATAGTCTAGTTCGAGATGAAACTGACAATACCATCATCATGATAGTTCACATGAACTTTCGCTTTGGCATCTTCACAAAAGAGACATGTGACTGTCATGTTCTGTTATGTTCTTCTTCAGATGTGTAAGGTTAAGGCATCATATACTTACTAACGAAAGAGCATGAAAAGTACTATACGTGAAGAAAGAAATAGTTATGTTTATATTAAGTCACTAGAGTAAGATTGTCTTGCATTAGCATGGCTAGAGTTGGAATATGATTACCGTCATTTTGTTGCAGATTGTCGCCTTGTTCATGGTGCATACACACTAAGGGTTTTTGGCATATATCTTCTAACTATCTGCTTCAAATTGTTTTTTCTCGACGTCATTGCTAAACCTATAACCAAGGGAGTACTTCTCTAATGAAAGAATATTAGAACCTGAAACCAATGGTAAATTTTATCATTCATATGCGTCTATGTGATCACAACCATAAGATAAAACAAGTAACGCCTCGTGGTAGAGTGCACTGTTGAGACATGTGGAACTTGTTGTTGCATTTCTTCAACTTAGACATAGCTAGTTTAAATTGTAGAGAAAAATAAAGATCACAGAATCATTAGATAGCTAGCAAGGATGTAACACTTATTTAAATTGTCGGATCAAATGCTAGCTAACATGGATGTCACACTGATTATTTGAACTGTGAAATGATTAGTTACCTAACAAGGATGTATCAAAAGCTAGATAACAAGGATATCACACTGATTATTTGAACTGTTCAGATCATTAGCTAGCTAACAAGGACGTTATATTTATTTAAACTATCAGATCATTAGCTAGCTAATAAGGACGTAATACTTATTTGAACTTTCAGATCATTAGCTAGCTAACAAGGATGTCACACTGATTTTTACCATTAGATCATTGGCTGCCTAACAAGGGATGGTAGTTTCTAGATCCCAATGCACACTAATTAAACCATAAACAATGTTGAATATGTAAACAATCCCATACATACCAATACCTGCAACTTTAACCATATATACGAGAAATTGGGGATGTACCTAATTATGCTAGGGCGTGGTGAAGATACACGCCACCACGGCCAAGATCCGTGCCACGATGGCAGACGACGTGGTCAGCCCAGCCTATCATAGAGGTGCACACCACCGCGGTCGAGGTCTGTGCTGCCGCGGCAGACAGTATGGTCTGTCCGGCCTATTGGAAAGGTGCACGCCACCAGGGTCGAGGTCCGCACCGCCGCGGCAGACGGTGTGGTCGATCCGGCCTATCGGAGAGCTACACGTGACGGCGGTCGAGATCTGTGCCGCTGCGGCAGAAGGTGTGGCCGATCCGTCCTATCAGAGAACTGCATGCCATCGCGGTGATGCGATGCGGAGGGCCAGGTTTTCGTGCGAGTGGGGGATTTTTTTTCTGGATAAAGCTGAGAGAATTCAAAATAATTCAAAACATGGTGGAACCTTCCCATGGAGTCTTGTTATGTTACCTACAACCTAGAGAAATAATAATGGAAAAGAAAATATAGAGATATGAAGTTTTTATGCCAAAAGCTTCAAAACCACTTCCTAGTCCATGAGCTACTAGCTATGAAGATGCAGGGCTTTCTGCTCAGTACACCTCCCAAATACCCACTATGTTTACAAACTTTGTCCAAATGAGTCCAAATTCGTCACACTTGTGTATCTTTGAATTGCAAACAATATCTAGTCGGCCAAAATGTAATATATTGTTCAAATAATACAATTTTACAATTTTCATGCCAAAAGCTTCAATTTCCCTTAGTCCCTTTATTATTTGGGTGCCCCTATTTTACTTAGTGTTACTCAGTTTTTCCCCTCCGGGCCCACTTGTTTTACTCAGTCCAACTCAGTTTTGCCCTTCCGATAAACATTTCCTCACTTTTCCCACTCTTAGTTCTACTCAGTTTTCCTAACTTGTACTCACTGGCTGATCTCTGATTGGTCGAGATGTATGTCACACGGATCTTGGTTGGTTGAAAGCTCAACGAACGCTTGCACCGTTCGATCATTTATGATCGGACGGCTTGTATATCTCTCTCTACCATGATGGACGCATACGGAGACAAGAGCAGAGCACATACCTACCAACCCTGGCAGTCGCATATTCCAGTCGCATCTTCCTCTCTCCTATTTCCTCTCTTACTCCGGCGGTCGCGGCGGCGCGGATCTAACCATGCGTGCGGCGGCATGCGGTGGTGCGGACCTAACCGTGCGTGCGGTGGCGTGCGGCGACGCGGTTCTAAGAGTGCCGGTGAGGATCTAACCGTCAGAAATAGTTGAAATGTCTCTCTCTGTCTCACTTTCGTTTCTCTTCTCAGATCTGTTGAATGATGAAGAACCCCAAGACGGCGGCCGTGCCGACAGTGGTCATCGATGCCATGAACATTGAAGCCATCGCCTACAACATCTCTTCGACGGCGCAGATCCAGCATTCAATGTCGGAGCCTATTGATGTCTCACTTCCGTTGCCCTCCTCAGATCCGTTGTTGATGAAGGACAACAAGACGGCGGCCGTGCCGACAGTGGTCATCGATGCCACGAACATTGAAGCCATCGCCTACAACATCGCTTCGATGGCGCAGATCCAGCATTCAATGTCGGAGGCGGTTGATGTCTCACTTCCGTTGCCCTCCTAAGATCCGTTGCTGATGAAGGACAACAAGACGGCGGCCGTGCCGATAGTGGTCATCGATGCCACGAACATTGAATCCATCGCCTACAACATCGCTTCGACGGCGCAGATCCAGCATTCAATGTCGGAGGCTGTTGATGTCTCACTTCCGTTACCCTCCTTAGATCCGTTGCTGATGAAGGACAACAAGACGACGGCCGTGCCGACAGTGGTCATCGATGCCACGAACATTGAAGCCATCGCCTACAACATCGCTTCGACGGCGCAAACCCAGCCTTCAATGTCGGAGCCAGTTGATGTCTCACTTCCGGTGCCAAGAGTGCGAATCGATGCCAAGACGATTGAAGCCATCGTCTACAACCGCGCTGCAAAGCCGCCGATCTAGCCCTCCGCAGATCCGTCGCTGATGAAGTACACCAAGACAGCGGCGGTTCCGACAGTGGTCATCGATGCCACGAACATTGAAGCCATCGCCGATAACATCGCTACAACGGCGGATGGCGCAGATGACCACCCCTCAGCCGCCCGTCGTCTCGGCCTTTCTTGCCCATCGCTGCGCGGCCGTGTTCGACGCCGCAAATTGGGATAAATTATGATAAATTTGTATTTTTCAATTTCCAATTGGGATAAAATTGTTCGAACTACTACCTCCGTCTCAAAAAAAGCTTCTCCACGTTCTTGATGTGTCCGTGTACATCCGTATGTATGATTTGAATTCTATCCCAACTTGATTGGGAAGATATTGATATGTATTTGATCCGGAGGCTGGTACATGCTTTCACTTTTGGGATCCCTTCACTTTTATAAAATGTTCATGCATGCTAAAATTATCGTGCGCATTACTTAGCACAACTAGGAAATTGTACGACAAAATACAGTGCTTAGAGCCACAACAAAATACGAGTGGTTAGAGCCATCTACCGAATAACAATTCTATACTAAATCGTCTACCAGAACCACATAACTGCTAGGACAGGGATGACACCTAATAAAACTGCCCAGATGAATCTACTTTTCTCCTCCCCCATCACTTTAAGTTCATGTTCTAGATTTTATACCACTTGATCAAATACAGCAAGATCTGTCTCAACTCTCAACTTCTCCTTGCGAATAAGCTCTGAATTCTTCTTTTCTTCCTCCACAATACGCTTGAGCTCGAATATCATCAGGTTTTTACGGGCCAATTCATCACCTAAATTGGCCACCTTCTCCTCCAAATCCATCCTCTAGCTACACCACTGGGTTGATTCATCTTGGTATGCAATGTACCATGGATCATCGGCTTGCCTGGCTAACTGTAACAATAATGGAAAAAAGAACAACTGAAATCACTCCAACAGGCCATGGCGGCACTTCAAAATCAACGGTTGTACAGAGAGCTGAAGCTAGATACCTGCACTTCCGACGAGGTAGGAGAAGTAGAACGTGGCCACGACATGATCGAATCCCCACCCTCGCCGGTGTACCCGCTACGACCAGACATTGAGGACTATTTCGTACCTGCAAACTCCAATAAATTACGGGAACCGAATCGATTAGGGGGCGGGGGAGGGAGAAGCGGATGTCTTACCAATCTATACTACCAATTGGTGCGCGGAACAAATCCCGTTCGTCGTGGGCGGCGGATCTGCTTGCGGCGGACTTTCCTGCGGTGGGTACAATGCGTGCGGACGAAACAAGTGCTGGAGCCGTGGATGACGTGCAGCACCGCAGTCCGTCCGACGCCGCCGGGGGACAGAGCCGGCGGCGCGACGAGGTGCCGGCGATGGCTGCTCCGTCCGACGGTGGAGAACGAGCTGTCAGCGGTTCTCCGGTCTAGCTTAAGAATAATTAATTAGCGAACTTGTTGCTTCTCTCTGTGATATTCTCTAAAGACATATATCAGAGCGGCAATATGTGTCTTTTCCTGAAAAATAGACAACCCCACTGGTCATTGGCTGCGGAGGCCCCACAGAGCGGCAATATATGATTTTCTCTAAATAAATAGACGACCCCACTGGTCATTGGCTGCGGCAGCCCCACAGAGCGGCAATATGTCTTTTCCTGAAAAATATACGACCCCACTGGTCATTGGCTGCGGCGGCCCCACAGAGCGGCAATATATGATTTTCTCTAAATAAATAGACGACCCCACTAGTCATTGGCTGCGGCAGCCCCACAGAGCGGCAATATATGTCTTTTCCTGAAAAATATACGACCCCACTGGTCATTGGCTACGGAGGCTTCACAGAGCGGCAATATATGATTTTCTCTAAATAAATAGACGACCCCACTGGTCATTGGCTGCGGCAGCCCCACAGAGCGGCAATATATGTCTTTTCCTGAAAAATATACGACCCCACTGGTCATTGGTTGCGGCAGCCCTATAGAGCGGCCCCATTTGTCATTGACAGCACCGCGTATAAAATCATGAAATAAAACGGCCCACACGTCAACGATAGATGGATGGCTGCTCCGACGTGTCTCCTGACCCTACCCGTCAGCACGAGACGGTCAGGGAGGAGCTGCCCCTGTGCGGCCCCACCCAATCAGACTAACGGTCAAGGCCTCTGACCTGACGGCTACTGGCCGTTCCAGCACTTGTGCGTGTTTCAAACTAGAGGAGGAGAAAACTGAGGAAAAACTAAGGGACTGAGGAAAACTGAGTACAACTAACGAACCAGGGGCACGAAAATAGAAATCCCTATGATAATATGATGAACAATCTGATCATAATTTCACAATTTATCGGATCCCAAAACACAACACCGATTACATCATATGGATCTCAATCATGTAAGGCAGCTCATGAGATCATTGTATTGAAGTCCGTGGGAGAGAGTACCAACTAGCTACAGCCGAGAACCCGTAGTCCAAGGGGAAACTACTCACGAACCATCATGGAGTCGAAGTAGAGGCGGTGGAGTCGATGGAGATGGCTCTGGGAGTCAATCCCCGTCCCGGCAGGGTGCCGGAACAGGAACTTCTGACCCCCGAAGCTTGTCTGGACGATGGCTGGATTATTTATGGTTTTTGCGTCGAAGGCAATATATAGGTCGAAGGGCGAGGTCGGTGGGCGCCAGAAGGCCCCACACCACCACACGCCGCCAGGGGGCCGCACCAAGGGCTGGTGTGGCCTTCCTGGTGCCCTCCTCCGTCTCTGCTCTGGACTCCGTCTTCGTGTCAGGAAAAATATGAGGTTTGGCTTTTGTTTCGTCCAATACCGAGAATATTTCTTGTACAACTTTTCTGAAATACAAAAACAGCAAAAAACAGGAACTGGCACTGTGGCATCTTGTTAATAGGTTAGTTCCGGAAAATGCAGAAAAATGCCACGAAGTGTAGAAAAAATATATAGAAATTGGTGTAAAACAAGCATGGAGCATCAAAAATTATAGATACGTTTGCGATGTATCACGGGCTAAGGTTTTAACAAGAGTGATTAGAGGTAATCAACAGGGGTCAGGCCCCTAGTAGAGATCAATCGGCCTATTAATCGCTAATTCGGCCTAGTTTTTGAACAATGATTTATGTAAGTAATCAATCTCATTTGTTTAATTTATGTTGATGATGAATTGTTGGGCACAAATTTGTTCTAGAGATCAATCGGCCTATTAATCGCTAATTCGGCCTAGTTTTTGAACAATGATTTATGTAAGTAATCAATCTCATTTGTTTAATTTATGTTGATGATGAATTGTTGGGCACAAATTTGTTCAGGGTGGGGTCAGTGAACCATTGTTGTGTACAATTTTTTTGTGCAAGATCTTTGGTTTACTTAATCCAATCCTAAATATAAGTGTGCCCAATGTACCTGAGGCTACCTCTTTTTTCATGTCCAATATAACTGAGGGGTTTCACCCGCGCAACCTCCATGCGTCGAAGGGGCCTGTTGAACTCTCTGTCTGCAGCTGCATCTTTAAGAAGCTTAAATCCCCACAAATGTATCATGCGTGTGTTGGCTGATGTAAGCAGCATATGTGGTGAATGGGCAGCGTATGTGTGTGTTAGCTGTAAATGTAGTACTGTTGGATCTATCGATAATATATCTATGCTATGTTGGCTGCTATAAGCAGCTTATCTTCATTTATTATGTTTTCTAAATGTATGTTGCTGGTGTGATATCCTATATTTTCTCTACATTTGCTTCTCTAGATTTGCAATCAAATTGGGCAAAAAACGAGGGCCAAAAGAAATGAATGGGGTAAGAAAGACAAAAAAAAGATGTTGCTCTAGATTTGCTACTAATTTGGCCAAAAAAGAATGAATGATATGAGCCAGAGAGAGACAGAAAACTTTTAGCGAGAGAGAGAGGAAAAATGTGCACTAAAAACTACCAATTTGGGCGAGAGAGACATAACCCACTCGTGCGCACGTCCCGGCCCTACGCGGCCCCACACGACACAGCCCCACACGTCAGCATAACAGTCAACCTAATAGAAGCTGCAGTTTGAGCTCTTTGTAGAGTTTCAGGCAAGTGTAAGGGCAAAAGTGAGAAAAAGTTCAGAGCCTGGGAAAAACTGAGTACAACTAAGAAACGAAGGGCTAAAAAATAGAAATCCCTTTTTCTTAAACGCTCTAAACTTCTCCCCCATTGGCAATAGTTGCCAAAATTGAGTTCCTCCCGAAGAATTGCATTTCTCATAATTGTATGGAATCAAATGAATTATTCAATTATTGATTTTTTAGGAATTGAAACCATCTTGAGGATTTAAAGATTGCAACAAGGTGCTACAAAAAAGCATCAACTTAACAAGTAGTCAAACAAAAGGAACCAATGGACATATTTTGGACATGGTATGGATAATGATCAATAAGCTTATAAATAAAACTTGAGTGCAAAATACATGCACGAGATATGAGTACATGAAGATGGACTCAAACAAGACAAAAAAACTCATAAATAAAGTTCTTACCAAAGACACCAAACACTAAATGGATAAGAAATATGGCCGCCAAAGAACAAAGATACTCTCTCATGCATATAAGTTTCTACGTGTACAAAAATAACACGATGAAACAATCAACAAAGAACCTTGCACACACAAAGTATTTATGTAAAATAAGAGGACCATGATATCTGTAACATCCCAAATTTCAATAAAAAGAAAGTTAGAAGAATTCCAGAATTCAAAATTCAGAGCCAACAAAAACTTTTATTTGCATATAGTACCCTGCATAGGACTTGTGCATTTGAGTGATATGCCATGATGATTGTTATTATGTTTATGTGGTAAACCCTAAAACTCTAATGTGATCAAGTGAAGATCACAAACCAAATAAATCAAAAAGAGAAAGAAATCAAATAAGAATAAAAACCCTAAAACCCTAACATATGGTTTATGCCATTTTATAAATCTTTACCCTTGTTATCACCAGATTTTAACCAAGTCAGGAGGTGGGCCATGATTGAGATGGGCTTGGAGAATATACACGGGAAATATTCATGAATCGGCCTCGTGCAAGAGTTTGGGCTAGATTGCCCGTGTATCTGTAAATTATAGTAGGTTACATGTCGGTTAGAATTAAAAGATAGAGTTTAGCTCGTGCACGGTTGGGATTATTCCCAAGTTAGAAAGTCTACGGACTATAAATATGTATCTAGGGTTATTGAGAAAGGAGGACGAACACGTTCACAACAAACCAATCTAGGCGCATCGCCACCCCTTGTTTCGAGGGTTTCTTCCGGGTAAGCGCTATGCTGCCTAGATCGCATCTTGTAATCTAGGCAGTATCTTGTTTATTCGTTGTTCATGTGTTGCTCGTACTGAAACCTTTTTGATGGCGAGCAATGTAGGATAACGTTGCATAGAAAACAAAAAATTTCCTACCGCGAACACGCAATCCAAACCAAGATGCAATCTAGAAGATGGTAGCAACGAGGGGATTATCGAGTCTCACCCTTGAAGAGATTCCAAAGCCTACAAGATGAGGCTCTTGTTGCTGCGGTAGACGTTCACTTGCCGCTTGAAAAAGCGTGTAGAAGATCTTGATCACGGCGCCACGAACGGGCAGCACCTCCGTACTCGGTCACACGTTCGATTGTTGATGAAGACGACGTCCACCTCCCGTTCCAGCGGTCAGCGGAAGTAGTAGCTCCTCTTGAATCCGACAGCACGACGGCGTGGTGTCGGTGGCGGTGGAGAACTCCGGCGGAGCTTCGCTAAGCGTGCGGGAGCTATGGAGGAGAGAGGGGGCGGCTAGGGTTTGGGAGGGGGTGGCCGGCCACTATAGGGGTGCGGCCAGGCTGTGGTCTTGGGGTGGCCGGCCCCCTCCCCTTGGCCCCTCATTATATAGGTGGAAGCCCCAAGTGTTGGACTACAAGTCTCCGAATAAGACCCGAACCCAAAACCTTCCATGTGATAGGGAAACCTACCCAAGGTGGGAATCTCACTTGGGGTGGGTGCTGGCGCGTAGTTGACGTGGGAGTTAGAAATCTTGTTCCTTCACGTCCCCGGCAACGGCGCCAGAAATTTTGCTTGATGCGCGTGGTTGACGTATTGTCTTTCCGTTCGACACGCGTCCGTTGGGAACCCCAAGAGGAAGGTGTGATGCGTACATCGGCAAGTTTCCCTCAGTAAGAAACCAAGGTTTATCGAACCAGTAGGAGTCAAGAAGCCCGTGAAGGTTGATGGCGGCGAGATGTAGTGCGGCGCAACACCAGGGATTCCGGCGCCAACGTGGAACCTGCACAACACAAACCAAGTACTTTGCCCCAACGAAACAGCGAGGTTGTCAATCTCACCGGCTTTCCGTAACAAAGGATTAGATGTATAGTGTGGAAGATGATTGTTTGCGAGAAAACGAGTAGAACAAGTATTGCGATAGATTGTATTTCGAGTATAGAGAATTGGACCGGAGTCCACGAGTTCACTAGAGGTGTCTCTCCCATAAGATAAATAGCATGTTGGGTGAACAAATTACAGTTGGGCAATTGACAAATAGAGAGGGCATGACCATGCACATACATATTATGATGAGTATAGTGAGATTTAATTGGGCATTACGACAAAGTACATAGACCGCTATCCAGCATGCATCTATGCCTAAAAAGTCCACCTTCAGGTTATCATCCGAACCCCTTCCAGTATTAAGTTGCTAACAACAGACAATTGCATTAAGTATTGCGCGTAATGTAATCAATAACTACATCCTTGGACATAGCATCAATGTTTTATCCCTAGTGGCAACAGCACATCCATAACCTTAGAGGTTTCGTCACTCCCCAGCATTCACGGAGACATGAACCCACTATCGAGCATAAATACCCCCCTCTTGGAGTTACTAGCAAAAACTTGGCCAGAGCCACTACTAATAACGGAGAGCATGCAAGATCATAAACAACACATAGATATAAATTGA
The DNA here is from genome assembly GCF_022539505.1 of Lolium rigidum. Classification (NCBI taxonomy): domain Eukaryota; kingdom Viridiplantae; phylum Streptophyta; class Magnoliopsida; order Poales; family Poaceae; genus Lolium; species Lolium rigidum. The sequence continues at coordinate 130,478,912 of NC_061513.1, forward strand.
TAATCAACATAACATAGTATTCTCTATTCATCGGATCCCAACAAACACAACATATAGCATTACAGATAGATGATCTTGATCATGTTCGGCAGCTCACAAGACCCGACAATTAAGCATAATGAGGAGAAGACAACCATCTAGCTATTGCTATGGACCCATAGTCCAGGGGTAGACTACTCACACATCACTCCGGAGGCGACCATGGCGGCGTAGAGTCCTCCGGGAGATGATTCCCCTCTGCGCGGGGTGCCGGAGGCGATCTCCCGAATCCCCCGAGATGGGATTGGCGGCGGCGGCGTCTCTGGAAGGTTTTCCGTATCGTGGCTCTCGGTACTGGGGGTTTCGCGACGAAGGCTATTTGTAGGCGGAAGGGCAGGTCAGGGGGCGTCACGAGGGGCCCAGGAGACAGGTCGGCGCGGCCAAGGGTGGGGCCGCGCCGCCCTACCTCCTGGCCACCTCGTGGCCCCACTTCGTTGACTCTTCGGTCTTCTGGAAGCTTCGTGTGAAAATAGGACCCTGGGCGTTGATTTCGTCCAATTCCGAGAATATTTCCTTACTAGGATTTCTGAACCAAAAACAGCGAGAAAACAACAACTGGCTCTCCGGCATCTCGTCAATAGGTTAGTTCCGGAAAATGCATAAATATGACATAAAGTATGCATAAAACATGTAGATATCATCAATAATGTGGCATGGAACATAAGAAATTATCGATACGTCGGAGACGTATCAGCATCCCCAAGCTTAGTTTCTGCTCGTCCCGAGCAGGTAAACGATAAACAAAGATAATTTCTGGAGTGACATGCCATCATAACCTTGATCATACTATTGTAAGCATATGTAATGAATGCAGCGATCAAAACAATGTATATGACATGAGTAAACAACTGAATCATAAAGCAAAGACTTTTCATGAATAGTACTTCAAGACAAGCATCAATAAGTCTTGCATAAGAGTTAACTCATAAAGCAATAATTCAAAGTAAAGATATTGAAGCAACACAAAGGAAGATGAAGTTTCAGCGGTTGCTTTCAACTTATAACATGTATATCTCATGGATATTGTCAATGTAAAGTAATATAACAAGTGCAATATGCAAGTATGTAGGAATCAATGCATAGTTCACACAAGTGTTTGCTTCTTGAGGTGGAGAGAAATAGGTGAACTGACTTAACAATAAAAGTAAAAGAATGGTCCTTCAAAGAGGAAAGCATCGATTGCTATATTTGTGCTAGAGCTTTGATTTTGAAAACATCAAGAGAGCATAAAAGTAAAATTTTGAGAGGTGTTTGTTGTTGTCAACGAATGGTAGTGGGCACTCTAACCCCCTTGCCAGAAAAACCTTCAAAGAGTGGCTCCCATTTTATTTTATTTTTGTGTGGCACTCCTTCCAACCTTTCTTTCACAAACCATGGCTAACCGAATCCTTCGGGTGCCTGCCAACAATCTCATACCATGAAGGAGTGCCTTTTTATTTTAGTTTTATTATGATGACACTCCTCCCCACCTTTGCTTTCTCAAGCCATGGCTAACCGAATCCTTCGGGTGCCGTCCAACAATCACATACCATGGAGGAGTGTCTATTTTTATTAATTAATTTGGGACTCGGGAATCCCATTGCCGGCTCTTTTTGCAAAATTATTGGATAAGCGGATGAAGCCACTAGTCCATTGGTGAAAGTTGCCCAACAAGATTGAAAGATAAACACCACATACTTCCTCATGAGCTATAAAACATTGACACAAATTAGAGGTAATAATTTTTGAATTGTTTAAAGGTAGCACTCAAGCAATTTACTTTGGAATGGCGGAGAAATACCATGTAGTAGGTAGGTATGGTGGACACAAATGGCATAGTGGTTGGCTCAAGTAATTTGGATGCATGAGAAGTATTCCCTCTCGATACAAGGTTTTGGCTAGCAAGGCTATTTGAAACAAACACAAGGATGAAGCGGTGCAGCAAAACTCACATAAAAGACATATTGTAAACATTATAAGACTCTACACCGTCTTCCTTGTTGTTCAAACTCAATACTAGAAATTATCTAGACCTTAGAGAGACCGAATATGCAAACCAAATTTTAGCATGCTCTATGTATTTCTTCATTAATAAGTGCAAAGCATATGATGCAAGAGCTTAAACATGAGCACAACAATTGCCAAGTATCACATTATCCAAGACATTTTAGCAATTACTACATGTATCATTTTCCAATTCCAACCATATAACAATTTAACGAAGAAGAAACTTCGCCATGAATATTATGAGTAGAGCCTAAGGACATATTTGTCCATATGCTACAGACGGAGCGTGTCTCTCTCCCACACAAAGAATGCTAGGATCCATTTTATTCAAACAAAACAAAATCAAAAACAAACCGACGCTCCAAGCAAAGCACATAAGATGTGATGGAATAAAAATATAGTTTCAGGGGAGGAACCTGATAATGTTGTCGATGAAGAAGGGGATGCCTTGGGCATCCCCAAGCTTAGACGCTTGAGTCTTCTTGACATATGCAGGGGTGAACCACCGGGGCATCCCCAAGCTTAGAGCTTTCACTCTCCTTGATCATGTTGTATCATCTCCCTCTCTTGATCCTTGAAAACTTCCTCCACACCAAACTCAAAACAACTCATTAGAGGGTTAGTGAAAGTCAATGGAATCGAAGTATACATGTTCAGAGGTGACATAATCATTATTAACACTTCTGGACATTGCACAAAGCTACCTCGTGGCCCCACTTCGTTGACTCTTCGGTCTTCTGGAAGCTTCGTGTGAAAATAGGACCCTGGGCGTTGATTTCGTCCAATTCCGAGAATATTTCCTTACTAGGATTTCTGAAACCAAAAACAGCAGAAAACAAGAATCGGCTCTTCGGCATCTCGTCAATAGGTTAGTTCCGGAAAATGCATAAATATGACATAAAGTATGCATAAAACATGTAGATATCATCAATAATGTGGCATGGAACATAAGAAATTATCGATACGTCGGAGACGTATCGGTGGGATTCCCCCTTCCATGTGG
>NC_061513.1:130482039-130576486 GCF_022539505.1 Lolium rigidum
CATATGCTTGCAAGATATTAGACGACATTCCACCGAGAGGGCCCGGAGTATATCTATCCGTCATCGGGATGGACAAATCCCACTCGTTGATCCATATGCCTCAACTCATACTTTCCGGATACTTAATCCCACCTTTATGACCACCCATTTACGCAGTGGCGTTTGGTGTAATCAAAGTACCTTTCCGGTATAAGTGATTTACATGATCTCATGGTCATAAGGACTAGGTAACTATGTATCGAAAGCTTATAGCAAATAACTTAATGACGTGATCTTATGCTACGCTTAATATGGGTGTGTCCATTACATCATTCATATAATGACATAACCTTGTTATTAATAACATCCAATGTTCATGATTATGAAACTAATCATCCATTAATCAACAAGCTAGTTAAGAGGCATACTAGGGACTCTTTGTTGTTTACATATCACACATGTACTAATGTTTCGGTTAATACAATTATAGCATGGTATATAAACATTTATCATAAACATAAAGATATATAATAATAACCACTTTATTATTGCCTCTAGGGCATATCTCCTTCAAGCAACACCATTATCATAGATATGTTAGGGTTTGCATCGATATTTACTTGATGTATTCGCTTAGCTTTGCTATCCCTAGATATCTAGCTGTCCTTACACCTATCTTAGGTGTAAGGACAGCACCTTGCTTAGTCTTTATTCAGTAAATTCGATCTGTTACGGTTGTTCCTTGTTCTTCAAGGATTAGTTTAATATCCATATGGTTAGGCCTTGCAAACGGGTTGAAGGGTCCAGTAGGGCGTGAGGTACGGTTTGCTGATCCTAGAAGGGATGTTCTGAGGATCAACTTCATGTTGGTTTTTAGGCCTTTTCTAGGGTTGATTTTCCGTCATCTTTCGTACCTGATCGTTGTAGATCGTTGTAGATCGTTGTAGATTGTTGTCAGGCTCAATTACGTGTAAGATGTTCCGGTTGTGTGGTGAAAACCCTAAATCGTTGTAGATCGTTTTAGCTTAGTATTGATCAAGCAGGACCACCATGTTATCGTAGATCCAATACGAATCATGGGTGGATCGGCTCCATGAGCCGATTCACGAGATAACCTCGAGAGCCGATCGAGGCTCGTATTTAATGTTTACGTGTATGCCATGCAGGAAACTAGTCGAAGCAATCCATCACCTTCCTGGCTAGGTATAGGTCAGGTGGCACGCCCTTGCACCAGCATCGGACGTGCGTGCCAGAGCATTGCGGGCCGTCGCCCGAGGGACCAGGGCCCACCAGCAATCCTGGGAGCCTCCCGGCTCTACGTGTTGCCCGTCGCTGCTCGCCGGTGGGTTTTGGTGGTCAACACATTCTGGCACGCCCGGTGGGACTTTCTTCTACATTAACTGCATCAACATCTGCATCAGGGATGGCGGAAGACCCAGTCACGTACGAAGATCTGACTGAGGAGTACAAGAAGAAGTATGACGAGATCAAAGCTCTCTTCGAAGCCGACCTCATCGGCTCTTTCCAGAGGACCCGCTCACACGGCATTAGGTGGAAAGGGTTCTCAGCCGAAGGCGCTCTCGATGAAGTGGATCTCGTCTACTTCTTCGAAGAACGCACCAGAGCTCTACGCCAGGAAGTTAACTACATGGTAGCTCATTCGTTACACCGTCATTCCGAGAGCCTGGTGAACGCTTTCGAGCGCGTTGCGCTTCGCGTGGTCCAGGAAATCATGAAGCATCAGTACTCTCCGTCAGGACCTACACTAGGGACTCACCAAGGAGAGATACCGCTCTACACCAGACCGCAGCTGCCGTTCTCGCTAGCAGCCTCCGCAGCCGCCGGGTTCACCGGCATTCGTCGTCTACAAGATTGGAGGCGACCCTGCTGATTACCAGTTCATGCTGGAACCGCCTAAGGAAATCCCGCATGGATACACGTGCATGTACGTGCCAGACTACAACAACTTGGCGCGCATGAACCAGACTACAGCAGGAGGAGTTTCTGGAGCCACAAGAGGAATTTCTGGAGCCACAGGAGCAATTACTGGAGGAGACGCCGATAAACAGGCGTGGCTGGCTAAATATGCCACCACAACAGATCAGCAAAATTCAACCCCAGCAGCTCCTACAGTGGACCAGATCAGTGCAATCTTGAGAGACCAGTTCGGCATGGTACCGAAAAGGAGGGCAATCGGCTATTCCAAGCCGTACCCCAACGAGTATGATCTGATTCCACTACTGCCCAAGTATCGTCTCCCTGAGTTGTCAAAGTTTAGTGGCTCAGAAGGCTCTAGCTCAATTGAGCACGTGAGCCGATATTTGGCACAGCTAGGCATGATCTCAGCATCAGACCCGCTACGTGTAAGGTTTTTTGCGCAGTCCCTCACGGGATCGGCTTTTGGATGGTACACCTCGCTGCCACCAGATTCAATCCGGACGTGGAAGCAGATGGAAGAGCAGTTCCACATGCAATATCACTCAGAAGCTTCCGAGGCTGGCATTGCCGATCTGGCACAAGTACGACAGAGGCGCGGAGAAACAGTGTCAGAATACATTCAGCGCTTCAGGAACATGAGGAACCGATGCTATTCGGCTCGTTTGAATGAGAAAGAAGCAGTTGATCTGGCAGTGGTAGGTCTCGCATCGCCGATCAAGGACATGGCTTCCCAAGCGGAGTACACTTCACTGGCGCATATGGTTCAGAAACTTTCATTGTATGAACAGCGCCACCCAGAATTATACCAGGACAAATTCAAACGCGCGGTATGCCTGGTTGAGACAGAAGAGGATGAAGACTCTCCAGGAGACCAGGAAGTAGCCATGGCTAAATGGGCTCGGGGGGCAAACCCCGTGTCCTGCAAGTGGGTTAAACCACAAGGTCCTGCAAAAGGGTTTGACTTCGACGTGAGCAAAGCTGAGCAGATTTTCGATCTTTTGCTTAAGGAGAAGCAGCTGAAGTTACCCGAAGGCCATAGAATTCCTACGGTGCAAGAGATGAACGGAAGGCCATACTGCAAGTGGCATCATTCGTTCACCCATACCACCAGCGACTGCAAAGTGTTGCGTCAGCAGATCCAAATGGCGATAGAACAAGGCCGCCTGATTTTCAGCCAGTATGCCATGAAAGTGGACACGCAACCGTTCCCTGCCGTCAACATGGTGGAGTGCGATTATCTCGTGAGACGCCAGCCAAATCTCTCGTTCAGTATTAACATGGGTAGGGCCTATATACCACCCTGGCAAGGACAAAGAAGAGAGCAGTTGTTCTCGTGGCAAGGACAAGGAGGAGGCCGGTTCGCGCGACCGGCCCCGATATGATGACAAACGGTACGTCACCGAGGAACAAGTGAGAAGCGTGCGGTACCAACGACCACTCTCCGAGCACCTTCTTAACAAATATGAGCGTCAGTATGACCAACGCCGGCGGTATGACACGGCTGACGAAAGAGATCGTTGGCCTAACGTCAACGACAGAAAATATCGTCGGTATGATGGAGACGACGAAGGATATGAGCGTCGCGCTAAGGGAAGGTCAAGGGAGCAAGAAGACATGGACCGACACTGGGATTGTCCTTTCTTTAAACACTGCTGGGACTCAGGAATGACCCAATTGCCTACAATCGAAAGCTGCCCAGAATGTAGACCAAAGAAGAAGGACGCAGGAGACGTGTCAGTGTTCAAACGTTTAGGGCCTCTCCCATCTCGGAACAACCAAGCTGTGTCCTCTCGAGTGGAAGATCTCGAGGAGTTAGAAGATGAAGAAGAAGAAGAAGAAGAAGAAGAAGATAGATACCACCGGCCAAGGTGGTGCCCTGATGGACTCAGTCACTCTCAGAAGCGTAGGGTGCAGCGGCTACGTAGTCTGGAGGAAGCCGAGAGGTTATACCTGCACACGCTGAGGAAGGCGCGGCCCGATCTGGCCGCGAAAATTCAACAAACTTTGGACGAGGAGGGTCGTCCACAAAAGAAAGAATGGCGCCCAAAGAAAGCCGATGATAAGACATCGGCTGGCACAAACATGGTGTTCATACTTCCGTCAGAGTTCTGCGCTCCAAGATCAGAAGAGGCATCTGTAGCACAACTTGACTGCGGCCCACGGCCAGTTATCTTTGAAAAGCCGTGAGAAAGAAGCTACAGACATCTGAAGGCCCTGTACTTGAAAGGTTATATCAACGGGCAGCCTGTCAACAAGATGCTGGTTGACACGGGAGCGGCAGTCAATATAATGCCATACTCCATGCTACGTCGCCTGGGACGCTCTAGCGCGGATCTGATCAAAACTAACGTCACATTGAGCGATTTCAACGGCCAAGCATCAGAAGCGCAAGGCGTTCTGAGCGTGGATCTGACTGTAGGCCGAAAAACAATCCCCACGTCATTCTTCATCGTCGACAGCAAAAGCACCTACGCTGTCCTGCTAGGGAGGGATTGGATTCACGCCAACTGCTGCATTCCGTCAACAATGCACCAATGCCTGATACAGTGGGATGGAGATGAAGTGGAGGTCGTCCATGCAGATGACTCAGCCGAGATCTCAACGGCTGGCATGAACATTTGGGATGCGGTAGACCAAGAGCCACTCTCTGGAGTCAGTTTCGACGGCTGTGAGCGCATCGAAGTGACAAAAAACGGGGTGAGGCTGGTCTTATCCACCGGCCTGACAATATAGCAAGAGCAAAGTCTATGGACGTACGTGACAAGGCCGATCCATGTGATCGGCCCCAAAAAATAAGAAGTAATGATCTCAATTCAAGCATGTCACGTAGATATAGTAGAGCACGAACAAGATGTAAACCTTCATTGAGCAATGCAATCAAAATGGGGGCCGATTCCAGCAATCGGCCCATATTATCCTCGCCATACGTTTTCCCTGTGTTGAGCATCGATCTAGCAGGAGACGGAAAGCTAGGGTATGGGTTTACATCGGCTGATGAGCTAGAAGAGGTTGACATTGGTCCTAGGGATAAGCCACGATCAACTTTTATCAGCAAAAAGTTAGATCCGCACTTGAGGAGCCTGATGATAGCTCTGTTGAAAGAATACCCAGATTGCTTTGCATGGGATTACACAGAGATGCCTGGGTTAGACAGGAGCATAATTGAGCATCGGCTCCCTCTCAAGAAAGGATTTCGGCCGTTCCAGCAACGAGCACGTCAGATGAAGGCCGAAATTCTTGAAGAAGTCAAGAAAGAAATCAAGAAAGTGTTGGATGCCGGGTTCATCAAGCCATACAGACAGGATGACTGGAGAGCCGATATCTTCAATTACTTGAAAGATTCGGCTCGGGGGGCACCTAAACGGAGCATACATGGACAGTGAAACATGGGGGACGATGCATAAAAAATCGGCCAGTAAAAAAATGTACATGCAAATCACAGCCGATGCACAGACATCGACTTTAGAGATATGGATACAAGTACAGCCGATGCACAGACATCGACTCTAGAGGAACAAGCTTGATTGAGCAGTTATCAGCAGTTATCAGATTACAAAGAGAGGCTCTACTGAAGGAATACACTAAGGGCATGGAGGGCGTCAGCACGGACACGATCCACCTCGGCGATCTCGGCCTCATCATCCTCGTCCTTGCCTGTCACCAGCTGGCTGTTCAGGGCGCGTATTTCGGCCAGATCAGTCTTCAGTTCAGCTTTGAGGCCTTCTGCTTCCTCTCGGGAGCGGGAAATAAGAGCTTCCTTATCTTGGATAAGCTGTTTGGTTACCCTGACCCTCTCTTCAAGGTTCTTCAGTTCCTTGTGCAGGGTCTCAAGTTCGGTACTGCTAACAGAAGTGTCAGTTTTGGTGTCCAAGGCAGCCTTTTTCTCATTAAGCCGTTGACACTTGTCTGCAATATCGGCTTTCAGCGGGAGCTGGGCGTGGCGAAGGTCAATTCTCTGACGAGCCAACTTCACCCTTGACTTGAAGGCTGACAGAGTCACAACGGGCCAGAGTTTCACCTGCAGTGTCACCGGGAGATGGGGCTGAATGTCTTCAAGAATGCCCTTTACTTCCTCGGGGTTTTCAATCAATGTCTCAATTGAAGAGGAGAGCAAAGCCCTGAGACGCTGGAGTTGTCCATGGGTAGTGCTGGGTCCTGGCTCTTCACTGGCCCTGGAAGTATCTGGTTCGATGGACTCAGGGTCGAACGTCAGCAAGCTTGAGAGGTCATAACCCTGACAGACAAACAAGAACAGCGTCAGTATGCAGCAAAAGAAAAGGGTAGAACCAAGGGAATGGAGTGTACCTCTCCTAAGACCGGAGGGACAGCCGATGTTGTGGTGATCGGCTTTTCTGTGGGCTTGGCTAGATTGGCCACCTTGTCAGCCACGCTCTTTGAGGTTGCTAGATCCAGGGTGGCGGATGGCATCAGTACCTCCTCGACGTCCCCACTAGAGGTGTCATCAGTCTACAAAGGAAGTGGTTAGCCGATGCGAGTAACGATGGGTTGGTATGAAATATGAGCCAGGGGGATAATTACATTTGAAACCTCCTGGCTTGGTGAAGAAGCTTGCGGTTCTTTGCGAGCTCTCTTGACGCATCGGCTCTTTGTGCGTAGCCCTGTTTTGATTGGAGCTTGGGAGGAAGCAGGTTCAGGAGCTGACCTTTTCTTGGAAGCCGACGACGGCAAGTCTGGCTGGCTCTGCGTGGTGGTTTTCCCAGAGTTGCCCGAGCTCGAGTTCTCTCGACTGGACTGTGTCTCCTCGCTAGAGTTTTCTTCAGTAGAGGCCTGTGAAAGAAATACAAGCATGTTGCAGAAACCTGGAAGGACAGATGAATTAACCAAGGCATGGATCAGTGATGTCTACGGGTGCTTCTATTCTTGTAGACAGTGTTGGGCCTCCAAGAGCAGAGGTTTGTAGAACAGCAGCAAGTTTCCCTTAAGTGGATCACCCAAGGTTTATCGATCTCAGGGAGGAAGAGGTCAAAGATATCCCTCTCAAGCAACCCTGCAACCACAAAGCAAGAAGTCTCTTGTGTCCCCAACACACCTAATAGGTGCACTAGTTCGGCGAAGAGATAGTGAAATACAGGTGGTATGAATAAGTATGAGCAGTAGCAATAGCGCCAGAAAAGTGCTTTGCTATCCAGGACTGGCGTGTGGTTGATGGTGGTAATATTGCGGACAGTACAGATGCAGTAGAACAGTAAACAAGCAGCGATAACAGTATTTAGGAACAAGGCCTAGGGATCATACTTTCACTAGTGGACACTCTCAACATTGATCACATAACAGAATAAATAAATAGATGCTAGACTCTACACCCTCTTGTTGGATGATGAACACCACTAATTGTGTAGGATTACACGAACCCTCAATGCCGGAGTTAACAAGCTCCAAAATATTCAATGTTCATATTTAAATAACCTTAGAGTGCAAGATAGATCAACATAACCAAATAGATCACATCAATACCATCATAGTAATAGTTAACTTCATAATCTACAAGAGATCACAATCATAAACTACGCCAAGTACTACATGATGCACACACTCGCCACCTTTACACCATGCAGGAGGAATAGAGTACTTTAATAACATCACTAGAGTAGCACATAGATGAATAGTGATACAAAACTCATATGAATCTCAATCATGTAAGGCAGCTCATGAGATCATTGTATTGAAGTACATAGGAGAGAGATTAACCACATAGCTACCGGTACAGCCCCGAGCCTCGATGGAGAACTACTCCCTCCTCATGGGAGACAGCAGCGGTGATGAAGATGGCGGTGGAGATGGCAGCGGTGTCGATGGAGAAGCCTTCCGGGGGCACTTCCCCGTCCCGGCAGCGTGCCGGAACAGAGACTCCTGTCCCCCAGATCTTGGCTTCGTGATGGCGGCGGCTCTGGATGGTTTCTCGTACCGTGGCTTTTCCGTATCGAAGATTTAGGTCAGGGACCTTTATATAGGCGAAGAGGCGGAGTCGGAGGGGCGACGAGGCGATGACACAATAGGGGGGCGTGGCCCAGGCCCTGGCCGCGCCACCCTGTCATCTGGGGCCCCTGTGGCCCCCGTCTGGCGGCTCTCGGGTGTTCTGGATGCTTCCGGGGATTCTAAGATGCTGGGCGTTGATTTCGTCCAATTCCGAGAATATTTCCTTACTAGGATTTCTGAAACCAAAAACAGCAGAAAACAGGAACTGGCACTTTGGCATCTCGTTAATAGGTTAGTGCCGGAAAATGCATAAATATGACATAAAGTATGCATAAAACATGTAGGTATCATCAATAATGTGGCATGGAACATAAGAAATTATCGATACGTCGGAGACGTATCAATCAGCTTACATGCGAACTTTCTTGAGCGGGAATAGGGTTTTGGCGCTTCAAGGTCTTCCTGGCAGCTACTTTCCTTACTGCTTTTCTCGCCTTGATTGAGGCTCGGGGGGTAGCTGGCCCAGAAGATGTTGTGCTCTTAGGAGCCGATTTTGGCGGAATCGGCTGACTTTGCATCACAACCTTCTTCAAGGGTGGTGAGCTCTTGCAGAAGAGAACCACTGGAGCCGGGGGAAGGAACTTGAAGGAGGAGCCATCCTCATGTACAGGTTCTGGACCATCTTGTTGCTGCAAGGAAATAGAGCCAGGTTACAAACAATCATTATGAGCCACTGCAAGAAATTTGTGAGTAGTGGTACCTGTTCTGCAGGGATATCATATTCAGCATCAAGTTGTTTCAGCAACGGTCCTAGAGCTCTCCTGAAGGCGTGGGTCTTCCACATTGACCACCAGGTCTCAAAGCCATCGGTTGACGAGATGAAATGGAGGTTGTGAGGGATTGGAATTGCTAGAGCATCGAAGAAGGAGTAACACCTTTGGCCGGTGAGGACATCAGGCAACTCGGCTCTACTTTCTGTCAAGTGGTGGAGGAAGAAGTGTGGAGACACCTGCCCAAGACCAAACTGCCGGGCTACTACGACTGGCTGGTAAGACTCATAACCAGGTTTGATGATCCTGTTAGAGGTGCTCATGCCAACTGGAAGGAAGCAGGGACGGATCATAATGGAATATAAGTGCCGAGTGCTAGGGTCATCGGCAAAGCTGTCTAGCCTGAAGGAGACCGGATTTTCGAAATCTCCAGATTCGGTGTAAGGAAAGAACAGGGGGTTGTCCAGGCCTTGGAAGAAAATCCTGAACCACTCTGATGCTTCCTTAGGGATCAGTTTGCTGCCTGGAAGGCTATATAGAGCTTGGCCGTAGCTAGTGCATCGGATCTGCTTCCCATTAGCATCTGGGAAGGTGCAAGTGGCCAAAGGTGGAGAGTTTGGGATCTGGTTTTGGAAGTACAGCTGAGCCCATAGCTGAATAAACCACCAGGGGCCTCCTGTTTTAACTGTCTTTTGGGAGAACAGTTTGACAGACATCAATTGGAGAGATCGATAGACCTCTCCGAGGAATAGTTTGCCGATGCCAAGCTGAGTGCCTTTGGCAAGTTCATAGGCCAGGGAAAGGTAGTTCTTGGTTGGGGCGAGTGAAGGGCCACATAATATGAAGTGTTCCAACCAGAAGTTCAGGAAGGCCGTGTGTTCTTTCTCTGTCACAGGGCCTTTGGTTTGTTGGAGATATGCCCAAGAGGCAATAATAAAATGGTTATTATAATATATCTTTGTGTTTATGATAATGTTTACATACCATGCTATAATTGTATTAACCGAAACATTGATACATGTGTGTTATGTGAACAACAAAGAGTCCCTAGTATGCCTCTTAACTAGCTTGTTGATTAATGGATGATTAGTTTCATAATCATGAACATTGGATGTTATTAATAACAAGGTTATATCATTGTATGAATGATGTAATGGACACACCCAATTAAGCGTAGCATAAGATCACGTCATTAAGTTATTTGCTATAAGCTTTCGATACATAGTTACCTAGTCCTTATGACCATGAGATCATATAAATCACTTATACCGGAAAGGTACTTTGATTACATCAAACGCCACTCGCGTAAATGGGTGGTTATAAAGGTGGGATTAAGTATCCGGAAAGTATGAGTTGAGGCATATGGATCAACAAGTGGGATTTGTCCATCCCGATGACGGATAGATATACTCCGGGCCCTCTCGGTGGAATGTCGTCTAATGTCTTGCAAGCATATGAATAAGTTCATAAGAGACCACATACCACGGTACGAGTAAAGAGTACTTGCCAGGAGACGAGGTTGAACAAGGTATAGAGTGATACCGATGATCAAACCTCGGACAAGTAAAATATCGCGTGACAAAGGGAATTGGTATCGTATGTGAATGGTTCATTCGATCACTAAAGTCATCGTTGAATATGTGGGAGCCATTATGGATCTCCAGATCCCGCTATTGGTTATTGGTCGGAGAGAGTACTCAACCATGTCCGCATAGTTCGCGAACCGTAGGGTGACACACTTAAGGTTTGATGTTGAAATAGTAGAACTTGAATATGGAATGGAGTTCGAAGATTTGTTCGAAGTCCCGGATAAGATCCCGGACATCACGAGGAGTTCCGGAATGGTCCGGAGAATAAGATTCATATATAGGAAGTCATTTTATGAGTTTGAAAATGATCCGGTGCATTTATGGAAGGTGCTAGAAGGTTCTAGAATATTCCGGAAGAAAGTCACTTTGGAAGGCGGAGTCCCGAAGGGACTCCACCACCATGGCCGGCCAACCCTAGGGGTGGAGTCCCAGGTGGACTCCACCTATGGTGGCCGGCCACCCCCTCCCAAGGGAAGGTGGGAATCCCACCTCTAGTGGGAGTCCTAGCTTGGGTAGGTTTCATGTCATATGGAAGGTTTTGGTTTGGGGTCTTATTCGAAGACTTGTAGACCAACTCTTGGGTGTTCCACCTATATAATGAGGGCCAAGGGGAGGGGGCCGGCCACCCCAAGACCACAAGGTGGCCGCACCCCTTAGTGGCCGGCGCCCCCCTCTCCCAAACCCTAGCGGCCCTCTCTCCTCCACCACATCCCGCACGCTTAAGCGAAGCTCCGCCGGGTTTCTCCACCACCACCGACACCACGCCGTCGTGCTGCCGGATTCAAGAGGAGCTACTACTTCCGCTGCCCACTGGAACGGGGAGGTGGACGTCGTCTTCATCAACAACCGAACGTGTGACCGAGTACGGAGGTGCTGCCCGTTCGTGGCGCCGTGATCAAGATCTTCTACGCGCTTTTGCAAGCGGCAAGTGAACGTCTACCGCAGCAACAAGAGCCTCATCTTGTAGGCTTTGGAATCTCTTGAAGGGTGAGACTCGATAATCCCCTCGTTGCTACCGTCTTCTAGATTGCATCTTGGCTTGGATTGCGTGTTCGCGGTAGGAAAATTTTTGTTTTCTATGCAACGAATCCCTATAGTGGTATCAGAGCCGTGTCTATGCATAGATGGTTGCACGAGTAGAACACAATGGTTTTGTGGGTGTTGATGCTCTTGTTGTCTTTAGTTTGAGTACTTTGCATCTTTGTGGCATAGTGGGATGAAGCGGCTCGGACTAACTTTACATGACCGCGTTCATGAGACTTGTTCCTCGTTCGACATGCAACTTGTATTGCATAAGAGGCTTTGCGGGTGTCTCGTCTCTCCTACTATAGTGAAGATTCAATTTACTCTTCTATTGACAACACTAGTATCACCGTTGTGGTTCATGTTCGTAGGTAGATTAGATCTCTATCGAAAACCCTAAACCACGTAAAATATGCAAACCAAATTAGAGACGTCTAACTTGTTTTTGCAGGGTTTGGTGATGTGATATGGCCATAACGTGATGATGAATATGTATGAGATGATCATTATTGTATTGTGGCAACCGGCAGGAGCCTTATGGTTGTCTTTAAATTTCATGTTGAGTAGTATTTCAAAGTAGTTGTAATAGTTGCTACATGAGGTGAACAACCATGAAGACGGCGCCATGGACCTTGACGCTACGCCGACGATGATGGAGATCATGCCCGAAGATGATGGAGATCATGTCCGTGCTTTGGAGATGAAGATCAAAGGCGCAAAGACAAAAGGGCCATATCATATCACATATGAATCGCATGTGATGTTAATCCTTTATGCATCTTATTTTGCTTAGAACGCGACGGTAGCATTATAAGATGATCCCTCACATTAATATCAAGATAATAAAGTGTTCTCCCCTCGTATGCACCGTTGTACAGTTCGTCGTTTCGAAGCATCTCGTGATGATCGGATGTGATAGACTCAACGTTCACATATAACGGGTGTAAGCCATGTTGCACACGCGGAATACTTGGGTTTGCTTGACGAGCCTAGCATGTACAGACATTGACTCGGGACAACGGAAACCGAAAGGTTGAACACGAGTCATATGGATGATATGATCAACATGTTGATGTTCACCATTGAAGCTACATCATCTCACGTGATGATCGGTTTTGGTGTAGTGGATTTGGATCGTGTACCACTTAACAACTATGAGGGATATTGTATTAAGTGGGAGTTCATTAGTAATTAGATTAAAACATGAACTAATTATCATAAACTTAGTCTGAGTAGTATTTTGAATTAATTTTGTAGTATTGGCATCCGTTTACTACTATGCGCTAGTCTTGTAATTGAGATAGAAATACTGTTAAAATCTGACAAGAAACTTTACGGATTGGTACCGTATTGTTAAGTATCAAAAATTGATTAAGTCCTATTGCAAACTTTTAGTAAACCTCACATTGTTGATTCAAAGAGCTATGTTTTCAATTAGTACCTAACGTTATCTTGTCTCCGTTCAAATCTGTTTGAAAAGTAAGGAGCTGAAAATTTAGTTTTCAGAAATAATCAAGGTATGAGATATGTGTGATATCTAAGACCTTATTGCAAGATGATAGAATATAATTTGGTGAACTACATAAACTCATAAGTTTTATGGGAATGTATGAAGGTTGAAGACGCCAGGCATCACAATCCTCCAACTATTGGGGCACTAATAATATTCGCATATCCATGAAGTTATCATCCTTAGTATGCACCGTTGCTAAGACTCGTCGTATCGAAGCATCACGTGATGATCGGGTGTTATAGATTCTACGTGTGCATACAACGGGTGCAAGCCAGATTTGCACATGCGAATACTAAGATTAAACTTTATGAGCCTAGCATGTACATACATGGTCTCAGAAAGTCATCATGATACAATGGATAAAATTATGAGTGAAATTGTTCATCATATTACAAGGTTACTAATAGTGAAATCCGGAACACTTGTCATATGATGATCAACTTCAAAGTAAGAACCTCAAGGTTATTGGTATTTGACCAACAAACCTAGAAGTTATTGATGTTGAAGTGTTTTTCTGAATAATGAGGAAAGCTAAAAGAGAAACTACAAAAGATTATTGGCAAAAAGAAAGAAAAGACTAGAAAGTCTAGCTCGAGTGTATATAAATGATATACATGTTATGGATGTATTCCTCGTTTGGTCACACAATGAAATTCTTGGGTATTTGTACCATATTGGTTGGTATGAAGTGTCATACAAAACAACGCAATACAAGAATACAATGGCCTAAGTGACTGACAAGGAATATGATAGGAATACACGTCTGGAACAAAATAAAGTGTTATTATGTTCGTCGTTGGCATTCTATCTAGCCCTTAGAATTTATAATAAAGAACTTAATAATTGTTATTTTGCTCTTGTCAAATAAAAACAATGAGTTGTTCAAATTATGACATTACTCCATGTACGATGGATAAGTTATTATAAATTTTAATGGTGAAACACACATACATAACACTGACGCTAAAATGCCGTAAGGCAAATGATTTGAATTCCACTTATTTGTGGAACCGCCATTTAGGTCATGTTGGAAAGGAACGCATGAAGAAACTCCATGCAAATGGATTATTGGAGTCATTTGATTTATGAATCATTTGGCGCTTGCAAATCTCTTCTAAAAGGAATGACTGAAATACCGTTCATAGGCCAAGTTTTGAACGGGCAACTAACTTAGTGGAAACATACATGATGATGTATATGGTTCACTCGGGCATAGTTGTGTGCGGGAGATTCTTCTACTTCATGAAAACTTCAAACAATGAATTGAGTATATATATGTGGATATATTCGATAAGGAAGAAGTTTGAAACATTTGAATGGATTCAAATAAATTTCAGCATGAAGTGGAAATTATCGTAATAGAAAAGTCAAATATCTATGATTAGATCATAGTGGAAATATTTGAATTACAAGTTTTAGTGAACATCTAAGAGAGTTATGAAATTGTTCTACAACTCACATTTCTTGAAGTATCATAGTGATAATGAAGTATCCAAGAGATGTATCCAAACCTTGTTGGGTCAATGATGAGATAAAATATTAATGCCATTCTAATTTTTGTGGATTATGCTTTAGAGACTACCGCTTTTACACTAAATAGAGCATCATCATGATCCGTTGAAATGACACCATACAAGTTATGGCATGAGGATAAACCCTAATAGTCATTTCTTTAAATTTTGGTCTAAGAGTTTACAACCAAAAACGGATAAATGTCTTTGTTGGTTATCCCAAAGAATTGATTGGGAATTCTTTCCACTATGAAATAAAAGACAAAAGTGTTTGTCAATGTTTCTTATTTTCAAGAAATTGTTTTCTAGCGAAGTATTTGAGTGGGAGGACAATAGAACTTGATATGGTTTATGAACCTGAGCATAATGATCAGAGTAGCGCAGCATCGGAAATGGTTCCGGAAGCGGCCACAACGATCATGGCTTCCATGACTACAAAGTGTTTTAGCCATGGAGATCGAAGTACTTATTGAACCTTGTAGGTATGGTTTACTTTGTGATCAAATAAATGATTTGTGGACAAAGGATTGATTTTGAACAATGATAAACCAACTACGAATAAAGAAGTTATGATGGGCCCTGACTCCGTTAAAATGGCTATACGCCATGAAATCCAAGATAGATGAATACTTTTTGAAAGTAAATGGATCTATAAAATTGATGGACTTGGATGGAATATCCTTGAATAAGCTCGACTTGTCGAAAAATTGTTTACGACAAAGTTCAAAGAGTTGACAACGATAAGATTAAATCTTCCGTAGCAATGCTTATAGTCTATGTGGATTATCCTAGTAATCACTACATATTTCTTTAATGAGATATGCTAGTAGGATGGCAAAATACATTACTTAACAGAAGTATGTATTAAAGGTGTATACAAGATACAACCAAGTGTTTTGCTGGTCCATAGAATACTAGATAGGTATACAAACTTCAATTGGATGAAGTGAGTATCGCGGAGTTGGAATCTTCACCAGATGAAATAATCGAAGAGTTTTTGATTTCATCAGAGACGATGAAGAGGCTTGCATTTGCAAGAAATTAAGTGGGAGCGCTGAGACATATTTATAATACTTTATGTAGATGACATATAGTTGGTTATAAATGATGTAATTATATACTTGATTAAAAGGTTTCATTGAAAATTAACTTTAATGAAAGGATATAGACTGAAACATATTTAGTGTCAAGATCTATGAAGATAGATTAAAACACATAAATAGGTTTAAGTCAAAGTACATAAAATAGATATTGAAGTAGTTCAATATAGAAATATTAAGAAGGTGTTCTTTTCATGCGAAGGTTTAACAAGACTTGAGTGTAATTGACACTCAATGAGTAAAAACACATGAGTGATTTTAGATCACAAATAATATGTACAAAATCAGATGTCCTATGCTCTAAAAAGTTAGGAGCATATACCAGAATGATTCATGTGATGATCATTGGACAAACAGTAAGAATATCCATGTGTACTTTAGAAGAACACATATATAGTTTTATATGGGGTAATGACAAACAAATCGTTGTAAGGTGTTTCACCGATATTTGTTTGGTCACATGTAAAAATAAAATTTCAATCTCAAATTAGACTAAGTGTTGTTTAAAAGGTAGCACAATGAGCTAGAAGTTGTCTATGCTAGATTTAGAAGAGTTCTAAATATTGTGACGGATTCTACAAACGAAGGCAGAGTATGTCATTGTTTTAACAATGACTGAGGATGTTAAGTCAAGAGGTTCTTTGAGAACTTGGTGTAGTTCCGATAGTGTCAGAACTTTGAAGCTATATTGTGTATGACAATATTAGTGACATATTTCAGACTGCAGAATTAAGGTTCCACCAGAAGACCAAACATATTTAATGCCGACTCATTTGGAAAATGAGTGATGCGTTAAGACGCAAATGAATTGCAAAATACATACGTTTCTGAGCATGTCAGATCCGTTGACTAAAACCTCTCCCGTAAGCAAAACATGATAAAGCACCGGAAGGCCAAGGTGTTATATCTTTACAAATGTAAACTAGATTATTGACTCTAGTGCAAGTGGGAGACTGTTGGAGATATGCCCAAGAGGCAATAATAAAATGGTTATTATAATATATCTTTGTGTTTATGATAATGTTTACATACCATGCTATAATTGTATTAACTGAAACATTGATACATGTGTGTTATGTGAACAACAAAGAGTCCCTAGTATGCCTCTTAACTAGCTTGTTGATTAATGGATGATTAGTTTCATAATCATGAACATTGGATGTTATTAATAACAAGGTTATATCATTGTATGAATGATGTAATGGACACACCCAATTAAGCATAGCATAAGATCACGTCATTAATTTATTTGCTATAAGCTTTCGATACATAGTTACCTAGTCCTTATGACCATGAGATCATATAAATCACTTATACCGGAAAGGTACTTTGATTACATCAAACGCCACTGCGTAAATGGGTGGTTATAAAGGTGGGATTAAGTATCCGGAAAGTATGAGTTGAGGCATATGGATCAACAGTGGGATTTGTCGATCCCGATGACGGATAGATATACTCTGGGCCCTCTCGGTGGAATGTCATCTAATGTCTTGCAAGCATATGAATAAGTTCATAAGAGACCACATACCACGGTACGAGTAAAGAGTACTTGTCAGGAGACGAGGTTGAACAAGGTATAGAGTGATACCGATGATCAAACCTCGGACAAGTAAAATATCGCGTGACAAAGGGAATTGGTATCGTATGTGAATGGTTCATTCGATCACTAAAGTCATCGTTGAATATTTGGGAGCCATTATGGATCTCCAGATCCCGCTATTGGTTATTGGTCGGAGAGAGTACTCAACCATGTCCGCATAGTTCGCGAACCGTAGGGTGACACTGATGTCTACGGGAGCTTCTATTCTTGTAGACAGTGTTGGGCCTCCAAGAGCAGAGGTTTGTAGAACAGCAGCAAGTTTCCCTTAAGTGGATCACCCAAGGTTTATCGATCTCAGGGAGGAAGAGGTCAAAGATATCCCTCTCATGCAACCCTGCAACCACAAAGCAAGAAGTCTCTTGTGTCCCCAACACACCTAATAGGTGCACTTGTTCGGCGAAGAGATAGTGAAATACAGGTGGTATGAATAAGTATGAGCAGTAGTAACAGCACCAGAAAAGTGCTTTGCTGTCCAGGACTGGCGTGTGATGGATGGTGGTAATATTGCGGACAGTACGAATGCAGTAAAACAGTAAACAAGTAGCGATAGCAGTATTGGAAACAAGGCCTAGGGATCATACTTTCACTAGTGGACACTCTCAACATTGATCACATAACAGAATAAATAGATAGATGCTAGACTCTACACCCTCTTGTTGGATGATGAACATCACTAACTGTGTAGGATTACACGAACCCTCAATGCCGGAGTTAACAAGCTCCACAATATTCGATGTTCATATTTAAATAACCTTAGAGTGCATGACAGATCAACATAACCAAACCAAGTACTAACATAGCATGCACACTCGTCACCTTCACGCTACGAAAGGAGGCATAGATCACATCAATACCATCATAGCAATAGTTAACTTCATAATCTACAAGAGATCACAATCATAGCCTACGCCAAGTACTACACGATGCACACACTCGTCACCATTACACCGTGCGGGAGGAATAAACTACTTTAATAACATCACTAGAGTAGCACATAGATAAATTGTGATACAAAACACATTGCAATCATAAAGAGATATAAATAAGCACTTCACTATGCCATTCATAACAGTGAATAAGTATTCTGTGAAATATACCTAAGAGACCCACATGATGCACACACTGTCACCTTTACACACGTGGGACAAGGAGTCTCCGGAGATCACATAAGTAAAATCCACTTAACTAGCATAATGACATCTAGATTACAAGCATCATCATATGAATCTCAATCATGTAAGGCAGCTCATGAGATTATTGTATTGAAGTACATAGGAAGAGAGATGAACCACATAGCTACCGGTACAGCCCTTAGCCTCGATGGAGAACTACTCCCTCCTCATGGGAGACAAGCAGCGTTGATGAAGATGGCGGTGGTGTCGATGGAGAAGCCTTCCGGGGGCACTTCCCCATCCCGGCGGCGTGCCGGAACAGAGACTCCTGTCCCCCAGATCTTGGCTTCGCGATGGCGGCGGCTCTGGAAGGTTTCTCGTACCGTGGCTTTTTCGTCTCGAGGTTTTAGGTCAAGGGGCTTCTTATAGGCGAAGAGGCGGCGTCAGAAGGTCAACGAGGCGACGACACGCTAGGGGGGCGCGGGCCACCCCCAGGCCGCGCCGGCCTACCATCTGGTGGGCCTGTGGCCCCCCTCTGGCGACTCTCGGGTGTTCTGGATGCTTCCGGGGATTCTAAGATGCTGGGCGTTGATTTCATCCGATTCCGAGAATATTTCCTTACTAGGATTTCTGAAACCAAAAACAGCAGAAAACAAGCAATTGGCCCTTCGGCATCTCGTCAATAGGTTAGTTCCGGAAAATGCATAAAAACGATATAAAGTGTGCATAAAACATGTAGATATCATCAATAATGTGGCATGGAACATAAGAAATTATCGATACGTCGGAGACGTATCAGCATCCCCAAGCTTAGTTTCTGCTCGTCCCGAGCAGGTAAACGATAACAAAGATAATTTCTGGAGTGACATGCCATCATAATCTTGATCATACTATTGTAAGCACATGTAATGAATGCAGCGATCAAAGCAATGGTAATACAATGAGTAAACAAATGAATCATATAGCAAAGACTTTTCATGAATGGTACTTTCAAGACAAGCATCAATAAGTCTTGCATAAGAGTTAACTCATAAGGCAATAATTCAAAGTAAAGGTATTGAAGCAACACAAAAGAAGATTAAGTTTCAGCGGTTGCTTTCAACTTATAACATGTATATCTCATGGATATTGTCAATGTAAAGTAATATAACAAGTGCAATATGCAAGTATGTAGGAATCAATGCACAGTTCACACAAGTGTTTGTTTCTTGAGATGGAGAGAAATAGGTGAACTGACTCAACATAAAAGTAAAAGAATGGCCCTTCGCAGAGGGAAGCATCGATTGCTATATTTGTGCTAGAGCTTTGGTTTTGAAAACAAGAAACAATTTTGTCAACGGTAGTAATAAAGCATATGCATCATGTAAATTATATCCTACAAGTTGCAAGCCTCATGCATAGTATACTAATAGTGCCCGCACCTTGTCCTAATTAGCTCGGATTACCTGGATTATCATTGCAATACATATGTTTTAACCAAGTGTCACAAAGGGGTACCTCTATGCCGCTCTGTACAAAGGTCTAAGGAGAAAGCTCGCATTGGATTTCTCGCTATTGATTATTCTCAACTTAGACATCCATACCGGGACAACATAGACAACAGATAATGGACTCCTCTTTTATGCATAAGCATTCAACAATTATTAATTTTCTCATATGAGATTGAGGATATTGTCCAAAACTGAAACTTCCACCATGGATCATGGCTTTAGTTAGCGGCCCAATGTTCTTCTCTAACATTATGCATGCTCTAACCATTCTAGCGGTAAATCTCCCTTACTTCAGACAAGACGGACATGCATAGCAACTCACATGATATTCAACAAAGAGTAGTTGATGGCGTCCCCAGGAACATGGTTATCGCACAACAAGCAACTTAATAAGAGATAAAGTGCATAAGTACATATTCAATACCACAATAATTTTTAGGCTATTTGTCCCATGAGCTATATATTGCAAAGGTAAAGGATAGAAATTTAAAGGTAGCACTCAAGCAATTTACTTTGGAATGGCGGAGAAATACCATGTAGTAGGTAGGTATGGTGGACACAAGTGGCATAGTGGTTGGCTCAAGGATTTTGGATGCATGAGAAGTAATCCCTCTCGATACAAGGTTTAGGCTAGCAAGGCTATTTGAAATAAACACAAGGATGAACCGGTGCAGCAAAACTCACATAAAATTCATATTGTAAACATTATAAGACTCTACACCATCTTCCTTGTTGTTCAAACTCTTTACTAGAAATTATCTAGACCTTAGAGAGACCAATTATGCAAACCAAATTTTAGCAAGCTCTATGTATTTCTTCATTAATAGGTGCAAAGTATGTGATGCAAGAGCTTAAACATGAGCACAACAATTGCCAAGTATCAAGTTATTCAAGACATCATACCAATTACTACATGTAGCATTTTCTGTTTCCAACCATATAACAATTAACGAAGCAGTTTCAACCTTCGTCATGAACATTAAAAGGTAAGAACACATGTGTTCATATGAACCAGCGGAGCGTGTCTCTCTCCCACGCAAGCATGAATTTATTCAAACAAAACAAAAATGAAAACAAAAGCACACAGACGCTCCAAGTAAAGTACATAAGATGTGACCGAATAAAAATATAGTTTCAAGAGAAGGAACCTGATAATTTGTCGATGAAGAAGGGGATGCCTTGGGCATCCCCAAGCTTAGATGCTTGAGTCTTCTTGAAATATGCAGGGATGAACCACCGGGGCATCCGCAAGCTTAGAGCTTTCACTCTTCTTGATCATAGTATATCATCCTCCTCTCTTGACCCTTGAAAACTTCCTCCACACCAAACTCGAAACAAACTCATTAGAGGGTTAGTGCATAATCAAAAACTCACATGTTCAGAGGTGACACAATCATTCTTAACACTTCTGGACATTTCCCAAAGCTACTGGAAGTTAATGGAACAAAGAAATCCATCCCACATAGCAAAAGAGGCAATGCGAAATAAAAGGCAGAATCTGTCAAAACAGAACAGTCCGTAAAGACGAATTTTAAAGAGGCACCAGACTTGCTCAAATGAAAATGCTCAAATTTAATGAAAGTTGCGTACATATAAGAGGATCACTCACGTAAATTGGCATAATTTTCTGAGTTACCTACAGAGAATTAGGCCCAGATTCGTGACAGCAAGAAATCTGTTTCTGCGCAGTAATCCAAATCTAGTATCAACCTTTCTATCAAAGACTTTACTTGGCACAACAATGCAACAAAATTAATATAAGGAGATGTTGCTACAGTAATAACAACTTCCAAGACACAAATATAAAACAAAAGTACTGTAGCAAAATAAACACATGGGTTATCTCCCAAGAAGTGCTTTCTTTATAGCCATTAAGATGGGCTCAGCAGTTTTAATGATGCACTCGCAAGAAATAGTATTTGAAGCAAAAGAGAGCATCAAGAGGCAAATTCAAAACACATTTAAATCTAACCCACTTCCTATGTAAATGAATCTTGTAAATAAACAAGTTCATGAAGAGCAAAGTAACAAGCGTAGGAAGATAGAACAAGTGCAACTTCAAGATTTTAAGCATATAGAGAGGTGTTTTAATAACATGAAAATTTCTACAACCATATTTTCCTCTCTCATAATAACTTTCAGTAGCATCATGAGCAAACTCAACAATATAACTATCAAATGAAGCATTCTTATCACGAGTCTCATGCATATAATTATTACTCTCCACATAAGCATAATCAATTTTATTAGTTGTAGTGGGAGCAAATTCAACATAGTAGCTATCATTATTATTCTCATCATCAAATATAGGAGGCATATTGTAATCATAATCAAATTTATCCTCCATAACAGGCGGTACTAAAAGACTACTATCATTATAATCATCATAAATACGAGGTAAAGTATCATCAAAGTAAATTTTCTCCTCAATGCTTGGGGGACTAAAAATATCATGCTCATCAAAGCCAGCTTCCCCAAGCTTAGAATTTTCCATATCATTAGCAACAATGGTGTTCAAAGTGTTCATACTAATATGTTCCATGGGTTTTTTAATTTTCGGATCAAACCATCCATGTCTTAAATCAGGAAATAGAATAAGAAGCTCATTGTTGTCCATTATGCCTTACTAGTGTAAACAAGAAACAAAAAGATGCAATTGCAGGATCTAAAGGAAATAGCTTCGAGCACACACACAATGGCGCCAGAAAAGTATCGTTACCTAGAACCGGAGTATGAGTGCCTTTTACCTTTCCTCCCCGGCAACGGCGCCAGAAAAGTGCTTGATGTCTACGGGAGTTTCTATTCTTGTAGACAGTGTTGGGCCTCCAAGAGCAGAGGTTTGTAGAACAGCATCAAGTTTCCCTTAAGTGGATCACCCAAGGTTTATCGATCTCAGGGAGGAAGAGGTCAAAGATATCCCTCTCATGCAACCCTCCAACCACAAAGAAAGAAGTCTCTTGTGTCCCCAACACACCTAATAGGTGCACTAGTTCGGCGAAGAGATAGTGAAATACAGGTGGTATGAATAAGTATGAGCAGTAGTAACAGCACCAGAAAAGTGCTTTGCTGTCCAGGACTGGCGTGTGATGGATGGTGGTAATATTGCGGATAGTACGAATGCAGTAAAACAGTAAACAAGTAGCGATAGCAGTATTGGAAACAAGGCCTAGGGATCATACTTTCACTAGTGGACACTCTCAACATTGATCACATAACAGAATAAATAGATAGATGCTAGACTCTACACCCTCTTGTTGGATGATGAACACCACTAACCGTGTAGGATTACACGAACCCTCAATGCCGGAGTTAACAAGCTCCACAATATTCGATGTTCATATTTAAATAACCTTAGAGTGCATGACAGATCAACATAACCAAACCAAGTACTAACATAGCATGCACACTTGTCACCTTCATGCTACGAAAGGAGGCATAGATCACATCAATACCATCATAGCAATAGTTAACTTCATAATCTACAAGAGATCACAATCATAGCCTACGCCAAGTACTACACGATGCACACACTTGTCACCATTACACCGTGCGGGAGGAATAAACTACTTTAATAACAACACTAGAGTAGCACACGGATAAATTGTGATACAAAACACATTGCAATCATAAAGAGATATAAATAAGCACTTCACTATGCCATTCATAACGAGTGAATAAGTATTCTGTGAAATATAGCCTAAGAGACCCACACGGTGCACACACTCGTCACCTTTACACACGTGGGACAAGGAGTCTCCGGAGATCACATAAGTAAAATCCACTTGACTAGCATAATGACATCTAGATTACAAGCATCATCATATGAATCTCAATCATGTAAGGCAGCTCATGAGATTATTGTATTGAAGTACATAGGAAGAGAGATGAACCACATAGCTACCGGTACAGCCCTTAGCCTCGATGGAGAACTACTCCCTCCTCATGGGAGACAGCAGCGTTGATGAAGATGGCGGTGGTGTCGATGGAGAAGCCTTCCGGGGGCACTTCCCCATCCCGGCGGCGTGCCGGAACAGAGACTCCTGTCCCCCAGATCTTGGCTTCGCGATGGCGGCGGCTCTGGAAGGTTTCTCGTACCGTGGCTTTTTCGTCTCGAGGTTTTAGGTCAAGGGGCTTCTTATAGGCAAAGAGGCGGCGTCAGAAGGTCAACGAGGTGACGACACGCTAGGGGGGCGCGGGCCACCCCCAGGCCGCGCCGGCCTACCAACTGGTGGGCCTGTGGCCCCCCTCTGGCGACTCTCGGGTGTTCTGGATACTTCCGGGGATTCGAAGATGCTGGGCGTTGATTTCGTCCGATTCCGAGAATATTTCCTTACTAGGATTTCTGAAACCAAAAACAGCAGAAAACAGCAACTGGCCCTTCGGCATCTCGTCAATAGGTTAGTTCCGGAAAATGCATAAAAACGATATAAAGTGTGCATAAAACATGTAGATATCATCAATAATGTGGCATGGAACATAAGAAATTATCGATACGTCGGAGACGTATCAGACACACTTAAGGTTTGATGTTGAAATAGTAGAACTTGAATATGGAATGGATTTTGAAGATTTGTTCGAAGTCCCGGATAAGATCCCGGACATCACGAGGAGTTCCGGAATGGTTCGGAGAATAAGATTCATATATAGGAAGTCATTTTATGAGTTTGAAAATGATCCGGTGCATTTATGGAAGGTGCTAGAAGGTTCTAGAATATTCCGGAAGAAAGTCACTTTGGAAGGCGGAGTCCCGAAGGGACTCCACCACCATGGCCGGCCAACCCTAGGGGGTGGAGTCCCAGGTGGACTCCACCTATGGTGGCCGGCCACCCCCTCCCAAGGGAAGGTGGGAATCCCACCTCTAGTGGGAGTCCTAGCTTGGGTAGGTTTCATGTCATATGGAAGGTTTTGGTTTGGGGTCTTATTCGAAGACTTGTAGACCAACTCTTGGGTGTTCCACCTATATAATGAGGGCCAAGGGGAGGGGGCCGGCCACCCCAAGACCACAAGGTGGCCGCACCCCTTAGTGGCCGGCGCCCCCCTCTCCCAAACCCTAGCGGCCCTCTCTCCTCCACCACATCCCGCACGCTTAAGCGAAGCTCCGCCGGGTTTCTCCACCACCACCGACACCATGCCATCATGCTGCCGGATTCAAGAGGAGCTACTACTTCCGCTGCCCGCTGGAACGGGGAGGTGGACGTCGTCTTCATCAACAACCGAACGTGTGACCGAGTACGGAGGTGCTGCCCGTTCGTGGCGCCGTGATCAAGATCTTCTACGCGCTTTTGCAAGCGGCAAGTGAACGTCTACCGCAGCAACAAGAGCCTCATCTTGTAGGCTTTGGAATCTCTTCAAGGGTGAGACTCGATAATCCCCTCGTTGCTACCGTCTTCTAGATTGCATCTTGGCTTGGATTGCGTGTTCGCGGTAGGAAATTTTTTGTTTTCTATGCAACGAATCCCTACATGGTTTTCATGTAACGTCTAAGGTAGGCACCCCAGCTTGTACACTCTGTTTTGGAGGAGAGGGTGAAAGGAACCTTTGGCAGCATAAAAGCAGAAGGGCTTGGGGATGCAATGTCTAGACCTGTGATCATGGCCACGTCTAGCAGAGTTGGTGTCATGGGGCCATGGCCAAACATAAAGCAATTCAGTGCATCAGACCAAAAGTAGCCGATGGTTTTCAGAAGGTTCTCATTCTTCTCAAGGGGAGACAATGATAATGACAAAGCATCGGCTATCCCTATAGTTTCCCATGTGGCATGGTGAGTTTTGGATACTCTACTGTACCATGCCACCCAACCCTCAGGAGGATTAGGCCAGGCTCGTAGGCAGTCGGCCCAAGAAGTCAGATCTAAATTCTGGTTTACGAAGGGAATTCTATTGGCCTCGCATGAAATTAAATGGGCAGGACTCTCGGAAGAACGGGGACCAAGACAAAGAGAATTTGGGAGAGAAGGATGCGGCAGCAGAATGTCTGAAACCTAAAATTAATAACGAAATAGGACATTAATTCAGGTGTTTGATGTTAATCCTAACACTTACTCGAATGGCGAGGACCGGTTAAGGATTACCTTCAGACCGGCGACTGTAGCGTTGGCGTTGGATGATTCCGCCATTGGATTCGCTGCGGAGTTGATTTGGCGCGGTTGAGATCTGAGATTCGTGTGGCCGTGAGTTGGATCTGTTCGAGCGGCGATTTGGGGATCTGAGTTTACTCTCTCAGACGAAGGTTGCAGGTTACCGTTTGAATAGGTAACTGATTTGGCCTAACTCACGTTTTATGGTAAAGGCCGATGCGATGCCATCGGCTCTTTGAGAGTTGACTGACTTTGACTATCGACAAGCTAAATTGGAAACACTTCTTCATTAATAAAGGGGGTTTTTTACAATGAAGAGCCGATTGCTCAAGGAAGGAAGAACAAAAGAAGAGCCGATTGCTCAAGAACTACTACTAGTCCTATACTAGTAGTTCCTATTCTAAGGGCCGTTGGTGGCCTCGTCGTCACCGTCGTAGCTGCCGTCGGCGCTGCTTCCTGTGAGCTCCTCGTCGCTGCTACCGTAGCCCTCGGCCGGGGCTTCTTCCTCCTCATCATCATCATCGTCGTCGTCCTCCGACCAAGCGTGGAAGTGCTTTGCCGGCGGGTACTCGTCGGAGGAGGAGTCATCCTCCTCCTCTTCCTCCTCCTCGTCGTAGGAGGTGAAGCTGGCCCAGGAGTAGAGGTCGTCCTCGCTCTCTCCCTCCAATTCCCCGTCAACGAGGAACCGGAGGTCCGCCTCCCCGTCGGTCAGGGATAGGTCGTCATCTGACTCGACGGCGGCCAGGGGTAGGTCGTCGTTCACCTTGACGGTGAAGTCCCACTCTTCATCGTCCCAATGCTTGGGAGCCTCCTTCTCGTATTGGGCCACCAGGTCGTGTTCTGGTATCGACTCGCTGGAGGAGGAGGACTGGAAAGAGAGACCCGATGAGGCGGAGGAGGAGGAAGAGGAAGACATGGCTACAGAGGAAGGGGTTTTTTGCCGATGGCTAGTACAGGGCAAGGGGATGAAGAGGCGAACTGTTCGGCGCGGTTAAATAAAGGGGATATAGTGGAGATTTAATGCCACAGCAGTTTCCGAGGAAGTGGTGCCAAAAAAACTGTCAAATCGTGCAGAGAAGTTGAGAAGGCAAGGCATCATGATGAAAGGATACTGCGACGGTTCTGCTCTGCCACGACATGACCCTACGAAGAAAAAACGGAGTGGTTTTGGAATTATCATTGCCAAAACCAGGGGGGCATGTGTTATCACCAGATTTTAACCAAGTCAGGAGGTGGGCCGTGATTGAGATGGGCTTGGAGAATATACACAGGAAATATTCATGAATCGGCCTCGTGCAAGAGTTTGGGCTAGATTGCCCGTGTATCTGTAAATTATAGTAGGTTACATGTCGGTTAGAATTAAAAGATAGAGTTTAGCTCGTGCACGGTTGGGATTATTCCTAAGTTAGAAAGTCTACGGACTATAAATATGTATCTAGGGTTATTGAGAAAGGAGGACGAACACGTTCACAACAAACCAATCTAGGCGCATCGCCACCCCTTGTTTCGAGGGTTTCTTCCGGGTAAGCGCTATGCTGCCTAGATCGCATCTTGTGATCTAGGCATTATCTTGTTTATTTGTTGTTCATGTGTTGCTCGTACTGAAGCCTTTTTGATGGCGAGCAACACCATTATCATAGATATGTTAGGGTTTGCATCGATATTTACTTGATGTATTCGCTTAGCTTTACTATCCCTAGATATCTAGCTGTCCTTACACCTATCTTAGGTGTAAGGACAGCACCTTGCTTAATCTTTATTCAGTAAATTCGATCTGTTACGGTTGTTCCTTGTTCTTCAAGGATTAGTTTAATATCCATATGGTTAGGCCTTGCAAACGGGTTGAAGGATCCAGTAGGGCGTGAGGTACGGTTTGCTTATCCTAGAAGGGATGTTCCGAGGATCAACTTCATGTTGGTTTTTAGGCCTTTTCTAGGGTTGATTTTCCGTCATCTTTCGTACCTGCCAGGCTCAATTACGTGTAAGATGTTCCGGTTGTGTGGTGAAAACCCTAAATCGTTGTAGATCGTTTTAGCTTAGTATTGATCAAGCAGGACCACCATGTTATCGTAGATCCAATACGAATCATGGGTGGATCGGCTCCATGAGCCGATTCACAGGATAACCTGAGAGCCGATCGAGGCTCGTATTTATTGTTTACGTGTATGCCATGCAGGAAACTAGTCGAAGCAATCCATCACCTTCCTGACCAGGTATAGGTCAGGTGGCACACCCTTGCACCAGCATCAGACGTGCGTGCCGGAGCATTGCGGGCCGTCGCCCGAGGGACCAGGGCCCACCAGCAGTCCTGGGAGCCTCCCAGCTCTACGTGTTGCCCGTCGCTGCTCGCCGGTGGGTTTTGGTGGTCAACAACCCTAGACTATTTTGGTCTTCACCATTAGTTGAATAATGTTACTAAACACTTATTACAACTTTTGGAATCAAAGAAACACAAATCAAATTAAATTCAAACTCAAAATGGGATCACATATGATAATGGTCAAATCTGCCATTTATAGTCTGATCCCTACTTTGAGCCTTTGCAATTCAAATTTCTCAAACCAAACTTGCTCAATTCTTTGCACCTCATCCAAGAGCACATCAAGGTGAACAACTTTGGTAAAGACCACCATGCCAAATTCACTTTGGATCAAATGCTATGCTCATGCAAAGTTGGAACTTTTTGTTATGTGGAACAATCTCCCACTTAGCAAAATTTGCAATTCTTTGATTTTTGAAATTCCACCACCACCCATCATTCTCTCTGGTCAAATACAACTCAACCAAACACACACTTTTCAAATCTTGCAACCTTCTGAACTCATTCAAATTTAGACAAATTTGCAAAATGCAACTATGGAATAAATTCAAACACTATAGCAAATAGTGTTCTACACTAAGCTACTGCCCCAAACTACTCTACTTGGTCCCCTGGCTCCCTCTCTCCCTAAATACCACCTAGTAACCCTAAGAGGAGATGCATAGCATGCATGTGCATGACCATGCCGGCCATGCCGCACCTCCTCTTCTCTCCATCGTCGACCACCCTGGCCCTGGTGCCCACACTCGCCACCACACCTCCCTACACCTCCCTAGCCATGCCACTGTCAAGCTCGACGATGACCAACACCAGAGAACGCGCGCCCAGAACGCGCCAGGATGCCGCTCACGTCGCGAGTGTGCATGCCGTGGACGTCACTGGCCACGCGCCACCCCACCAGCTCCCTCTTGCTCTGGCCCCTCCAGCAACGAGTTGAGCACCGCAGCGCCACCTCAGACCCGCCAGACACGCTCACGACCAGCCCCTGGACCGCCGCCGCCGAAGACGACGACACGATCCCGTAGACGCCGCCACAGACATGGAAGCAATGCGAGCTATCTAGCCGCCCGACCGACCGAGCTGTCGCCACCGTTAGGTTCGCCTGGACATGTAGAACACTGCTACACCTTCGCCTAGCCCCAACACTCGCCGGAATCACCGCGCGCATGTCGACCCTCACTCTGCCCCGCAGCACACCTGCGTCTCTATAAATAGAGGCCTTCCCTGAGCAATCCAAGCACCGCACCAACCTCTCCTCCCATCCTTGCTTCTCCACCACCACTCCACTCATCGAATGGAAGCCGGAGCAGCGCCAATCGAGCGATCGGAGCCGCGGAAGCCCTGGTGAAATCGCCATCGATCCAGGCCTCCTCGAGCTGCGCCACTGCTACAGGCTTCTTCCCCTTCATCGACAACCTCGAACGGAACACCGCCACCGCTCGCCGAACCCACGGTTAGCCCTCCGACCCCTAGGCTCGCCGCCAGAGCGTCGGGCTCCCGTCGGAGAAGACGACGACTGTCGTTCGTCCGATCAGGATCTAATCCAACGCTTCTCGTTGATCCATACCGATTCGGCTTTGAATAGTCGCTGACGAGTGGCCCCCACTCTGTCAGGCGGCCCACTCGCACGAGATGCGCTGCTGGGCCATTTTGCTCTATTTTGAACCGTTTCGGCCCACCTCGTTTTCCCGCCGGCCTGTTAATTCAAATCCAGTTTAAATATTTTCAATTCAAAATCAATACTGGACCCAAATTAGAAATTAAATAGAATCTGTTTGGCTTGGCCAAATTTAGCAAATTTTATATTGTTGGAAAGCTAGTAAAAAAGATCTACAACATGCCACTGGTCTCATCTTGAGATCTGTTGTAGAATTAAACTGATAAAAAGATGAAGGCAGGGACTTTTTCACATTCAAATAAATTTTAAAAATCAACCAAAAGTGATAATTAGTTAATTCCAACTCCTATAGCTCACATTTGACTTACACTAATTGTTTCTGCAACAAAATGGTGTGGTCACTTTGTATGATCATGCCCTAGTTTAAATAATGGACAATATGGCTAGTTTACTTAAGTGATATTGTCCAAAACTATTATGCAAATCATATGAAGTGTTATACTTCATTTAAATCTTGTCTCAAATGCATTCATATGAAGTTGGACCCCTGGTCAAATAATCTCATATGAAATGCTTGGAGAAATTAAATCATAATAGGCATTATTAAATAGTATGAGGTGGTCTACCTCATTTAAATCATTTTCTCAAATGATGATAATGAATGGTTGACTTAGGTCAACATAAATTCATGTAGGATTGTTGGAGAAATTAAATCTTGAGAAGATTTCAATGAGAGGAAATTATTTCTCAAGAACCCTATGGAAACTATCATTTACATATTAAATGAGAGGAAATTATTTCTCCTCAAACAACACAACCAATGCACCCTAATTGTACTAAGTGTGTGCATAGAATAGTTTGTGTGAATATATGTGATGTTTGGAATAGCCATTGAATTAGTTGAGTGATTATACTCGTTTTCAAATTTAGACGCTAGCACCGGAGAATACCCGGAGGAAGAAGGTTGCTACCAAGAGGAGGAGGAGGAGAACTTTGAGAACTACCAAGGCAAGCTAATATTCTTGCAAAGTACAAAGCCCTTTGGGGCAAGGCACCATAGTCTTACCTTTCTTACCATAAGCCTATCCCAAGTTTCTACCTTACAAGTTTTTACTTGTTTTCGTAAAGAGTTACTTTTATAGTTAACTTTGGTCAAAGTGAAAGAAGGTTATTAGAGTAGTAAAGTTAGTCTCAAGCTAGAAAAGCAAGTAGCACCCCTCATGATTAGAGCTAGTGCTAATTATTAAAACTTGACTACTCTAGATGGGAACATGTGACTTGAAATGAATTTGAAACCTTGGAATGATGAAGCATTCCATTGAATGAATTTTGAAGGTGAATATGACCAAGAGAAGATGGTGATTTTTGATAAAACTGATATTGGTTTGAATGCGATACCTTTCCAATATTGAGTACCACCACAAAACCTGATTATGGGTAGGGCTTAACTGGAAGTTTATGCATCTTAGTATGGGTTCCCTCTGAACACACATCATAGGGGTTATGCTTGAGGCTGCCTCCGTGGTTGAGAAATGATGTGAATTGAGGTGAATTGTACGGCCAAGCCTCGTGCAGCTTCCCGAGTTGACAGTTGGTCTTCACTGGGAGGCCAAGCTCATGGGGAGAGGTGCTCATACTAGGGTTTGTAAGTGAAAGGTTATGGTTGATGATCCGCGTACTGTGTTACGATGATTCAGGGTAATCCCGGCGGATGAAATCAAATTTTGTGGCACAAGTGTGCAACCTCTGCAGAGTGTAAATCTATTCGAATAGCCGCGTCCACGGTTACGGACGGTTGGAAAGGCCATACAGTTTCCGGTGTCAGATTCTTGAAAATGATGGTGAGATGAATGGTGAATTGGTGACTTGACTTTGAATCCCAACAATGTTGTGGGAATGACACTAATGTTCCCACTTGAGTTAGTTAGCACATGAATAAGGCTTTTCTCAAATACTTGTGAACTAAAATTGGCTTTATGCAAATAAACTAGAGCTTAGCAACCCTTACTAGAATTGTCTAGCACTTACACTAGTATTAGTTTGCGAGTACTCAACGTACTCACGGCTTTGTCCCTGGCTATTCAAATGGCCAGAGTATGAAGATGAACAAGGAGATGACCAGCAGGACGCCTACGACAACTAGGAGTCTTCCAACGTCAAGCGTTGGCCTGTGGACTAGAGAGTCCATTTATCTTTACGCTTCCGCTATGAACTGATGTTTGTTCGATGATCATTAGATCATCTATTCGTGTAATATGGATCATGTGATTCCAATTGTAAGACAATATGGTTTGTAATGAATGATGACTGTGATACATAACTATTATGCCTCGCAATAACAATATTCCTGGGATTGTGATGTATGACATAATAGGCATTCGGACTTAAAAATCCAGGTGTTGACAAGTTGGTATCAGAGCCATTGTTTGCCCTTAGAAGACCCTAGTTAGAATGGACGTTCAGAAAAACTTAACTTTGAAATCAAATGAAGAGAATATTTGTGAAAATTTACTTACACTCTTGTCTTTGAGACTTTTTCAAAAATTTGATGAATCATGTTCTATCTTATTTGAATCTACTTAAAATTTTGCCACACTTGTTCACTCTCTAACTTACTCATCCATTTCACTTTCAGATGGAGCCGAATGAACCCATCAACACCAAGTTCTACCAGCTTGGGAATGGGGGAAGCTTGATCTTCGAGCACGACCTCAACTCCCTCTCGGACTTCCTCGAGCGCCCACACCCTGAGTTCCACGGAATTCAGGTGGACGGCACTCCTGGAGGAGAGTTGCAGTGGATCATCACCGCCGACTTGAGGGGCAAGATGGAGCCTCCCACCTCGGAGAGGATCCTCTTCTCCTTCCGCGAGAGCAACTGGCTCGATGGACTCGCACGTGGCCTTCAGGAGGCACTTGCGCGTCTCTGTGGACAGAACGTGGTGCACATCCTCGCCTCTCGCTTCGCGCATCTCGTGAGGCGTGATGCCATGGGAGTGCCTATGGAGCTGCAGCAGCACCCGCAGTTGAGGCACCGTGCTGAGCACCTGGACTTCATGCTCTACCAGACTCATAAGGACCTCGACACCACTCGCGCTCACGCGAACCAGACCCACGCTCACATCATCAAGCAGGGTGAGGCGATCAAGCTCCCCAACAATGACCGCAAGGCCCTTCGCCAGCAGCGTGCCAAGAAGGACGCTACGATTGTGCGCCTTCGCGCCAAGATAGCATCACTTGAGGCCACTGTCAAGGCCCAGGAGGATCAGCTTAGAGAGATGGAGGAGGACAACGGAGGTATCGACCTTCAGGGAGGAGGAGCCTTCCTGAGCGACGACGACGACTTTGAGGAGGACGAGTTCACCGAGGAGGAGGACTACGAGTTCTTGGAGGCAGGACCTGACGACTTCGTCCCGATCGATGTCGAGGATGAGGAGTAGTTGCACTAGTTTCACTTATGTAGGTGTGAGTTGTATCCCGCCCTTTGTATCGTAGCATGAGAATGGTTCTTAAAACCATTGGAGTATGAGTGTGTTAGTTTGTAATGTGTGTTGAATGAATGAATGAATGAATGATATGTTTGTCATGAAAAGACTTCAAGTTTTCAAATTTTATGAACTTACTCAAAATAAACCATAGAAATTTCCCTCTTATCTCATGATCTTCTCTATATTCAGATGGCCCCTCCCAATCGCACCAACAACGATGCGATGATGCAACTGCTGCAAACCCTGCTTGCCGACAGGGAGACTGAAAGAGCTGAACGTCAAGCCAACATCGCAGCACTGCAGAACCTTGCCAACCAAGGCCATGGAAACCATGATCATCCTGGATCCAAACTCAAGAACTTTCAGAACACCAATCCTCCGGTGTTTAGCAAGACTAAAGAACCACTCGACGCCGACGACTGGCTCCAGACTATGGAGAACAACTTGGAAGTAGCCGGAGTGGAAGCCAACGAGATGGTCTTGTTTGCAACCCACTATCTCGTCGGACCAGCCCGAGCATGGTGGACTAGCACTCGTGCCATGAACGGAGGCCAATTCATGACTTGGGCAGATTTCAAGCTCAAGTTTAGCAAGTACCATGTACCCCCGGGTCTTATCAAGAAGATGAGGGATGAGTTTCGTGAACTGAAGCAGGGTCGCATGACGGTGGTAGAATACCGCGACAGGTTCCTTATACTGTCAAGGTACGCCCCCGACGAGACCGACACCACCGAGAAGAGGCAGGAGAGATTCCTGAATGGACTGCATGATGAGATGCAGACTGTCCTCGTCAACATCTCCTTCGCCGACCTTGAAGCCCTTGTGGACTCCGCCATCCAGATGGAGGGCAAGTTGAACCAAGCCAATGAGAACCGCAAACGCCGCATGATGCACCAGAGTGGGCCTAGCAACGCCCCGAAGTATCGCCCCAGCTCAAGCGGAGGTTTCACTCCGAGGAACAACAACAAGCCCCAGATGCAGAACTCGCGCCCCGGTTATCAGAACCGGAGTGGAGGAAACTCCAGGCCAGGAGGCCACAACAACAACAGCAACTACAACAACAACAACAACTTCAACTGCGCTCCGCCCCGAGCCCCCAACAACAACAACACCAACACCGCCCCCAGAACCGGAAGCAACGCCATCCCCGTTGCGACCAAGGACAAGGCCACCATCACTTGTTATGAGTGTGGTGTAGTGGGACACTACTCCAACGAGTGCCCCAAGAGGCTCGCCAAGCTCGCAGGCAACACCGCTGCACCTGCTCAGCAGCAACGCCATGTCTCCACCGGCAAGAAGTTCGCCCCCAACAACCCCAATAACCGCAACGGCCGTCTCTTCCACATGAACGCTGAAGAAGCCCAGGAAGCACCAGATGTGTACTGGGTATGTTTTCTGTCAACCACATCCCTGCCAGAGTATTGTTTGATTCCGGAGCATCTCATTCTTTTGTCACCGAAGACATTGCATCAACAAGTAAAATTCAACCTCTCAGTTTGAAGCATGTTATGATAGTCCAAATTCCCGGATAAACCACCAAAGCCAGAAAATTTTGCAAAAATGTACCCATCAAAATCCATGATGTAGACTTCTATGCCAATCTGATAATTCTGGGAATTAAAGGTTTGGAAGTCGTACTAGGAATGGACTGGATGTCAAAACACCATGGTTTGATTGACTGTGCCAAGAAAGCCATCACCATGACTAGCAGCACAGGTATCCTAGTAGAACATGTCTCTGAAAGACTACCCAGAAAATTCACCTGCAACCAAAGTGTAGCCAAGCCAACTCTGGATCAAATCAGGGTCGTTTGTCGATACCCTGATGTGTTTCCGGATGATCTACCCGGTATGCCCCCGGATCGGGATATCGAGTTTATCATCGAGTTAATCCCCGGAACTGGACCTATAGCGCAGAGAGCCTATAGCATGAACCCCACAGACCTCGTGGAGCTGAAGAAACAAATAGATGATATGTTGGCCAAAGGTCTGATTAGACCTAGTGCATCCCCCTGGAGATCACCAGTTTTGTTTGTGGACAAGAAGGATGGTGCCACTCGTTTATGTACGGACTATCGTAAGCTTAACGATGTCACCATCAAAAACAAATACCCCC
Source organism: Lolium rigidum (assembly GCF_022539505.1). Taxonomy (NCBI): domain Eukaryota; kingdom Viridiplantae; phylum Streptophyta; class Magnoliopsida; order Poales; family Poaceae; genus Lolium; species Lolium rigidum. The sequence goes on from NC_061513.1 coordinate 130,517,218, forward strand.
TACCCAAGATAGAAGATCTGTTTGATCAGTTGACCGGAGCCAAAGTTTTCTCAAAGATAGACCTAAGAACTGGTTATCATCAGCTGAAGATCCGAGCCACTGACATTCCAAAGACTGCCTTTACCACCAGATATGGGTTGTATGAGTACAACGTCATGTCGTTTGGATTAACCAATGCCCCCGCTTATTTCATGAATCTCATGAATAAGATCTTCATGAACTTTTTGGACAAGTTTGTTGTTGTCTTCATCGACGATATTCTTATCTATTCCAAGTCCGAAGAGGAACATGAACAGCATTTGGAGACTATCCTAGAAACCCTTAGGCACCACCAGTTGTATGCCAAGTTCAGAAAGTGTGAGTTTTGGTTGGAGGAAGTAGGATTCCTGGGACACATCTTGTCTGCAGGAGGAATTGCCATAGATCCCGCCAAGATCAAAACTGTTATGGAATGGTGATACGTCTCCGACGTATCGATAATTTCTTATGTTCCATGCCACATTATTGATGATATCTACATGTTTTATGCATACTTTATGTCATATTTATGCATTTTCCGGAACTAACCTATTGACGAGATGCCGAAGTGCCGCTTCTCGTTTTCTGCTGTTTTTGGTTTCGTAAATCCTAGTAAGGAAATATTCTCGGAATTGGACGAAATCAACGCCCAGAGTCTTAGGATTGCATGAAGCTTCAGAACACCCGAGAGCCGCCAGAGAGGGGCCACAGGTGGCCCACACATGATGGCGGCGCGGCCCAGGGGGGGGGGCGCCGCCCTAGTGTCTGGTGGCCCCAGACCCCTTCTGACGCCGCCTCTTCGCCTATAAGAAGCCCCTGACCTAAGTCTTCGATACAAAAAAGCCACGGTACGAGAAACCATCCAGAGCCGCCGCCATCGCGAAGCCAAGATCTGGGGGACAGGAGTCTCTGTTCCGGCACGCCGCCGGGACGGGGAAGTGCCCCGGAAGGCTTCTCCATCGGCACCGCTGCCATCTCCACCGCCATCTTCATCAACGCTGCTATCTCCCATGAGGAGGGAGTAGTTCTCCATCGAGGCTAAGGGTTGTACCGGTAGCTATGTGGTTCATCTCTCTCCTATGTACTTCAATACAATAATCTCATGAGCTGCCTTACATGATTGAGATTCATATGATGATGCTTGTAATCTAGATGTCCTTATGCTAGTCAAGTGGATTTTACTTATGTGATCTCCGGAGACTCCTTGTCCCACGTGTGTAAAGGTGACAGTGTGTGCACCGTGTGGGTCTCTTAGGCTATATTTCACAGAATACTTATTCACTGTTATGAATGGCATAGTGAATTGCTTATTTATATCTCTTTATGATTGCAATGTGTTTTGCATCACAATTTATCTGTGTGCTACTCTAGTGATGTTATTAAAGTAGTCTATTCCTCCTGCACGGTGTAATGGTGACAGTGTGTGCATCGTGTAGTACTTGGCATAGGTTATGATTGTGATCTCTTGTAGATTATGAAGTTAACTATTGCTATGATAGTATTGATGTGATTTATTCCTCCTTTCGTAGCGTGAAGGTGACAGTGTGCATGCTATGTTAGTAATTGGTGTAGTTGTGTTGATCTATCATGCACTCTAAGGTTATTTAAATATGAACATCGAATATTGTGGAGCTTGTTAACTCCGGCATTGAGGGTTCGTGTAATCCTACACAGTTAGTGGTGTTCATCATCCAACAAGAGAGTGTAGAGTCTAGCATCTATCTATTTATTCTCGTTATGTGATCAAAGTTGAGAGTGTCCACTAGTGAAAGTATGATCCCTAGGCCTTGTTCCTAAATACTGCTATCGCTGCTTGTTTACTGTTCTACTGCATCTGTACTGTCCGCAATATTACCACCATCAACCACACGCCAGTCCTGGGCAACAAAGCACTTTTCTGGCGCCATTACTACTGCTCATATACATTTATACCACCTGTATTTCACTATCTCTTCGCCGAACTGGTGCACCTATACATCTGACAAGTGTATTAGGTGTGTTGGGGACACAAGAGACTTCTTGCTTTGTGGTTGCAGGGTTGCTTGAGAGGGATATCTTTGACCTCTTCCTCCCTAAGTTCGATAAACCTTGGGTGATCCACTTAAGGGAAACTTGCTGCTGTTCTACAAACCTCTGCTCTTGGAGGCCCAACACTGTCTACAAGAATAGAAGCACCCGTAGACATCAAATGGCAAGCCCCAACCACCCAAACCGAGGTCCGCGCTTTTCTTGGATTAGCCGGATATTACCGCAGATTCGTAGAAGGCTTTTCGAGCATCGCTCGACCAATGACACAACTGCTGAAGAAGGACAAGAAGTTCAAATGGACTGACAAATGTGAAGAGAGCTTCCAACAACTCAAGAGTAGACTGACCTCAGCCCCAATCCTGATAATGCCAGACATCACCAAGCCCTTTGACGTATATTGCGACGCCTCCAAGATTGGTCTTGGATGTGTGCTTATGCAAGAAGGCAAAGTCATATCTTACCTTTCAAGACAGCTGAAGCAACATGAGCAGAACTACCCAACCCATGACCTAGAGCTCGTAGCCGTGGTCCTAGCCTTGAAAGTATGGCGCCATTACCTCATGGGTAATCGATGCGAGATCTACTCCGACCACAAGAGCCTGAAATACATCTTCACCCAGAAGGAGCTGAACATGAGGCAACGCCGATGGATCGAATTGATCAAGGATTACGACATGGAGATTCACTACCACCCCGGCAAGGCCAATGTGGTAGCGGATGCTTTGAGTCGACTGCCGTGTCAGTTGAACTCCATGATCGCAATCGAGCAGCCCAGCCTGTTTCAAGAGTTTGAACAGTTCAGACTTGAACTTGTTAGTGAAGGATTCCTAGCCAGCATAGAACTTCAACCCACCTTGGTTAGCCAGATCAAGGAAGCCCAGAAAGGAAACGCTAGCATCGATGGAATCAAGAAACAGATAGCCGCAGGAAAAGCACCAGGATTCACCGTAGATGAAGTCGGAGTTCTTTGGTACAAAGAACGCCTTTGTGTACCATCGGACTCAGACTTGAAGCAAGTCATCCTGCAAGAAGCCCATGACACCCTTTACTCAATCCACCCCGGAGGTACCAAGATGTATCAAGATTTTAAGGAGCAATTCTGGTGGCATGGAATGAAGAGAGAAATCGGCAGCTACATCGCCAAGTGTGACATCTGTCGGAGAGTCAAGGCGGAACATCAACGACCCGCAGGACTGTTGCAACCCCTACAGATTCCAGAATGGAAGTGGGACTCTGTAGGAATGGACTTTATCACCGGTTTGCCCAAATCCAGCAAAGGCAATGATTCAATATGGGTAGTTGTCGATAGACTGACCAAGGTAGCCCATTTCATCGCCGTCAAGACCACATACCAAGGCCCAAAGTTAGCTGAACTGTACATCTCCATAATAGTCGCCCTGCACGGAACCCCGAAATCGATAGTGTCAGATAGAGGATCACAATTCACCTCAAGATTCTGGCAGAAAGTGCACGAAGGACTAGGAACCCGTCTGAATTTCAGCACCGCCTATCACCCTCAGACTGACGGACAGACTGAGAGAGTCAACCAGATACTGGAAGACATGCTTAGAGCATGTGTACTGGAATATGGATCCAAGTGGGAAGACTGTCTGTCATACGCAGAGTTCTCTTACAACAACAGCTATCAAGCCAGCCTACAGATGGCCCCCTTTTAAGCCTTGTACGGAAGGAAATGCCGTACCCCTCTGAACTGGTCAGAAGTCGAAGAAAGCCAAGTCTTTGGACCAGATGTTCTTCGTGAAGCCAAAGAGAAAGTACACAAGATCCGCGAGTACCTCAAGACGGCGCAATCAAGACAGAAGAGCTACCGACAGGAGACGCCGAGAGATGACCTTCGAGATCGGAGACTTCGTCTATCTCAAGGTATCCCCCTTGAAAGGAATGCAGAGATTTCAGCTGAAAGGAAAGCTCGCACCCCGATATGTCGGACCCTTCAAAGTTCTGAGTCGCCGAGGCGAAGTATCTTATCAACTGGAACTACCTGAAGAGATGTCGGCTGTGCACGACGTTTTTCACATCTCACTCCTCCGGAAGTGCCTTGAAGTCCCTGAGAAGACCGAAGTGTTCAAGAACATCAATCACCGATTGGTGGATATCAACAAGGACCTGACGTACCGCGAAGTGCCGATATGCATCTTGGAGGAAGCTTACCGAACCACCCGCACCCGAAGCATCAAGTTCCTGAAGATTCAATGGAGCAATCATACCGAAGATGAAACCACCTGGGAACGTGAAGACTTCATGAAGAAGGAGTACCCAGATCTCTTTAGTACCTAACTTTCTTTTAGATCTCGGGACAAGATCTTTTGTAAGGGGGAAGGGTTTGTAACATCCCAAATTTCAATAAAAAGAAAGTTAGAAGAATTCCAGAATTCAAAATTCAGAGCCAACAAAAACTTTTATTTGCTATATAGTACCCTGCATAGGACTTGTGCATTTGAGTGATATGCCATGATGATTGTTATTATGTTTATGTGGTAAACCCTAAAACCCTAATGTGATCAAGTGAAGATCACAAACCAAATAAATCAAAAAGAGAAAGAAATCAAATAAGAATAAGAACCCTAAAACCCTAACATATGGTTTATGCCATTTTTATAAATCTTTACCCTAGACCATTTTGGTCTTCCCCATTAGTTGAATAATGTTACTAAACACTTATTACAACTTTTGGAATCAAAGAAACACAAATCAAATGAAATTCAAACTCAAAATGGGATCACATATGATAATGGTCAAATCTGCCATTTATAGTCTGATCCCTACTTTGAGCCTTTGTAATTCAAATTTTTCAAACCAAACTTGCTCAATTCTTTGCACCTCATCCAAGAGCACATCAAGGTGAACAACTTTGGTAAAGACCACCATGCCAAATTCACTTTGGATCAAATGCTATGCTCATGCAAAGTTGGAACTTTTTGTTATGTGGAACAATCTCCCACTTAGCAAAATTTGCAATTCTTTGATTTTGGAAATTCCACCACCACCCATCATTCTCTCTGGTCAAATACAACTCAACCAAACACACACTTTTCAAATCTTGCAACCTTCTGAACTCATTCAAATTTAGACAAAATTTGCAAAATGCAACTATGGAATAAATTCAAACACTATAGCAAATAGTGTCCTACACTAAGCTACTGCCCCAAACTACTCTACTTGGTCCCCTAGCTCCCTCTCTCCCTAAATACCACCTAGTAACCCTAAGAGGAGATGCATAGCATGCATGTGCATGACCATGCCGGCCATGCCGCACCTCCTCTTCTCTCCATCGTCGACCACCCTGGCCCTGGTGCCCACACTCACCACCACACCTCCCTACACCTCCCTAGCCACGCCACTGTCAAGCTCGACGATGACCAACGCTGGAGAACGCGCGCCCAGAATGCGCCAGGATGCCGCTCACGTCGCGAGTGTGCATGCCGTGGACGTCGCTGGCCACACGCCACCCCACCAGCTCCCTCTCGCTCTGGCCCCTCCAGCAACGAGTTCAGCACCGCAGCGCCACCTCAGACCCGCCAGACACGCTCACGACCAGCCCCTGGACCGCCGCCGCCGGAGACGACGACACGATCCCGTAGACGCCGCCGCAGACATGGAAGCAATGCGAGCTATCTAGCCGCTGCCCGACCGAGCTGTCGCCACCGTTAACTTCGCCTGGACATGTAGAACACTGCAGCACCTTCGCCTAGCCCCAACACTCGCCGGAATCGCCGCGCGCATGTCGACCCTCACTCTGCCCCGCAGCACACCTGCGTCTCTATAAATAGAGGCCTTCCCTGAGCAATCCAAGCACCGCACCAACCTCTCCTCCCATCCTTGCTTCTCCACCACCACTCCACTCATCGAATCAAAGACAGAGCAGCGCCAATCGAGCGATCGGAGCCGCGGAAGCCCTGGTGAAATCGCCATCGATCCAGGCCTCCTCGAGCTACGCCACTGCTACAGGCTTCTTCCCCTTCATCGACAACCTCGAACGGAACACCGTCGCCGCTCGCCGAACCCACGGTTAGCCCTCCGACCCCCTAGGCTCGCCGCCAGAGCGTCGGGCTCTCGTCGGAGAAGACGACGACTGTCGTTCGTCCGATCAGGATCTAATCCAACGCTTCTCGTTGATCCATACCGATTCGGCTTTGAATAGTCGCTGACGAGTGGCCCCACTCTGTCAGGCGGCCCACTCGCACGAGATGCGCTGCTGGGCCGTTTTGCTCTATTTTGAACCGTTTCGGCCCACCTCGTTTTCCCGCCGGCCTGTTAATTCAAATCCAGTTTAAATATTTTCAATTTAAAATCAATACTAGACCAAATTAGAAATTAAATAGAATCTGTTTGGCTTGGCCAAATTTAGCAAATTTTATATTGTTGGAAAGCTAGTAAAAAGATCTACAACATGCCACTGGTCTCATCTTGATATCTGTTGTAGAATTAAACAGATAAAAAGATGAAAGCAGGGACTTTTTCACATTCAAATAAATTTTAAAAATCAACCAAAAGTGATAATTAGTTAATTCCAACTCCTATAGCTCACATTTGACTTACACTAATTGTTTCTGCAACAAAATGGTGTGGTCACTTTGTATGATCATGCCCTAGTTTAAATAATTGACAATATGGCTAGTTTACTTAAGTGATATTGTCCAAAACTATTATGCAAATTATATGAAGTGTTATACTTCATTTAAATCTTGTCTCAAATGCATTCATATGAAGTTGGACCCCTGGTCAAATAATCTCATATGAAATGCTTGGAGAAATTAAATCATAATAGGCATTATTAAATAGTATGAGGTGGTCTACCTCATTTAAATCATTTTCTCAAATGATGATAATGAATGGTTGACTTAGGTCAACATAAATTCATGTAGGATTGTTGGAGAAATTAAATCTTTAGAAGATTTCAATGAGAGGAAATTATTTCTCAAGAACCCTATGGAAACTATCATTTACATATTAAATGAGAGGAAATTATTTCTCCTCAAGCAACACAACCAATGCACCCTAATTGTACTAAGTGTGTGCATAGAATAGTTTGTGTGAATATATGTGATGTTTGGAATAGCCATTGAATTAGTTGAGTGATTATACTTGTTTTCAAATTTAGACGCTAGCACCGGAGAATACCCGGAGGAAGAAGGTTGCTACCAAGAGGAGGAGGAGGAGAACTTTGAGAACTACCAAGGCAAGCTAATATTCTTGCAAAGTGCAAAGCCCTTTGGGGCAAGGCACCATAGTCTTACCTTTCTTACCATAAGCCTATCCCAAGTTTCTACCTTACAAGTTTTTACTTGTTTTCGTAAAGAGTTACTTTTATAGTTAACTTTGGTCAAAGTGAAAGAAGGTTATTAGAGTAGTAAAGTTAGTCTCAAGCTAGTTAAGCAAGTAGCACCCCTCATGATTAGAGCTAGTGCTAATTATTAAAACTTGACTACTCTAGATGGGAACATGTGAATTGAAATGAATTTGAAACCTTGGAATGATGAAGCATTCCATTGAATGAATTTTGAAGGTGAATATGACCAAGAGAAGATGGTGATTTTTGATAAAACTGATATTGGTTTGAATGCGATACCTTTCCAATATTGAGTACCCCCACAATACCTGATTATGGGTAGGGCTTAACCGGAAGTTTATGCATCTTAGTATGGGTTCCCTCCGAACACACATCATAGGGGTTATGCTTGAGGCTGCCTCCGTGGTTGAGAAATGATGTGAATTGAGGTGAATTGTACGGCCAAGCCCCGTGCGGTTCCCGAGTTGACAGCTTGTTCTTCACTGGGAGGCCAAGCTCATGGGGAGAGGTGCTCATACTAGGGTTTGTAAGTGAAAGGTTATGGTTGATGATCCGCGTACTGTGTTACGATGATTCGGGGTAATCCCGGCGGATGAAATCAAATGTTGTGGCACAAGTGTGCAACCTCTGCAGAGTGTAAATCTATTCGAATAGTCGCGTCCACGGTTACGAACGGTTGGAAAGGCCATACAGTTTCCGGTGTCAGATTCTTGAAAATGATGGTGAGATGAATGGTGAATTGGTGACTTGACTTTGAATCACAACAATGTTGTGGGAATGACACTAATGTTCCCACTTGAGTTAGTTAGCACATGAATAAGGCTTTTCTCAAATACTTGTGAACTAAAATTGGCTTTATGCAAATAAACTAAAGCTTAGCAACCCTTACTAGAATTGTCTAGCACTTACACTAGTATTAGTTTGCGAGTACTCAACGTACTCACGGCTTTGTCCCTGGCTATTCAAATGGCCAGAGTATGAAGATGAACATGGAGATGACCAGCAGGACGCCTACGACAACTAGGAGTCTTCCAACGTCAAGCATTAGCCTGTGGACTACAGAGTCCATTTATCTTTACGCTTCCACTATGAACTGATGTTTGTTCGATGATCATTAGATCATCTATTCGTGTAATATGGATCATGTGATTCCAATTGTAAGACAATATGGTTTGTAATGAATGATGACTGTGATACTTAACTATTATGCCTCGCAACAACAATATTCCTGGGATTGCGATGTATGACATAATAGGCATTCGGACTTAAAAATCCTGGTGTTGACAATATCTAAGGAGGAAGTCAGAAAAAAATACCAATAATATATTTTGCTTGAAAGCATAGCCCATAGTTTAATTTTTGTGTTATTATACATTAATGAACTTCAACCACGAAAACCTCAAACATAACAACTAGAAATAAGAGAACAACACATAGTTGGTATTCTTTAGAGTGGCAACAAGTATCAAAAGAAGAAAGAGCACTTGAGAGAGATATACAATAAAATTGCTAAGTTGACATATTTGTAACACCCCGACCATCCCTAGGCCGGGCATGTTACCCCTCGCAACTCTCTAGGATCTCTAGACTAGCCCCACAGACCAGCACTAGTATTTTCTACGCACTTTGTCCTCACTCATGCGCACCCGGTATCAACTTCCCGGTCGGTCACCCATCCTCAAATCACTCCGGGCCAAGCACACTTAACCTCGGAGTTCTTTGGAGATGAGTTTCCAGAAAAAAAAATGTTGCAACTTATTGGTATGAGTATTCTATCAATCCTATTAAGCCCTGGGCCAGGATGTCACACTCATCCCCCCTTAGAAGATTGACGCCCTCATCGATCAGCCCCAAGCCAGGAATGTTCCCTCTTGGCACATGTCCATGTGTCCAGTGCTGGCACATGTGCCATGGCGGGCCACATGTCCGTGCCCCTGACCTACACGCGCTCGTGTTACCGCGAAGGTTAGCTCTGATACCAAATGTAACACCCCGACCCACCCCCCCCCCGGTCAGGCCTGTTACCCCTGGCAGCTCTGTAGGATCTCTAGACTATCCCCACATACCAACACTAGTTTTTTCTACGCACTTTGTCCTCACTCATGCGCACCCGGGATCAACTTCCCGGCCGATCACCCATCCTCAAATCACTCCGGGCCAAGCACACTTAACCTCGGAGTTTTTTTGGAGATGAGCTTCCTGATACGTCTCAAACATATCTATAATTTCTTATGTTCCATGCTACTTTTATGATGATACTCACATGTTTTATACACACTTTATGTCATATTTATGCATTTTCCGGCACTAACCTATTGACGAGATGCCGAAGAGCCAGTTGCTGTTTTCTGCTATTTTTGGTTTCAGAAATCTTACAGAGGAAATATTCTCGGAATTGGACGAAATCAAGGTCCACGATCTTATATTTCCACGAAGCTTCCAGAACACCGAAGAGGGACCAGAGGGGAGGCCCAGGGCCTCCACACGCCATGGCGGCGCGGCCAGAGGGGGGGCGCACCCCCCTACTGTGTGGGCCCCCCAGGACCCTTCCGACTCCGCCTCTTCGCATATTTAAGCCCTGGTGACCTAAAACTTCGATACGAATAAGCCACGACACGAGAAAAGTTCCAGAGCCGCCGCCATCGCGAAGCCAAGATTCGGGGGATAGAAGTCTCTGTTCCGGCACGCCGCCGGGACGGGGAAGTGCCCCCGGAAGACATCACCGCTATCTTCATCGCCATCGCTGTCTCCCATGATGAGGAGGGAGTAGTTCTCCCCCGAGGCTGAGGGCTCTACCGTAGCTATGTGGTTCATCTCTCTCTCTTTGTGATCTAGTTGAATATCATCTATGTGCTACTCTAGTGATGTTATTAAAGTAGTCTATTCCTCCTCCATGATGTAATGTTGACATTGTGTGCATCATGTAGTACTTGGTATAAGCTATGATTGTGATCTCTTGTAGATTATGAAGTTAACTATTACTATGATAGTATTGATGCGATCTATTCCCCCTTTCATAGCTATTGTTGATAGTGTGTATGCTATGTTAGTACTCGGTATAATTGCGTTGGTCTATCATGCACTCTAAGGTTACTTAAATATGAACATCGAATATTGTGGAGCTTGTTAACTCCGGCATTGAGGTGCTCTTGTAGCCCTACACAATGAATGGTGTTTGTCATCCAACAAGAGAGTGTAGAGTAGTTTCAGTTATGTGATCAATGTTGAGAGTGTCCACTAGTGAAAGTAGGATCCCTAGGCCTTGTTTCCAAACATCGAATCTCCGTTTATTTACTGTTCTACTGCATGTTTACTTGCTGCCATATTTATTTCAGATTGCTATTACCACTCATATCCATCCATATTACTTGTATTTCACTATCTCTTCGCTGAACTAGTGCACCTATACATCTGACAAGTGTATTAGGTGTGTTGGGGACACAAGAGATTTCTTGTATCATGATTGCAGGGTTGCTTGAGAGGGATATCTTTGACCTCTTCCTCCCTGAGTTCGATAAACCTTGGGTGATTCACTTAAGGGAAACTTGCTGCTGTTCTACAAACCTCTGCTCTTGGAGGCCCAACACTGTCTACAGGAAAAGAAGCGTGTGTAGACATCAAGCTATTTTCTGGCGCCGTTGCCGGGGAATGAAGAAAAGCTACACCACAGAGATTTCTACCTCCCACGTCAACCACGCGCCAGTTGTGGACAGCAAGCTATTTTCTGGCGCCGTTGCCGGGGAGGTAAGGTAAAAGGTATTCACATCCTCCGATTACTAAGTTATTTCCTAGCACTGTTGCCGGTGTGTGAGTGCTCGAAGCTATTTCCTTTAGATCCTACAATTGCATCTTTTTGTTTCTTGTTTTTCACTAGTTAGACATAATGGAAAATAACAGTGAGCTTTTTAATCTATTTCCTGAGTTAAGACATGGATTGTCTGATGCGAAAATTTAAAAACCTATGAAACCTTATTTGCATGCTAGTAGCAATGTTATTAGTATGAACACCATTGTTGATAATGCTATGGAAGAATTTAAGCTTGGGGAAGCTGGTTTTGATGAGCATGATATTTTTAGTCCCCCAAGTTTTGGGGAGAAAATTTACTTTGATGATACTTTACCTCCTATATATGATGATTACAATGATGACTATCGTCCACCTACTATTGAGGATAAAATTAATTATGATTACAGTATGCCTCCTATATATGATGATTATGGTGATGAGAATAATAATGATAGCTACTTTGTTGAATTTGATCCCACTACAATTAATAAGAATGACTATGCTTATGTTGGGAGTAGTAATTATTTTATGCATGAGACTCATGATAAGAATGCTTTATGTGATAGTTATATTGTTGAGTTTGTTCATGATACTACTGAAAGTTATTATGAGAGAGGGAAACATGGTTATATGCATCTTAATAATATTAAGTTTCCCCTCTTTATGTTGAGAATTTTGAAGTTACACTTGTTTTGTCTTCCTATGCTATTCACTTTGTTCTTCATTGACTTGTTTATTTACAAGATTCCATTTCATAGGAAGTGGGTTAGACTTAAAAGTGTTTTTAATTTGCTTCTTGATGCTCCTTAAAATTGCTGAGCCCATCTTAATGGCTATAAAGAAAGCACTTCTTGGGAGATAGCCCATGTTTTTATTTTGCTACTATTTTGTTGTGTCTTGGAAGTTGTTACTACTGTAGCAACCTCTTCTTATCTTTATTTTATTGCATTGTTGTGCCAAGTAAAGTCTTTGATAGTAAGGTTCATACTAGATTTGGATTACTGCACAGAAACAGATTTCTTGCTGTCACGAATTTGAGTAGTATTCTCTGTAGGTAACTCAGAAAAATCTGCCAATTTACGTGAGTGATCCTCAGATACGTACGCAAATTTCATTCAATTTGAGCATTTTCATCTGAGCAAGTTCAGTGCCCCAGAAAAATTCGTCTTTACAGACTATTCTGTTTTAACAGATTCTGCCTTTTATTTCACATTGCCTGTTTTGCTATGTTTGATGGATGTCTTTGTTCCATTAACTTTCAGTAGCTTTGTGCAATGTCCAGAAGTGTTAAGAATGATTATGTCACCTCTGAACATGTGAATTTTTGATTATGCAACCCTCTAATGAGTTTGTTTTGAGTTTGGTGTGGAGGAAGTTTTCAAGGATCAAGAGAGGAGGATGATACAATATGATCAAGGAGAGTGAAAACTCTAAGCTTGGGGATGCCCCCGTGGTTCATCCCTGCATATTCAAGAAGACTCAAGCATCTAAGCTTGGGGATGCCCAAGGCATCCCCTTCTTCATCGACAACTTATCAGGTCACCTCTAGTGAAACTATATTTTTATTCTGTCACATCTTATGTACTTTACTTGGAGCGTCTGTGTGCTTTTATTTTCGTTTTGTTATTTTCATTCTCTGAATAAATTCATGTTTGTGTGGGAGAGAGACACGCTCCGTTGTTGCATATGAACACATGTGTTCTTAGCTTTACTTTTAATGTTCATGGCGAAGGTTAAAACTGCTTCGTTCATTGTTATTTGGTTGGTTAAGGAAATGTTGCATGTGGTAGTGGTATAATGAAATACTTGCATAATCTTGTAGATCATTGAGCTTTGATAACCATATTCTTTGCAAACGTTTTGAGGTATTTAGATGGTAAAGCTTGCTGGATAAATAAGTTAAAATTAGTAGTGGATTGTTATCTTTAAGCTTGTGCCGTACTACAAACTCTACTTAAATAGTTGAAGGTGCAGTTGGACTTGATAGCTTTCCATGTCTAAGAGTTTTTTCGTAATAAATAAGTTGTGCTGAAGGTCGAGGGAGCTAGCGGGGTACTTGTGCCACCGTGAACGGCCCTCCTTGGAGTAAATTTTAATCATGCTCTTAATGTTGAACCTGCTAGATGTTTGCAATAAGCTTGTGAGTTCTTTTTGACTAATGTTAAGCTACGGTTTTTGGCGCTTCCACCATCCAAATTTGCTAGCCCCTTCGGTACTGTGCATTGCCTTTTGGTCACATTGAGAATTGTGCATACTTCGCCAGTACATCCAAACCCGTGGGAGGACTTTCTCTTGTTCTCCTACACATAAGCCATACATCTTCCTCCAAACAGCCACCATACCTACCTACCACGGCATTTCCATAGCTGTTCCGAGATATATTGCCATGCAACTTCCATTTTACATTACATGACTTGTTGTCATTTATTATTTATATATTGCTTTGCATGATTCTATACAACTGATGTGTGGTTTACCCATGTTACGCTAGATCATTGCACATCCTGCTACACTGGCAGAGGCATACAGTTTTATACATCATGTTTTGTTCATTATGAGTTATTTGTACCAAAAAGTGTGTTGTCATATTAGGATGTTGTCCCTAAAAGTGAAAAGAGCCATGGAGACCATCAAAAAGAGAAAAAGAAAAGAAAAGAAAGAAACAAAATAGAAAAGAAAAAGAAAAAGGAAAAAAAGAGAAAAGAAAGAAAAAAGGGGGGCAGCATTACTATCTTTTATCCACACTTGTGCTCATGTTTTAGCACCTGCAGTATTCATAGTCATCATTTGTGCTCATGTTTAGCACCTATACTCCATATGAGAGAGTTTTCATGTTTTACTAGTATAACTATGTGGGGAATTTACACTATATAACTTGGGTTGTATATTCCAATGATGAGCTTCCGCAAAAGTGCTCTAGGTCTTCGTGAGCAACCAAGTTGGATGCACCCCCACTAGTTCCATTGGAGAGCTTTCATACAAATATAGCTCTATGTGCATCCATTGCATGGCAATCACTACTCCTTGCATAGCTTTGATTATAAGACTTCCTCTTGTCTAATAATCACTTATAGCTTTGTGAGACTTTCTTTCATTGGCCTTCCAAACCCCCATTAACGTTCTTTTTGCCATAACATCCTGGTGCCAATACCAAATGCTTGCGCTCACCGGTTGAGTAGACTTCGAAACAGTTGATTCATGACGTTCATGTTTATTTTTACTTGACTGAATCCTTCTTATGTTGTGAAAATTTACTTGATGCTTGGAATGAAGGATAGAACTTCTACGCTGGATACTTAAAACATCTTTAATGAACTTTGTACGGTTTCATGTCTTTAAAGCAATAGTTCATGAAAACTTCTAGCTTGTTTAACTCTTGCATTATCATCTCTTATATCAATATAGACAGTTGCTTTGAATGGTTTGATCTCAGTTCACATGCTTTACATCATTATTGGATCAAGATTATGTTAGTAGCATGTCACTTCAGAAATTATCCTTGTTATCATTTACCTACTCGAGGGCAAGTAGGAACTAAGCTTGTGGATGCTTGATACGTCTCAAACGTATCTATAATTTCTTATGTTCCATGCTACTTTTATGATGATACTCACATGTTTTATACACAATTTATGTCATATTTATGCATTTTTCGGCACTAACCTATTGATGAGATGCTGAAGAGCCAGTTGCTGTTTTCTGCTGTTTTTGGTTTCAGAAATCTTACACGGGAAATATTCTCAGAATTGGACGAAATCAAGGCCCACGATCTTATATTTCCACGAAGCTTCCAGAACACCGAAGAGGGACCAGAGGGGAGGCCGAGGGCCTCCACACGCCATGGCGGCGCGGCCAGAGGGGGGGCGCGCCCCCTACTGTGTGGGCCCCCAGGACCCTTCCGACTCCGCCTCTTCGCCTATTTAAGCCCTGGTGACCTAAAACTTCAATACGAATAAGCCACGACACGAGAAAAGTTCCAGAGCCGCCGCCATCGCGAAGCCAAGATTCGGGGGACAGAAGTCTCTGTTCCGGCACGCCGCCGGGACGGGGAAGTGCCCCCGGAAGACATCACCGCCATCTTCATCGCCATCGCTGTCTCCCATGATGAGGAGGGAGTAGTTCTCCCCCGAGGCTGAGCGCTCTACCGTAGCTATGTGGTTCATCTCTCTCTCTTTGTGATCTAGTTGAATATCATCTATGTGCTACTCTAGTGATGTTATTAAAGTAGTCTATTCCTCCTCCATGATGTAATGTTGACGAGTAGTGTGCATCATGTAGTACTTGGTATAAGCTATGATTGTGATCTCTTGTAGATTATGAAGTTAACTATTACTATGATAGTATTGATGCGATCTATTCCCCCTTTCATAGCTATTGTTGACAGTGTGTATGCTATGTTAGTACTCGGTATAATTGCGTTGGTCTATCATGCACTCTAAGGTTACTTAAATATGAACATCGAATATTGTGGAGCTTGTTAACTCCGGCATTGAGGTGCTCTTGTAGCCCTACACAATGAATGGTGTTTGTCATCCAACAAGAGAGTGTAGAGTAGTTTCAGTTATGTGACCAATGTTGAGAGTGTCCACTAGTGAAAGTAGGATCCCTAGAGCTTGTTTCCAAACATCGAATCTCCGTTTATTTACTATTCTACTGCATGTTTACTTGCTGCCATATTTATTTCAGATTGCTATTACCACTCATATCCATCCATATTACTTGTATTTCACTATCTCTTCGCCGAACTAGTGCACCTATACATCTGACAAGTGTATTAGGTGTGTTGGGGACACAAGAGACTTTTTGTATCGTGATTGCAGGGTTGCTTGAGAGGGATATCTTTGACCTCTTCCGCCCTGAGTTCGATAAACCTTGGGTGATTCACTTAAGGAAAACTTGCTGCTGTTCTACAAACCTCTACTCTTGGAGGCCCAACACTGTCTACAGGAAAAGAAGCGTGCGTAGACATCAAGCTATTTTCTGGCGCCGTTGCCGGGGAATGAAGAAAAGCTACACCACAGAGATTTCTACCTCCCACGTCAACCACGCGCCAGTTGTGGACAGCACTTCCGGAAAAGAAGTTACAACTTGTTGGTATGAGTATTCTATCAATCCTATTAAGCCCTGGGTCAGGATCTCGCAATATTGGATATTGATGAATTTTGAATATGATTTTTTATATTCTCCATATTATACAACAACTCAAACTACTCAAATTTGCAATAAAAATATCTCTTAATTACAGAATATCACAAGAAAGCACAACTTTTGCAAATAAAAAAATAAACGTCGAGATGCAACTTACAAAAAGTTGAAATATTTATATGAATGCATGAAGTAGAAACTTGTTACCATGATATCAATGATATGTTGTAGTGGATAAGATTTTATGGATCATCCTAACCTCAATCCTATTATAATATGGTGACAACATTGTCCTTATAAATGATACCGGCATCCATTGCACCAAATGTACCTAAAATAACATTCAAGTAAACACACTCAGCCTACCTAAGCAAACACACACACTGCTGAGAAGAGAAGAAGCGCCAAGCCACCCAAAAGCATCATGGTCATCACTCATTGCCTCAAACCGGCGAATCCAACTTTGTTGTATACAACCACAAATGGCATGATCCTCGCTGTGGATTCACGAGATGCACATTGGCTCGTGCCAAACAGTCGATCGCAGTGCCAATGAGAGGCAACTCTGACTTCATTCATGAGCTTCGTAGGAGAAAAAAGAGGGATGCCCCGACCGATACTCCCGCAAGTAGCCACCATCCACACGACATCGTCACCATACATGCACTATCACGGAAGCTTTGACATCACGATGAATGGCAAATCACGAAATGCTCATCGAACATGTTGACAAAGCCGATTATCGAAACTGTTATAAAAGCGACAAGCAAATAACGAAGAACGAAACAAGAACACACGCAGGGGACACAAGATTTAACGTGGAAAACCCCTTCCAACACAGAAGGGGAAAAAACCACGGGCGCCAGCCAGCAAAACTTCACTATATCGGGAGGTGTTTACAAACGCCGTGGGTTATCTTATAATCTGATAAACCCTAGCCGGCGGCTTACAAGATGTATATATAGGTGGTGCCTTCGTCGCTGCAATAATCATTGAAAATAGTAGAACAAAACTCCATGCCATTGTCAGTACGAAGCAATTTAACTTTCTTTTCTGTTTGCTTCTCTACCATAACTTTCCACTTTCTAAAAGCATCAAACACATCGATTTATGTTTCGAAAGAAAGGCCACACTTTTCCGGAGTAATCATCTATGATAGTAAGCATGTAATTTGCACCACCAAGAGAAGTCTTGCGGGAAGGTCCCCACACATCAGCATGTACATAATCTAAAATCCCTTTAGTGGTATGAACGAAAGCATTTAATTTAACTCTTTTATGCTTACCAAAAATGCAAGTGCTCACGGAACTCAAACTTACTCAAATTGCAGCCATCTAGCAGGTCTCTCCCGTGCAATTCTGTCATGCCATGTTCACTCATATGTCCAAGACGCATATGCCACGCATTAGTTTTACCAGGTTCATCGGGAATAACAACGAAGCAGCAATACCGGACAAAGTTCTACCTCTAAGAACATATAACTTTGCAGAATTCATATCACCAATCATGTGAACGAGAGAACCTTTTGATACCTTCGAACTCCGCGAGAACCGGAGTGTTTGTACCCGTCAACATCAAGGGTACCGAGAGAGATCAAATTTCTGGCCATGCCGGTATGTGTCTCACATCCGTCGAGTGCGTGTCATGCCATCATGCATCTTGATCCGAACGGAGCCAATGCCCACGATCTCACGTGGGTTGTTATCTCCCATACGCACAACATCTCCACTCTGCACAAACTCATAAGAACCGAACCAGTCTTTGTTACAGCAAATATGAAACGAACATGCGGAATCAAGGATCCACTCATCATTACCGAAACACAACCAAGCAAACACAACTAGGCAATCGCCATCAGAATTATCACTGGAAACAACAGCAGCCTTACCATCACCCTCAGATTTGTTTTTCGGTTGGTAAGTACCGTTTATTTTCTCTTTGTTCTGCAACTTCCAACAATCATCAATATTGTGGCTAGTTTTCTTACGAGTACTTGCAGAACTTACCATCTCGTCCCTTGGACTTTGAGCGACCTCCGTCGGTCTTGCTCTTATCTCTCGTTGTAGTTGTTGTAGTTGTTGTTTCTGTTCTCGGTCCTGCCTCGGACCTGCGAGTGCTTCTGCCTTAGATGATGAACCCTCTCGCCTGCACCATAGATTTCATCTTTTCCCTCTCGCTGGAGGGCCTCATAAACTTCGGCAAGGGTTAGTTCATCACGATCGTATAACAAGGTGTCTCGAAAATTCGCAAAAGAATTAGGCAACGAGACTAACGAGTATAAGAGCTAGATCCTCATCATCATATTTTACCTCCATGGATAGCAAATCGAAACGATCTCTTTAAAGATCGATAGGTGATTCATCATTGACGCACCTTCTTGCAGCTTGTGCGAGAACAACTTCATCTTCACGTGCATCTTACTCGGTTAGATCTTTGGACATGCGGATCGATTCCGAGTTTCAACCACAGCGCCGCTGCGGATTTCTCAGCTAGCACTTCCCGCAAGATATTGTTGGATAGATGAAGCTGAATTAATGAAAAAGCCTTACGGTCTTTCCTCTTTTCATCGTCGGTCCAGGTCTTGGCATCTTTCTTGCCAAAACCATCAAGAGCTTCATCCAGATCAGAAGATTGGGTAAGTATCGCCCTCATCTTCACTTGCCACAAAGAAAATCTCGTGGTGTAATCCAGCTGCGGTAGATCGAACTTCAAGGAAGACATGTCGCAAAACCCTAGATTGAAACACGGGCTCGATACCACTTGTTATAAAAGCGACAAGCAAATAACGAAGAACGAAACAAGAACACACGCAGGGGACACAAGATTTAACGTGGAAAACCCCTTCCAACACGAAGGGGAAAAACCACGGGCGCCAGCCAACAAAACTTCACTATATCGGGAGGTGTTTACAAACGCCGTGGGTTATCTTATAATCTGATAAACCCTAGCCGGCGGCTTACAAGATGTATATATAGGCGGTGCCAACGATCCGTACCGTACCGCGGGGGGCTGCCGCCCCCCGCACTCCCCGCAGGCGTCCCTGTAGGGCACGACGTATGGGCTAACTTCTGACTACGCTACGCTTCGGCCCAAGCCTCCGCGCGACGGGCCTCGCTCCGCTCGTCAGAAGTTAGCCTCCCTTTAGTATATGAATTTGGATCACAATACAGCAAAAACCCACACCAAGAGCCAACTTTGCTCAACATGGTCATTGTTGCCAAACAAATCACCGAGAAAAAATCTGAGGCGGCTGCCTCGGCATCCAAACAAACAAGCCATTGAACATGTTCCCTCTAGCCGGTGCCATCTTCGAGACGGTACCTCCAACTAGGGATGTGAGTCTGGTGTTATATCCACACTAACAAAGCGCAACGCCATCATATAATCCAATAAGTGCATGTGTTCCGTGCATGTCCGTCTTGTGTTTTTTATTTAATGGAACAAGGAAAAATATTTTTCATTTTCATTAATATAGAAGAGGTTTAATGGTGTTACAACTCGAGCCGATCAAGGCAAGAATCCAAGATCCAAATCCAAAGCCTACCCTTTTGGTATTACAACAGTCAACGCGTTGGCTCCGGCCAAAGACCATATATGTAGCCGACTCCTCTTTAATCCTAGCAAGAAGTATGGCGATGGTGGATGAATGGTTTCTAAAGACACGAGTGTTTCTCTCCTTCAAAACTTCCCAAGACAGAAGCATAGCTAGGGAAGCCATGAATCTTCTTGATTGACCATTCTTTTGCACAAAAAGTCTCCACCACTCATGGACGTTTTGAACTTCATGCCACACTTCGGGGTTGATATCAATGAGACCAAGCCACTCCTTAATGCTTGTCGAAATTTTCTTTGTAAAGCGGCAAGTGTAGAGGAGGTGGGGGTCGGTTTCTTGAGATTGATTACGAAGTTTACAATTGCCTCAATTTTGCCAACCTCGACGATCAAATCTACCCGCCATCCCCACTCTATCTTGAAGCACTAACCAAGTGAAACTCTTGCATTTTGGAATTGCCCACGGTTTCCAAACTGCAGAAGGCATGGTGGAGTTGATGAGTCATTCAAATTGCATCTTATAAGCCGAAGATGAGGAGTAGGAACCATGAGTGGTAGGCTTCCAAGTGATCGAATCTTGAAGGCGTCTGGTGTTTTGTGTTCACCTACACGTGTCATCTTGGGTTATGACTTATGAGCACAGTATATTTTTTTCTTTGTGAACAAAAAGTACATCACAGTTAACATGGGTGAGTCAGCAATACAGAACCTCCAGAGTTTGGGCACACAGTCCTTACGAGACAAAGTGTTGTGCAAAGATACCTTAAATATTGTATCCGGAGATAGAAAATGCGGAATAAATCAGCACCATATCTAGAATTCTAAATGTGCTGTCAAAGCCTGAAAGGGCATTAGACAATTAGGAGCAATGGACGTGTCCATCTAAGGCATTTGCTAGGCCAGAATTCGCATTTTCTTTTGTTCTCCTTTGCCTGAAATGCAAAAAAGAGATGCCTACTAGCGGTGCCAGTAAGTGTGCAAATCACTTTGCCTGAGCTTCAGCTGTAAAAGCTTAGCCAAGTTACATAATTTCGCATTGTCTGCTTCTTTTGGGAAGGGCGGACAAGGGTTTTTGTTTGCTCCTCGAATTTACTTTTCCTGATATGATGTTAGTCCATAGATTTCAACTGTGTGATTAATATAAAGGGTTTAACCTTTTTCATGTCATGTGCAGTACTTCGCTCAAGATCACTTCCTGCCTGAAAACGACTGCAAGCATATGCATGGCGGCCGGTTTAACCCATTACAGCTTTTGCTTTGGGACAAGCAACAGTGGAATGGAGAGAAAAGATTCAGCAAAGGGAAGGGATTCGGTTTGCGACTGTACCTAACACTCTAGGTTTGAGAAGCAATTCACGTGAGCCTCAGACTCTCTTCAGCACATTCCACTCTTGACAGGCAAGTAAGAGGAGAGCGGTGGTCGTCGAGGAATGTGCCGACGAGACGTCCTCACACGACGGGCGCCGGCCGGCCAGCTGCACTGCACTGTGGCGAGGCGAAACCCTCTCGTCCTCTCGACGCTCCGCTCCTCTCGCGTACTGTGTGTGTGACCACCACTGGCACTGACCGGCCAACCGAAGGAAAGGCGACGGGAGAAAAACTCCGGGCGGCCGGCCGGAGTGGAAGGAAGGACGACGGACCCCTCCCTCCCTCCTCCGCCAACTGCGCAATTCCGCACGGAAAAGACGATGGAAAAGCGGTGATCGCCGGTCCATTCCCCGCCCCCACCGCCGCTCGATTTTTCACCAACCTGTCCCGCCGCGATACGCCACAAACTCATGGTCCTCGAATATCTTCCCTCCACAGCCCAGCTTTTCGAGATTCTTCGCCTAAACTAACTGCAAGATTGGTGAATCTTTCTTTTGTTAATACACACACACACATGAGATGAGAGTCGTCCACAGCTGTAGCGTATCGTATCTAATCCACCGCTCCATCGCCATGCCTGTACAGTAATCACAATAAACAATACAACATAGACCGCTAGCAAAGCCATATTCATCCATCGATATTTCTCTCACCTGAGCATGGTAGCCGTTTAGCCAACGGTGTGGAAGCGAGCATGGTGGTCGTCTTTTTTATGAGTACAGTTTTGCCGCAAGTGGGGGGCGGCCTCTCGCAACTGGACTATTCGGATTCCATTTTGCCTGCCTATAAATTCCCCGAGCTGCGAGCACTGCAGATGCCAAGACACCCAACCCCGACAAGTCGACAGCTCTCTGCTTAGCCAAGCTAAGCTAAGCAGAACAAAGCAAGGCAGCTTGGAGAGGAGACCAGCGGATCCTGTCTGATACCCAGAGGTAAGTTCTTCAGAGGCTGCTTTATTTGGCATGCGCATATCTCGCTAGCTGGTGCAAATAGCATTATCTGTCTGTCCCCCTCCCCTATGCAAACAGAGGATGCGCCATGCTCTGCATTCGTTCAAGCCGTCTGTGTTTATCCACTTTCCACTGCATGTGTTCAGTCAAGAACCTTCCATTTCTGAAACAGAGCTCTAAAAGAGTTTGATGCTTTTTTAAACATGGAAGTGCCTGTTTAAACAGGGAAATGCCTATTAGGAAAGTAGGCAGGCTTTCAGGATTTGCATCCATTTGCCTCACTAGACATTCAAGTGTTTTGTTCTGAGCAAGAACAAAATCTCCCATAGAAAAGCATGGATATGTCTGAAGAAAGCGGAAAGTGTGCCTTGAGCAGCTGTGACTCTGCTTGTATAGGAGTCAGAGTAGACAGGGCACCAATTAAGCACACAAGTTGTCGGTTGACTCTGGTTTTCAGCCACTTGTTGGCGAGGGAACATGGCACATAAAATATTTTCTTTCATTCTCCCGTTTTACATTTTAAAGGCAAGACATGGCAGCAAAAAGTTTTCGCCTAGGGGTTTATGGTTGCAGCACTTGTGGCATTCTCTCTTCACGCACTTTCACTTTGTTTCACGTGGGAGTCAAATCTGGCTCTGTTCATGATTTGATAACAACGAATGCGATTGCGAATGCGAATCCGAGAGCATGTACTTAAAGCCTGACAATATTGTACTTTATCTGAATCTAGACTCAATCAGAACCGAGCCAAAAAGGATATCTCAGTTAGACATATCACGCTTTGTTTGCAAACAGCATAAAGCGGCCTAAGCAGATGCCTGGAGAATATTGTTTACACCTACGGTGCATCTGTCACTAGCTAGACATACATAATTAATCATGCAGAGTCCTGACCATGTATATATGCACTCCAACACAGGAAGAAGGCATTAATTCTTGAGAGCCAATCCCCTACAACCAGTGACCGGCAATGGCTTCCTCATTGCTGCACTGCTCGGACAAGCTCCCGTTCATGAACGTGGAGACCATCCTGCACATGAAAGAAGGCCTCGACGAGAACAGCTACGCACAGAACTCTTCGCTTCAGGTGAGCAAAGCAATCCACCTTGTAAAATCATAGCCATTTTCGATCTTGTGAGATGCATTCTGAACATATCGTAACGTTTGCAGAAGAGGGGCATGGACACTCTGAAGAGCCTGATCGTCAACTCTGCAACGGACGTGTACATTTCGCAGATGCCGGAGAGGTTCACGGTGGCCGACCTCGGGTGCTCCTCGGGCCCGAACGCGCTCTGCCTGGTGGAGGACATCGTCGGGAGCATCGGGAAGATCAGCTGCCGGTCGTCGCAGCCGCCGCCGGAGTTCTCGGTGCTCCTCAACGACCTCCCGACCAACGACTTCAACACCATCTTCTTCAGCCTGCCGGAGTTCACCGACAGGCTCAAGTCCGCCGCCAAGTCCGACGAGTGGGGCCGGCCGATGGTTTTCCTGTCCGGCGTGCCCGGGTCCTTCTACGGGAGGTTGTTCCCGAGGACGAGCGTGCACTTCATCTGCTCCTGCTCCAGTTTGCACTGGCTCTCTCAGGTACTTGCCCTGACGCTGTTACATTGCTCACAGAATGACAGAAGTCAAAACTCGGGGACAAAGAAAGAAAGATAGAAAATCCAGGCCTGTCTTTTGATTAGAGACTAACTGGGTATTTGTCGCAACAAATTTCAGGTCCCCCATGGCCTCTTCGACGAGACGAACATGCCGATCAACAAGGGGAAGATGTACATATCGAGCACGAGCCCTGACGCTGTATCAGTGGCCTACCGGAGGCAGTTCCAGAGGGACTTCAGCCTGTTCCTGAAGTCGCGCGCCGCCGAGGTCTTCCCCGGCGGCCGGATGGTCCTGGCCATGCTCGGCAGGCAAACCGGCGAGTGCGTCGACAAGAGGACAACCTTCCTGTGGGAGCTCCTCTCCGAGTCATTCGCCGCGCTCGTGTCACAGGGTCTGGTTGAGCAGGACAAGGTGGACGCGTACAACGTGCCGTTCTACGCGCCGTCGTTGGAGGAGATCGAGGTGGAGGTGCGGCTGGAAGGGTCGTTCAGCCTCGACTACGTGCAGACGTACGAGATCAACCTCAGCAGCAGCGGCGACGCCAAGGAGGACGGCAGGACGGTGTCCATGGCGATCAGGGCCATCCAGGAGTCCATGCTCAGCCACCACTTCGGCCCACACATCGTCGACGCGCTCTTCCACAAGTACACTGAGCTCGTCACCGAGTCCATGGAGAGGGAGGAGGTCAAGAGCGTTCAGATAGGGGTGGTCCTCTCAAGGTTGTGAGTTGTGAATCGATCGAGTCCAGTGAAAATAGTGTATAGTTTGACTCTCTCGTGCTGGCGTGTTCAGTAGTACTGATTAACTAGTTTAACAGATTTCATGTGAGCTTATTAACTGATAGAATCGGAAGAATGAAAGCTCGATTGGCTACGGTTAACAAAATTGTGTTCAAATCGTGAGAGCCTGAATTTCATTGGAAAAAGGACCGAGAGGCCCAAGTATTTTGCAACCAAGACGGAGAGCGGAGATAGGGCAGATAGGGCACTATATCGCCCACGGCGGTTCCTATACATCGATCAGGTCGGTGTGTAGCTACTGGCTATCGCCGCACACCCTTTATTTTCTTTTTCTATGTTTCTTTTTTCTCGTTTTATATTTCTGTTTAAAAATAGAAAAAATGCAAAGAAGGGTACATGAGGGTGGAATAAAAAAAA
This sequence comes from Lolium rigidum, assembly GCF_022539505.1. NCBI lineage: Eukaryota > Viridiplantae > Streptophyta > Magnoliopsida > Poales > Poaceae > Lolium > Lolium rigidum. The sequence continues at coordinate 130,542,136 of NC_061513.1, forward strand.
AAGATGACCCCTTCTTTCTTCCTGAGCATTACCGATAAATATTCATTCTTTATACGTTAGGTTGGGTTTCAGATGTATATCATTTATTATATGAAACCAAAAAGCAGAAATGACAAGAAAGTTGTATATAGCCTCTTTAAGTGTAATATAAACCCCCGGTATTCTAACCAAGGAAGGAAGTGATAGAACAACCCCTTGCTGAGGATCATCTAAATTCACTTTCATCGCTGAGAGCATCATAGCGCTCCATCAATGCACTGTTTTGAATTTTGAATGATTTTTGAATTTAAAGAAATTTTGAATTTTGAACGCTTTTCAAATTCAGATTTAAAATCGTACATTTCCAAAATCCATATACAAAAAAAATTGACAAATATTGAAAACATAAAAAGAAACAAAAATTAGTTAGTTTAAAAACCTGAATTGTAAAGGAAAAAGGAATAAAGAATGAAAAAGAAAAAGAAAAAATCGTGGCCCAAAACTTGGTCCTGATTATGCTTTGGGACCGGTGGACGACGAGGAACAAGTGCAACGCAGGCGAGTTGGAGAGGACGACAGAGCAGGTCTGTCATGTCGTTCAGAGGCACGTGATGGAGTTTGTTCCATGGGTAAAGAGGGTTTTGTCCGAGACGCCAATAAGTAACAATGAAGCATGCTCGGCCGAAGGAGAACTTAACCAAGGTAAACTTCAATGCTGCTTTCCACCTATCCACTGCATCGGAAGCATGGGACTTTGTGGCGGGATGGAGGAGAATTTGTTGCAGCTGCAGCAGGAAAACTCAGACACCTGCATGATGCGTTGCAAGCAGAAGCTGAAGCTTGCGTTGCGACAATTGAGGGAGCAGAAGCTCTTGGTTTGCACCGGGTTGTGTTTGAATCAGACTCGCTGACGCTTGTGCAAGCGCTAAATACTAGCAGCCATGAGCTCTCGGCGATTGGAGTTATTCTACGTGAAGCTAGAAGCAATTGCATTGCTGCTTTTGATAGCTTTGATTTTATTTTCTGCCCCCGTAAATGTAGCTCACACTTTGGCTCAATATGTTCTTAGGGCAGAAGATGAATGTGTCGGATGGGCAGATTTTGCTCCTCCGATTGTATCAGATTTGGTGGCCAGCAAATTAGCTGCGTCGTCTGGTTAATAGATTTCAGTTTCCTATCCAAAAAAAAACAACTGTAGGGTCGAAGGGGGTGTGTGGCACCCCGTCGGCACTGACCCGGACGGCACATAGCACCTCCCATCGCTAACCCCTATATGTCGACCAGGTCCGCGCATACAACTGACTGCACACCCGCGGTGGCTACTTGGTAAAAGGCCTAAAAGGAGCAGGTAGTTCGGTTTTCCTTTTCTCTTTCCTTTTTTCTGTTATTTCGTATTTCGTATTTTATTTTTCAAAATTGGATTCTATTTTTTGAGAACATCTATTTTCAAAAAAATGAAATTTTAAAATTTTAAATTTTAAAATCTGAACTTTTTAAAATTTTGAATATTATTAACGTCGGCATATTTTATAAATTTGAAACGATTTAAAGTTCAATCCCAATATTTTTCAAATCTAACAATTTTTTAAAATTTGCAAAAAGTTTGAAGTGAACTACAAAAAATAAAGAAAAATAAAATTGAAAACAGAAAAAGTATGAAGAGAAAAAGGAAAAAAAATAGAAAACATAAAATGAAAAGAAGAAGCAAAAAAGTGGGCTAGGTCCATCGGCGCAAAGGATGTGCGATGCTTGCTAGGCGCTGACCTAACTGGCATATAGGAATTGGTGTTGGCAAATCCTAGGTACTGCATAACGCAGCCGCTATCGCAGGTCCCACACAACTATGGACCTAGCCCATAAATAGAGGTTCGCTTCTTCCGTGCAATTAATCCGCATAGTTTTTTCGCTTTTTTTGTTTCTTTCCTGTTGACTATATTCTGCCTAGTTTTTCCTAGATTTTAAATAAATCTTGGTTTTAAAAAATATTCATTTCTAAAAATGTTCAATTTAGAAAATGGTCAATTCTGAAGTTTTCCAATTTTAAAAATGGCCTGTTTTGAAAATTGTTCATTCTCAAGAAATATTTAAAAAAATTATTTTTTAAAATGCCCATTTTCGAGAAATAGTCAATTTCCAAGAATGTTCAACTCCGAATGTTCACTGAAAATTTTCCTTTTTCAAAAAATGTTAAATTTATAAAAAATGTAAATTTTAAAATATTCAAATTTAAAAGATTCCACTTGAAAACATTCAAAACTTGAAAAATGTTTGGACATTTTTTGAAACAGCAAAAAAAGAACAACGGAAAAAGTAGAAAGATTGAAAACCGAAAAATGGGGGAAATAGATGTGTGGGCCCAGCCCAATAGAGCACCTGCAGGTGCACGCTTGTTGGGCGCCCACATGATCGCTGCTTTGTGCAGCCTATAGGACCTCCCGGGGATAAATAAAGAGAAAGAAAATAGGTAGCTATGCCTCTACTAGGTGGAGTGGTGCCCGGATCAGCTACTCCCGCCATGTTGTTGGATCTCACTGAGATGTGAGATCTAGACCGTCCGTCCATTGTAGCATATACCCCACTCTTGATTTTGTTTACATTCGTATGAGATTTCCCTTTGATGTGTAAAGAGCAGATGAAAATGAATAATCTTCGTAAGTAAAGTACGTAGCATATCCCCAACAAAAAATACCATAAGTATGCAGGAAGGCAGCGACTTGTAGCACTCAAACAAGAATATCTGCAGCATGAATGCAAACATTTGCAGCAGATATTAGATACATTGCAGCATCATGGTCGTGTCTTTGCAGCAAAACACGTACTAGTTTGCAACACATGCAATTTATATGACAAATTACTAACATTGTGTTATAGCACTGACCTCACCATCATGGGCTCACCGACAACAAATCCGATGGTGAGAGGTTTCTTCAAACCTCTAGTCTTGAGAAGAAGTCGCTATTTGTTATAAGTTGCATTTTAATTGTGACATAAATTGCCATTGGTCCCCTTTTTTAGTAAAATTGTGAATCATATTTCCGCATATATCCGATATAAAGGCAATATTAGCTCTGTTATTTGTGTCAATGCCTATCTGAAAGTTTTAACCATTTTGCGGGAATGGAAGTAAAAATAATAATTGTTGGTAAACCAAACGTTTTCTGCACAAATATTTAAGCTGTGCACGGCGGCATTTTTTTTCTTTTTTTAATATAGGTGTGTTAACAACAATACATGCATTTGCTAAAACAAAATCAAGGTACACAAATGTGGATGCATTTATGTAAACTAAAAGAGCTATACACGCTTGTTGCTTCATTTACATTTACGATTCAGATAACATGATCAAAATAACTATATTTTGATTAGACCTGGCTCTACTAAGAATTCCAGGTCTCATTTTTCTGCAATCCCTACAAAGCTACAACATCAACATTGCTCACAGGGGCGGATCCCTATAGGGCCAAGCACGGTAGATATGCATTTGTCCAACTAACTAGCATCAAGCGGTGGTTGTGCAATGCTATCGGTGTGCCACACTGCCACACACACCCTATATACTTTCCTTTCCTTGTCCAAGACATACACCCACATATATCATACTCGCCATGGCCAAGTTCAGCCTCTTCCTCCTCACGCTCGCTATCGTCGCTGCCGGAAACGGCGAGCACGGTGGAGCAGTCGCCTATGCCATCGACGAGAACGGCGACCTGCAGCAGCGGCGGGAGACCATGGCGGAGGCCGTCCGTATATTCTCCAACCCCGTATCGGCGGCAGCTGCCGACGCCCAGACGGTCAGACGGTTGGCGATGTTTATGAAACGCGAGCTCGCGCCCCTCGCGCCGGTGTTCAGTGCCATCCGGAAGATGCCGGTGAACAGTGCCGCCGACGTCTGCAGCTGGGAAGAGGCGTTTGACGCGGCCTTTGAGCTGCTGATGCGCCACTTCCAGCCTATATGGCCACCCCAGCAGGGCTACCCCAAGACCGACGATCTGTAAGACTGTAACATGCATGATGGCTTCGTCTTAGTCTTTAACAACGTACCCTAAGGTGGGGTGCATAGGACACCCGAAAAATTTACTCCTCTTTGTCTAACAACACAGAATTTCACCATGGTGTGTACCCTGGAACCAACATTTTTATCTTCTGTAGCACCATGTTTGCACCAGGTCCGCTCTGCTCTTGCTCCGCCACTGATTGATGCAGAGGCTGGAGAGATACCTCAATTTCGGAAATAAAATGCTGGGGGTGCTTTTCTAGTACAATTGCATTCCGGAAGAACAATTGTTTTGGGGGTAGTGCACTAAATGAGTACCTAATGTTGCAAAAATAAGAGTTTGAATACCGCTTGTAAATAATCCAAGAAACATGACTTCCGCCACAAAGGCGAGGCACCGAAGGGAAGTAAAACACAACAGTCTTGTGTGTAAGTGCTGGTGGAAACTAGATAATGGATCTGATGTAAGGCAGGATAACAGAAAATAATTGCAGTGAGATGATTAGGAACAAAGGTGGAATCAAATGAAACATTTACCCTTTGTATTCTTTCCAAGATAACAACATATGAACAGAGTGATAAGCCAGCAAAACTGTACAAACAGAATCAGCACCAACTAGGTAAAACAGGTGATGCAGTACTCTCCTACAGAAGCCCACCCACTCTTTCTAACCTAGTCAAAACCGATGATCGGTCGCCTGAGCTTTTGAGCTTCTGATCACCCAAGCAGCGGCGTAGATGAATCCTTGCATCTCCATTTCCTGCTGTAGTAAGCGTAGAGTCCCAGCTGTGTTGCTCCCAGGACAACTCCAAGCCCGTTAGGCAACTGAAAGTTCAGACGCACACAAGTCTAATTGTCAGCACATGCATTCAGATAAATATACATCTATTCAAGACAGTGCAAATTGAAATGGGTTGGGTGCTCACATAGATGAAGAAATCACGCAGCAGAAACCCATAAATCGCAAAAGAGGCGCTCATCAGAAGCGTAGAGAGGGACAGGTAGAAGGGCATGAACTCCACGCACTCGGTCCGAATCACCACGCCCTGAATAACCAAGGATGGAGACATATGTGAGAACGGTTCTATGTTACCCTGTTGTTGCGTAAAAAATGAGCTAGGAGAAGTTTAGTCGGGAACCCAGTTTAGTTTGAAGGCATACCATAACAGCTAGTGGGGAAGCAAACATGGAGATGAGCGACACCATGCTCACGACGCCAACAAACTGCTGCCGCATCCGCTGATCGAAGCAAGTGAGACTGGAGAACGCGACAAGCGCAAACCCGCAAACCAGGAGCACCAGGAGTCCTGTGATCTTAAGCTGTGAAGGAAATTGATAACAGGTTTCAGTATACCAGGAAGTTGCCTACAGTCTGAAGGTGTCTCCCTGTTTCTTTGATGAAAATGAAATGGGTTCAGGGTGGGGGAAAAATTACCCTTGTCTTCCTGCTGTCGGCGTAGATGAAGAAGAGGGAAATGTAGGCGAGCTGGAAGGCTGCTCCGGTGCCGTTGACGGTGGCGACAAGGAGCCTGCCGTCGGAGACCCAGGGGAGGCCATACCACAGGCAGATGAGGCAGTTGAGTAGGGACAGCAGGTAGGGGAGCCCATCGAACTGCTCCGTCGATTTGGCCTTCAGGATCCTCTTGAAGGTCGGTCTGTAAACAGGAATACAATCCATCAGAAACCTCTCTCCAGGATGATCAGACCAATAAAACAAAGAAAGAAACAGCGGGTATATGGTTGCTTACACAGGTGACAGGAACAGAGCGAAGGCGAAAAGGTTGCCTGAAATGGTTGACAATAGATGGCCAAATTCTCAGGAGATTAGCGACTGTTTCTGTTGAAACCATTGGGTACTTGGAACTAGGAGTGTGTGAAAGATGAAGATCATTACCTGCAAAACCAGCCGCAAAGCAGGAGATCTCATACAAGGAGAGGGAATCCATGAAAGCCTCCTTTTTTTGAGTTGGATGAAATTTGAGTTGGATGAAAGCCTCCTTGTATCTTCCCTTTTTCCAAGTCTGCCTTCTTGTGCTGAAACTCTCTGGTTCTTATAGCCGACGGGACTAGTCAGTAAGAGACGCAAACTCCACAGCCACAAGATCAAATTTAAGGTTGAATCACTCAGAGCCGGCCGCTGGGGATGCCCCTCTCCTCGTCTTCCCACCTGCGGAACGGGAGACTGCGAGCATGCATCTCCACTCACCCGTCCACCAAACAAAAAACTTGTAGTATGTCATTTTCGTGAATCGTATGGGTGTAATTCGAGCTGGCATTAATCGTTTTTTTGGCGAGTAGCTCATTACTGACGCAGACACACAGGTAATTCATTACTTGCATTACGAGAAAATTGATTTTGCCAGCTATATGTAGTATCGTTTTCTGCGGTCAGGTGGGAAGCATCTTTTCTGCCGTCCAGGTAGTTGATAGGCTCCCCGTCATGAACATAAATCGGCCAAGTCGCTGCACGAACTTGTGGCCGGAAACGAAGAGGCTGGACGGCCACCGCTTGCTCGTGCCATTTGACCCAGCAGTCTCCGGCCAGTAGCTTGGACGGCCACGAACACCTCTGCAAAACGCATGACTAATAACGGCGCGTTTGAGGCTGGCACGCGCCGCACCATGTCACTTCTTGAAATGACCACGCAAAATACGGCACCAGAAATGAAAACGGTTATGCTATCTTTTGGACAAGTCGGCAGTTTCACAAAACGTAGGCTGCTCGCAACATCTTTTGGGCAGCCGCTTCTCAAACTGGAGTAATCCTTGCCAGTTGCCACAGTTCATCTTTTAGTCTACCAACAAATATTCGATGTAAAGATCTAACAAAAAGTCTACTTTTGAAGGATAATAACACAGGGCACAGCCAGCTCAAAATCGAAAATGGCATACTCAACAACCATACTGTAGATCATTTTCCTTCAACATGCAACATCACATGCACGGTGAGAGTTATCCCTTCACGTTGTAAGCCAACACCACGAAAAGCAAGCTATGGGGCTGTACTGCCAGAAAAAAAAAATGTGATGAGCAGGGTAAGGCAGAGCCCTCATCTTCACAAAACACAGAAAGCACTTGGGCTTCATCACCGCCTCCAGTCTCTCAGACAGATTCACAAGTAAATTAATGAGGTCCCAGCATGTTGAATTGTCTGCTGGACGACCAACATAAAGAGCATAACCCACACATATCAGGATTTTTTTTATTTCACGCAATGAGCAGTCTGATATGCTACGAACTACTAAAACCCACGACAATGAACATCTTCAATTGTGACACAGACATGAAAAGGGACATATCAGATGACACCTCCCAAAATAATAAGTATAAAAAAATAAAGAGCAAAATTTTCACTGTTGACCCACTTGAACTCATATGCTACAAGGACAGGAGAACCTAGAAGATACTGGACAAGGGGCAGTATTCACAATACTACGCCCAGGAATATTAACCACAACCAATACGGTGTAACTTTGCACAGCAAGACACGGAAACACAGGCGGAGAGAAACATCAGCTCGATGTCATGCAAAATCCTTCAACTTCACCATTTGTGTGACCACTCAACAAGTCTAGTTACATTTACCCATCAGCTTTGCACAACTTTGCATCTTCTGTCTTCTTACTTTCAAGTTCCAATCATGTACCTGAACACAATAAGGATACTTTTAAGGTTATTACCAAAATACAACTTAAATGACTGAAAGAACAAACATAAGACAGGCAAAATCAACCAAGATTCACATTCCATGTCCAACGTTCACTGTAATTATTTAGCAAGGTATTGCTATCTAAGTCTCCGTCGACAGAACGGTGAATTTATCCATATTTGCAGTGATACCAAACAATAGTAAATGCAGAGAATGTATCATAGATAGACTGCAGGTGCCAGGTGCATGCCTCGTATGAAATCAGCCAACTGTCCTAGATAACTGAGTTTTATGTTAATCCTTGTCAACTTTAGAGCTACCTGTTTAATAAGAGCTCAGAAAATATCGCAAAAAAGGTGTCTCCTAGTATTCCTCATGTAGCACAGTATCATTTTCTTCAAGATAGCACGAAAGTTGTCTCCTAGTACTTTTCATTTAGGCATGGCAGCAACTTCGCTCACATCACTGACTACGCAAGCAATCTGGCCACACTGTTAAATCAAGTCTAGGTAAATCTGCCAACATTCTTGGACACCATACTTTACTGGCAAAAGAGTATTACAGTGCAAGTATTAGGCATTCACAGAAAATTGTTTTACCACATATTTTACCACATAACAGGAAAAAATAAATAAAATATATTAAATTGGGAAATCACTTTGGTGTAAATAACATGAAATTCCCCAATGATATGGAATTTTAGGGCATAATTTTGCATACCATTTGCAATGACGATAAATAAATAGTGTGTTCTCACAAACGGTTCAAACATAATATTGTTCAAATGCTGCACCATACAGCATAAGCGTCCAATTCTAGGTAGTGTACAAGTACTGCAAAGACACTGCTCTTGAAACAACTATAGCAAATGTTAAGCTTATCAAACTTCTAACATATGCTCTGCCAAATAAATGACTATTGGCGTAGAAGGTACAGTGTTTATGATTCAACGTGCAGCCCGGGGTCTTATAAATGCAAATGATCAAATTTCTGAAGGTTTAGTATCACACTTCATCAAATGACTCATTGGTATCTTATGTGCTAAAATTTTGATTTAAGAACACGCTCAGTACATGTACGATATCTATCATGATATGACACCTCCATACATATTATGCTTCTATATTTTTGTACAGATAATTCTTGGTAAAAAAAAGGGGGGAGCACTGAGGCAACATGATGCTCTCTTATACTCTCCATAATTGAAGAAATAGGTACAAAAGCAACTCTATTAGTAATCGAGCAGCCATAAGATGAATTTGAAAGATTAAGGGGCACATGAAAAAGGCGACGTTGACAATTTGTTGGCATCACTGTCCTGTAGTTCAGTCAAATATGTCTTCAACTCTCACATGTAATTAACATGCTGCCAACAAAGGTGTTGGCAGTTGTAATACTTTAAGACGGAAAGATAAAGTCAAACTACAAAACCTTTGTTTGATGTTCGTATTTACTGAGTGAGTAGCACTCATATAATTTCCTAAGAAAACGATCAAATTTTCCAGTTGCATCCAATTGTTCTACTCTAGTAAAGATTCCAGATGTTAAGCTATGTGCAGAATACCAAGATTCTGTTAGCCATACACAATCTTACACTTTGTAGCAAATTTGCAGATTTCGTAATAAACAATATATTCAGTGTGACTCTCATTCGACAAAATATTATCAAACAAACCATAAAACGCAGAGCCATCTCACCTCCATCTATCTCTCTGAACCAGCAACGGCATCAAAGACCCCACAGCAATCCCACCATTTTGCCCGATGCTGCGCAGCAGCCACAGCCACCGCAGGTCCTCGCACCACCTGCAACAAATTTAACCGGCCAAATGAGACATCACAGCTTCAGAACGTGGGGATGGGTGGCAGGCAAGCAGAAACGGTATGTACCTCTGTAGTCTGTGCACCATCTGCCTCACGAGACCGTGACACCTCACCCTTTGCCTCAGGTTTCTGCACCACAGATGCCGTGGCCGTCTCCCTGACCACCACCTCCTCGGCCGTCGTCTCTGGTTCATGCGCCGGATGCACCTTGGCCGTCTCTTGGACCACTGCCTCCTCGCTCTTCGCCTCTGGCTCCGGTTCCTGCACCACTGCATGCGCCTCCGCCCCCAAATCCCCCTTACCCTCTTGCTCCCGCTCAGCGGCTTCAGGCGGCAACGCATCAACCATGACCTCCTCGGCCGTGACGTCCGCCTCAACGACCTCGACCGGGACCTCCGACGCGGCCCCCTTCTTCTCCTCCTCGTCCGCGCCGGCCCTCGGCGTCACCATCTCCTCGGAGCTCTCCATCGAATCCTCGCTCGCGTCCACTGCGCCCACAAAACACAGAATCAGAAACACACACACACACATCCATCATATTATAGGGCAAGAAAAAGGCGACCAGCTCATAAAGCGGCCGGTGGGAAGGTGGGGGAGGAGGGGTGGCCGACGCCAGCGGACGGCATGCGAATGCCACCCTCGCCGCAAGCGCAAAAGGGGATTCTTGCCTCCCCAAGAAAGCGGCTTGGCGCAGATCTGCGCCGGCTTAAAGAAGGGGGAGGAGGGGTAGATGCCATACGTACCGTGCGGAATGTTAAGTGGGATTGGTAGGTGGTTGCCATCGCTGGCGGCGTCGCCGTGGCTCGAGTTATTGCTTCCCTCCTTGTTGTTGTTGGCGTGGGCGCCGCCGTCGGAGCCGGCAGGGTGGCCCCCCTGCTGCTTCTTCTTGAGCTTCGCGCGCTTCTTGGCGCCCTTCGGCATGGCGGAATTCGAGGGTGCGGCGCCGGCGGAGGAGGAACGGTGGAAGGGAAGGAGAGGGGGAGGAAGAGGAAGAGGAAGGAGATTTGTTTTGGTGTGGAGGGAGGCCCAGGGGATCGCCTCGTTTTTTGTTAGGTTTACATGGCACAAGAGATGGATCAAATTTGAACAAGATTATTTTTTTTACCTGCGGGGAGAATAAAACATTTGCTGTTCACGGGTTACGGTTAAACACTCACACGTGTAAAATGTTTTTATTTTAAAAAATAGTCCAACCGTAACGTTTTTGTGTGTACATCCAAAAAAAGATTCCTTGGTTTAAAAATTAATAGATTTTTTGGCCAAGTTTTTTTTAAAAGATTCCTTGGTTTACAAGACTTTCAAGAATTTTGAAAGGATTGGAACCTCATAGTCTTTCCAGCATGGACTCTTTAATCCGTGAGATTGCAATCCATTGAATAACGTTTTTTTTTTTACATCCAACATAAGGCTATGCCCAACGAATTATACTCCAAAATAAAATAAAAATCTTTAGCCAAGTTTAAAAAAATATTCCCTGGTTTACAAGAGTTATTATTTTAAAAGGTTGGAATCTTAGTCTTTTCAGCATGGACTCCATGATATTGCAATCTATTGAAAAGGATGGGCTCTTCGCACCCTGTTTCGGAATTTTTTATTTAAAATCTCTAAATTTGCATACGTAATATTGTTGATGGTTTCAAGATTATGTCCAAACATTGACCATATAACTTGTCATCTCTGCTATGCACCGCTTCCTTGATTCAGAAAAAAAAGGAACTGTTAGACATAGACACAGTTTCAAATATGAAACTTTTGCCACTACTTGCATACGAGTGTGTCATAAAAAAACACTACTTCACGTTTTATATACTTGCATACGAGTACTATTTTCCCCATTTTTATATACTTCGTGTTTTCGGTTTAATCCCGTTTAAAGTTTGCAAACTAGTGGTTATATTTCGCGTTTTGGGTTTTATATACTTCACGTGTCAAGGTTACACAATTATGCATATAAAATGTTGTTTATCCAAAAAAAATAACAATTAGAGCATCCATAACGATTTTTCGGTACATCCAAACGTAAGACTATGCTCAACAGATTATACTGCAAAATTAGAAGATTCTTTGGTCAAGTAAAAAAAGATTCCTTGGTTTACAAGAGTAGTTTTTTCAGCATGGAATGTTTAATCCATGAGATTGCAATCAATAGAAAAAGGTGGACCTTTTTTACTATGTTTCAAAATTTTCCATTCAGTTAAAATCCCTAAATTTGTATATGTTAATGTTGTTGATATTTTCGCGTTTGTGTCCAAACATTGAACATTATAATTTTTGATCCATGCTATGCACATCTACGTTGGTTAAAAAACAGAACTTTTCGGCATAGTCATATTTTCAAACGATTTGTCAGAAAAAATACTAGCTATTCTTGTAAACTCACCATGAAAAAAGAAAACTTCAAATAGGAGTACCGAGAGCTTAGGATATGCCTTCTATGCCAACAAACTCACCCAATAAACCTTTACAAATGAACAGAAGCTGAAAGCTAAAAGCCAACAAAAGGAAACAAATACGGAGTACAAAATCTTGTTTGAAAGAAATTACGCAATACAATATATTTTTCGGTGCACGTGTCACGGCCGATCCGCCCACGAGCGTTTCGTTTGTGTAGGTGGAGTGAACACCGGATGCTCAGTTGCTCACTACCCTTCGTTGGACCTCACCTCTATTTAGCAACGCTGGCTGGCTTTTAACTCGTCCACCTGAGGTCCGGAGCGATGATCTTCTGTATCCCATCGACATCCACGAGCCACAATGTTATTTAGAGCGTCATAAACCGCGCATCCCTAAACACGTTCGGTAAAAACATCGGATCGGTTGAATGAGAGTGTCGATGCATGTTGCTGTGTTTGAAGGAGGCCTCTTTGCAGTAACGCCTAGTAGGAATTGTAGAATTCGAACATAAATTAAAATTTCCTTCAAAGTGAGTTATATGTTACGAAGTTGAATGAAATTTGACTAAATTTAAAAATAAACCTAAATCTACTCGTCGTCGGTGGGGCGTGAGGCGAGCGGCCAGCCTCGCTGTCCTTCCATGCCTTCATGGCCTGTGCTTGCCTCTCGGGCCGATCCATTCACATACGCCTGAACCTTCCTATTCGCTTCCCGTTGGGCGATGTTGGCCATGTACATCACTCCCCCTTGCATTTGACCATATTCTGGTACGCCAACGCCATTGGTGTTGGCGCCGCTTCCCTGCGCCCCGAGCTTTCAGTGCTGCACGCTCTTCATGGGACTCCTCGGTCAGGGTGACCCACTGGGCCTTGCAACTTGCATGTGTCGGTCTCAGCGAGTCGTTGAGCATTGATCTTCAGGATCCTCTGCCACTCGATGGCCATGAAGTGTGTGCTCCAACATGTCCTCTCACTGCTCCTCCTCCTCCTTCATCGCCTCCCGTAGAGGCTCCTCGTCGAATGAGTTGGCTTCGGCAGTGGGATATTGTGGCCAACATAGCGTAGGTGGTGGGTAGGATGGATGCATTGCTACATGTGAGGGAGGCGAGAAGGGGTTTGGCGAGAAACTGCTTGGCTCTTCATGCGGTGGCCAAGCTTTTGTACATGGACATGATCGCATGAAATAGAGGCGAGAAGCGAGGGAGAAATGGCAGGAAGGAGCGATGGTGTACATTGACGCCGCCGCCGCGTGGAGAAGGTGTGTCGGCGACGAGAAGTCTCGCATGCCTCCGCGTAGGAAACCTCGTCACCATTAATAAAGTTGATCGGCGGTTCAGTTCAATCTATGAAAGGATGTGTTCGGTGCGCCCGCAACATGCCCTATGGGTCAGGAACGCCCAAGAGCACCGAACACCCAACTGGACCGTATTGAATAGAAAGCCGCTTTGATACACGCGGGTGCGATTTTCTGTCCTACCTGCAATGCCTCTAGGATAGGGTATGTACAACGGGGGTGACGTTATTCTTCTCTTAGATATGGCACGTGAGATTTTTGCTCAGTTGGAGGATATAGGATAGTGAAAGAGAAGGCTAAGAAAATAAGAGAAGACGAGTTTCACCATTGTATTACATGTTTTTTCTTAGCAACATGATTTTCTAGCAAAATTGAATTAACTCTCATTAATTGTTAATTGTAAGGAACGATAATAAAAAAATAATGCATTGCACATGTTATAGCTATTGCCTTGTCCAAATGAGGTGGAGGGCTAAGAGAAGAAAAAATAGACATGCCTTGCCTACCATTATAACAAGGAAAAAATAGAAGCTGATTCAGCTCCAAACTAGTATGTGGTACTGTGGTAACTAATAAGGCCAGCGAAGCACTACACTTGTTTTGGCTATGGATCCATTTTCACACCCTTTCTCACTTGAGACCTGGCGACACATTTCCAAGCCGCAGAAAATCGCGAGCAAACATTTCTTATTAAGATGCAGTCTTGTTTCAAAGAGAGCCACATAATCCAGAGCGGTCCTGGATACCTCGAGCTGAACTCGTGCTGGCCCCTGATGCCCGGGCCGGAGGTGTCCCCTTGCAGATGTCTCCACCGATGCAGGTGTCGTCTCGGCCGTGGCCCACGCAGGTAGAGACCGATGGACGAACTGGATCCAGAGATTCAGCTATCAGCTCACAGTGGCACGAGGGTGCCGTCTTGGAAGGATCGGCCGTCTAATCGAGGATTAGCATTAGCTCGAGATGGCGCGCCGTGCCACCGTTGCAAGCTTCCATCAACTCCTCGTCCGTTCGTTCAAGCCTGAAGTCAGTTTTCCGTCCATCAAATGCCCTCACGTGGTTACTGTCGTCTCTAGTCTTCAGATTTAAATCTGCCAGTCTTCCTAAGACAAAAGACAAACCGGATCTACTTACCAATAGAAAAGGTCTGAATTGTTCAAATCTGGGATTATTTAACTGATGTGTTATCGCGATCGATCTGAGTGCCAGATTCCTTTGGTTTGTTTTAAACCAGATTCCGTTTTGTACCAATTCAAGATCGACGGATGTACTGCTTCAGGAGGAGGCGATCGGGAGGCAGGTCCATCCAGGGATGTGTCCTCTTGCTGGTGATGCCGCTGGTTCGCTCTAATTTCGGAGTTCTTGGGGCTTTCGAAGTGTGGCGGACCACGCCCTCTCGCCAGCGGGGGTGGGGGAGGGGCATTTTTTTGTTAGGTTGTTTTCAATGTGTTTTTCGGATTAATGAGGCGGTGGCTACATCTTAAAATAAAAATAAGGTTCTTTACGCCCTATCTTCGCTCCGGTAGTGCGTCTAGCATCGATGAAGGACGCGTGGAGTCGTGTGCCAAGCGGATCTCATGTGATCCGGTCGGTTTTCATATCCGTTAGTGTGGTTTTAGGTCAAACTCTTGCGATCTACGGTTGTCATCTTTGGCGGCGGTTGCTGCTCTGATACGTTGGTCCTTTGGGGCCTAACACGACGACTTCCCATTTTTCTACTACAACAAGCTCTACTTTTTTTCGATAAAGGATGCTTTCATTACTTTTATAAGCAATTACATCCAGCCTCTGCATAACCAGGATGCACACAGCCGTTTATGTTGTCTCAGGTTCGAAAATGATAAAAACAAAAACTAGGCGAGATACACATCAAGATGAAACATATAACGCCTAGGAAGTAGGTGGGGCATCTATCCGTAGACTATGCTGCCACCCATGTTGGGAAAAAGTATCCCTCGCCGTAGCCTCCAACCGTGTACGGACCTCCGTAAACAGGTCTCGGTTCTCCACTCGCTGAAGAGGTAACCACGAACGGAGAATACCTGTACATCCGTAGATGACCCGCAACAAAGAGCAATTCATATCATTAAAAATCTTGTCATTTCTACATAGCCAAAGCGCCCGGATAACCGCTAGCGCCCCACCCTAAGAAGCAACTTAAACCTTGAATCAACACCGTGGAGCCAATTACCAAAGACATTGGCAACACTAGTCGGAGGATACAGGGTAGACGCTACTTGGATGACTGACCATATAGATCTCGCGAACTGGCACTGGAAGAACAAGTGCTTGATTGTTTCGTCCTGTTGACAGAAAACACATCGAGTACTCCCATGCCAATTACGCTTAACAACAAGCTCTACTACAATATGTTTTTTCCAGCTTTGGGTCGTATTAGTGTATGTAGTCGTCGCTAGGTAGTCCAAAGT
Organism: Lolium rigidum; assembly: GCF_022539505.1. Lineage (NCBI taxonomy): Eukaryota > Viridiplantae > Streptophyta > Magnoliopsida > Poales > Poaceae > Lolium > Lolium rigidum. The sequence continues at coordinate 130,557,696 of NC_061513.1, forward strand.
CCTACTTGTTATTTTTATTACCTTTTGTTCTATTTGTAGTGCTATTGATGGTTATTAATAGACTGATGGAATTTTCGCAAAAAAAAGATCGATTGATGTACTTATGAGAGTTGCACTATATGCTTAAGTATTCAGGAGCCGCCCAAATCGCCAGCAAACTTCGATCTCCACGGCGGATTCCCCTCCGCTGCTGCCGCCGGTGTTTGGCCATGTTGGTGGCGGGCCCGGCGTCAAAGATTCCTGGGCTGGAGGCGTGCGGCCACGGCTCTCGGGGGCTGCTGGGGTGGATCCCATGGAGGTGTGGTGCGCAGCGGTCGAGGCAGAGCACCTCGTCCGTGCGGCGGCGGTCCTCCCCATGGCTGGCGGTTCTGCTGTCTGGCGATGCTGGTGGTGGGAAGGCATGGCTGCCGGTGAAATCCGAGCTACGACTCCGGTCATGGCGGGTGTTGGCGGCATACGCCATTAACTTGTTGAAGGCATCGTAGTCGCTGTCATCGTCTTCTTGCTTGAGCTGCTCCGGGGGAACCTTAGATCTGGGTCTCTCGGATCGGGCGATGGCGGCGTACGGCGTCGTTCTCCCTCCTGGGGAATTTTCTATGGAGCAGATGCAAGCTGGTGGGTCCTGAGGTGGAGCGTTTTTTTTTCTTTCGTGTTGAAGACAACGAATCTCGGCGGCGTGGTGCATCGGGGTAGCATCGTCAGATACGTCATGTTCGATGTGCGCAGGGTGGTGGAGCTGTCTAGCGTCATGGTGGCGTTGGTGGCAGGCCTCGGAAGGTCATTGCATTGATCTCTCCTGAAGATGGGTATGCGGAAGATGGTGGCGGCGAGGACTTCTAAGCGTGTATGATGGTATGTGCCGATGGTCTGCCGGACCGGTTGTGCCACCTGTTCGCCATTGAGCGACTTGTCGAGGCCTTCGGTTTTTTGATGATGCGCGTTGGTGTGATGTCAGGGTGTTGGCTCTATTCATCCCCCCCCCGCGTCATCGGTGATGTAGGACTAGCGAGCTGTCGTTAGTTTGGTGGTTTCGGTTCGATCTTTGTAATTCTCTTTGTAGGTGTTGTGAATAATTCGTTCTGATATTTCCTCCATTTTAAAAAAAAGGAGCCACCCAAATTCGTTCTGCAATGTTCCTACGCATGTGAGTGTCCGTGGGAACACAAACGTTTATCAATTTCAGATCTCCATTTTTTCTAAAAAAAGGAGCCGCCCAAATTCGTTCTGCAATGTTCCTACGCATGTGAGTGTCCGTGGGAACACAAACGTTTATCAATTTCAGATCAGCATGCACTCACTTGGAGCGCGTAACAGTTTATGAACGAAAGAAGAAAAGAAAAACGCTAAAGATGTGCCTGGAAAACGATAGGTAATCGTTGGTAGCGTGTAATCGCCCTGCTCAACGGTCTCTATGGTTCCATGTTGCACCTATTCATCACAACATGGATGAGACTGGACCCACAATAGAACAAGCATGAAAATGACTTAAAGCAATCCATATCTATTATTCTAGAAAACAAAGGAACCCATATAGCTACGTCATGTAGAAAAATAATATGCATTCCAACAGCGCAATTAACTAATCTTCTCATGAGTCATGGAACAATTAGCCATGGTCTTTGTCTGAGAGAGCACTATATATCATAAAGCAAGAAAAGCATCGTAGCACAAGCACCATGGCCGCGATCACAACGATCAGGACATTTAGATTTGACGCATGCTTCGAGAAGCACGGATATATAACTCAAACAAATCAAGAGAATGCAAGTTTGCTCTTGTCTTCACCCCTAGACTCTCACTTCTTCTTCTTTCTTTTTTGAGAGGGAGACTCTCAGTTCTTCACTGTTGTTTGCTTGCGCAACGTTGCTCATAATCCTTACTTTTTTATCTTTGGAAGGGGCTGACACACACAGATCGATGACCTTATATTGCCCATAATGAACGATTTTATCGTGAAGTGTATATGTGGATTGCCTAGCCTTTCCATCAGTTCGGACTTTTGATTCAAGTGGCTAGTGCATGAAGCTTAACATGGTATCAGAGCCCCAAGTCTCGAGTTCAAATCCTGGCTTTCACATGGTTTTCGCAATTAAGCCTAAAAATTGATGTTGCCCACCTCTTATATGGTTTTCGCAATTAAGCCTAAAAATTGCTGTTGCCTCCCTCTTTAGCCACCGCTGATGCCCTGTTTCGGTGTGCTCTTCTTCTTTCACGGATGAGGGCTGACACACACAGATGATCTTCTATTGCCCATAATGAACGACTTAACCTTAAGACCGCCACACGGATGAGGGCTGACACACACAGATTATCTTCTATTGCCCATAATGTTTCGTAGCTTGTGTTAAGAAATTGGAATAACGAACAGTCAGATTTCGGTTTGGCTGTACTGATACGCGTAGGGGTACAAAGTTGCAACTGATTTCCCCTTGAATGCATCATGTGGCCCAGCAGACCAGCAACGTTTCTCCTTTGTTGTTTACGAGCTGCTTAATTGTTCACGTCCTTTTCCACATTTTCATTACTAGTTAATGCAGCAGCACATGAACAAAAGAAAACGTCCGACACATAAATACACGGGGTACTATGTCATCTCTGTATACAAGGGCATAGAGCACGAAAATCACAAATGGAGCCCGAGCTCCATGTTGACCTTTTAAAAAATGACATCGGTTTGTAAATTTTAAAAAATTCAGAACAAAAATTTAGGCATCAAAATGTTGACTCTACCAGGTTGCAAAACATCAATTTAAAATTCGTTATATTCTAGGCTACAAAACAATGACGAACCAGACAAATTTTGAAGTTTTCAAAATATACAGGGTTCACCGCACCCAGATCCACATACTTTCATTTTTTTCTCAGCCTAAAATACAATGAATTTTGAATTGTTTTCGCACACTAGTAGATTTCATAATCATCTACATCTAGGATTTTGTTTCTGATTTTTTTGATACTCCTTCCGTCTCATAAAAGATGTATCAGCTTTGTCTAAATTTGCATGTACGTACATACAAACTTTAGACAAAGTTGAGAGATCTTTTAACGAACGAATGGAGTACTTTCATTTTTTTTCAAAAAGAGCTCCCTAGAAGCTCGGGAGTCATTTGTGTGCCCTCCTTAGAGCATCTAAAGAGCATCCTTATATCGCCGTATATGTTTGTTCGTTTGGAAAGGCTGATAAAAAAGACACCCAATATCACAAACATCCGCCGTTCGTCTAACAAAAGAAACCATCGGACACATAAATACACTACCACATATGGTACTACGTCATCTCTTTATATAAGGGATTAGAGTGAGCTCCATGGTGTCCTATTTTTGAAAATTCTGAAATTTATATTTGTAAGTTTCCAAAAAAATCAAAAAATAACAGGTGTAGATAATGTTGAACTCTACTACCTTGCAAAATCAAAAATTCGAAATTCGGTGTACTCTAGGCTACAAAAAAAACCTCTGCACCTCGGCGGTATTTTGGTAGATTTTCTGCATGATGTTGTGATTAAAAATAACAAGTACAAAACAAATGTTTAGAAACATGTCGAAAAATATTACCAATCATGAGAATAATCATGCCTACGAGTGAATCAAAATGGTAGAATACATGGGACAAAACATTAGTGCTCACAGAATAACTTATCACTGCTAATGCAACAAAAAAAACTAATTGGAACTAAATTTTGATGCTCATGGAGAAGATCATGGCTACAAGGGAACACATAGTGAACCTAAGTGATAATAAACTCTAGCACACATAACAAATCACGGCTTATAGCAAAATAAAACTTCAAACCAAATGGAAGAAATTTTAGTACCCAAAAAACAATTAACATTTACAGAGCGGAACAAAATTTGGACCATAATTTTACCATAGGTGGAACAACTCACAAGTACAATAGGAATACAAAATTTAAATCCATGAAGGAAGGTAATTTTAGTCCAAGTGAAAAAAATTAATTATACGAATAATATATCACGAATAATAGGGAACACAACTTAAGACTAAGTGGAACAAAACTTAGGGACACTTGGAACAAATCATAACTACAAGCTAAACAAAAATGTGAACTAAATCGAACAAAATTTCAGCACTCATGGAACACATTCTGACCCCAAGTGAACAAAATTTAGACCTAATATTGGAGCACGTGGAACAAATTACAAAAACAAGATGAAGAAAGTTTAGACGTCCAAAACAAATCATGAGTACAAGAGTAACAACATTTTAGTTATTGCAGAACAAACCATGAGTACAAGCATAACAAAATTTAGACCGTGCGAAACAAATCAAAAGAGGAATACAATTTAGACCATACGGAACAAATCAATAATACTATAAGAAAAAATTAGAGCTTACATAACAAATCACGAGTACATGAAGAAGAAAAAATAGAGCATGCGAAACAAAGTTGAACACATGAAAATCAAATCATGACTACTAGAAAAGTATAATTCGGACTAAACGAAACAAAACTTCAGAGTCGAGAAATAAATCACAACTATATGTGAAACAATTTGTGGAGATTAATCCGATAACAGTGCACAACCAATCATTTCTAAATTGTGGCCTAATAAAGTGAAAAATACAAGAACCAAAAAATTAAAAGGAAACATAAAAAGTAGGAAAAGGAGCGGAAAATAAAGTAACACAAGACATAAGAAAAAAACGTTGCTTCAAAGAATTAAAAGCAAAAGAAACATACTGCAAAATAACAAGGGCTCACCTGGGCGGCAAGTGTAGCTGGGCCTTTTGGGTCGTCGGCTATCGTTCGCCAACCGCTGGCAATTCCACGGTGGGAATCTCCTGGGCAATAGAGAGCAATTTCTCGGGATGAGTACAACATGGGTGGATTAGTGTAGGTAGGTGACTGACGATTAGATTTTCCCTCTGCCCATATATCATAGGAAAAAAAAGTTGTTTCGATTCGACAAAAAATATGATGTACTCCCTAAATAAGGGTTTTTTAAACAAAAAGTCAAGCTAAGTAACTTTGACCATTGTTTTTTCTAAAAACTATTAACAACTTTAATATTTTATAGATATCATATGAAAATGCATTTTGTGATGTATCTAACGATATCAATTTTGTATTGTACATATGAGAGTGGATTTGGTAACCGCGTGTATACGTGAGCACGCATCCATTAGCGTTGGATTTTCTTTAAGATGCGTGCGTCACAAACGGAGCCAAACGGCGCGGGGCAAACAAACTATCTCTTCCTCTGCATGACGAGCGCCTGGAGGCGTGCTTAGAAGAGGAGCCATTGATGTCACCGCCGCTGACGAGTTAAAGGAGGCCGCCGCGGCAGGAGCTCTGACGACCTCCATCCCACCATAGCCGCCGTCGAGGGAGCTCCAACCTCCATCCCGCCATGGACGCTGCCCAGGGAACTCCGGCCTCCCTCCCCCTCCGAGACGCTGCCCACGGAAGGGTTCACCGCTGGTGCCTAATTTCTGCTCGAGTTCTTCGTGAAGGTCTGGCAGCTCTCCAACCTCGCCCCCACTACGTGCAGAACGGACCCTCGATTTTGGAAATTACAACGAAGGGACCTCGATTCTTGAATTGAGGTTGGCCACGCGCGTGTGCTGTTCGATTTGAGATGGCCTGCAGGCTAGAATTGTTTGACCACCGCGAGTTTGAGAAGGGATTGAGAGGAGGCGAACCTAGTTGCAGACTTGCAGTTCACTTGTGTTTGTCTGCAACTAGCCAGCATTCCGAAGCAATGGGTTACCTGCTAATTGTAAAGCGAACCTGGCCACAAGCTGCTGTGTTCGCGGCGGCGACGAGCACACCGAGCCAGTGATGCTGCTGGGGCTGCAGATGACCATGACGAGCACGGCGATACCCGCCCCACTCTTCTCCTTGCTTAAAAGTATTGTCTTCTTGAAGGCTGCTGAAGAATATCATCTTCTTCTTGATACCTTGTATCTGACAGTGAACTATATTGACCGTTTTTTTTTCTGACAATAAGATCAATCGCGGGTGCGGGTACTAGGGAGGTCGACCTCCGCCCCTCCTCCGTGAATGGGGAGGCCGGGCACTCGGGCGGCTCCGCTTCCACCGGGAGAGACCTCGCCTGAGCTCGCCGCCTGCTCTGCCCGGTGGCCTCGCCTCACCCCAGCTATGCGCGCGATGTTGAGGACGAGTATGCGGTGCGCAGACGTCGTAGACTGGCGAGGATCAGATGAGGTGCGCCGCTTTGCCTGGGCGCTCGCCGGCGACCACATCTGGGGACCTAGGGCGGCCCGGCCCTCCTCCAAGCGGCGAGTCTAGTGCCCACGGGAGAGCGGCAAGGCGACAAAGGCCGTATTCATAGAAAGTAAGAGGAGCGGCGGTGCACCACCGCCGGAGCCGGCCCTCCCAGAGGAATCCACCTGCGTCCATGGCGTTGCTGGGATCGAGCGGACCCGATTTGAGAGCGAGCGGTCGATTCGTGGCTTCATCGATCTGGGAGAGGCATTGGGAGTCCACCCATGCTGAAGGCGCTCAATCTCTGCTCCATCTCTTCAACAAGCGAGTCAATCGCTGAAGGCTGTGCTCAAACAAATCGGACGAGGACACCACGGTTGGGGCGGTTGCGCGACTGAAGATGAGGATAAGGCCACCACGCGTGACGCTTGCCTCCGGTGGCTGAGCTGATCTCCCAGAAGATAGGTGTTTGTGCTAAGAACGGGATGGGCACCGGCGGCGTGGATGGTCCCATGGGTGGCGCGGCCGTGCTGAAGCGCTGCATCTGGTGGAAGAGGGAAGGGGATAAAGTGAGCCGCGTTCCATCTATCACAGATTCGCACAGATTTCACAGACTAACGGTAGAGCAAACGACGTTAGTCACGTGTCAAGCAAGAAACGCATGCTCACGTATACACCCGGTCACTAGGCTTCATCCGTTGTACATATTAGTAATTTATTTTAAAATCTTAGTCAAACTTTATAAAGTTTGAATTTTTTTGAAAAATATAAGCATTATATATTGGAAGGGAGGTACACTCCGTTTTTATATGTAAGGCCAATATCAAAATTACATTTTGCCAATATATAAGGCCAATAACACTAATCCTTGATTATATTTCTATCTCGTAAGATGGTTTTCATTGCTGCAAAAGTTGCACGCAACAATAAAGAAATGGGATTTCTATTTTCGTGCCTCCGGTTCCTTAGTTGTGCTTAGTTTTCCTCAGCCTCTTAACTTTTCCTCAGTTTTCTCCTCCCTCTAGTTTGAATCCCCTCGGACGGGATGGTTGCCGTCAGGTCAGAGGCCTTACCGTTACCGTTAATCTGACGGGTGGGGCTGCACAGATCGAGGTGGGGCTGCACAGAGGGCAGATCCTCTCTGACCGTCTCGTGCTGACGGGTAGCCATCCATTTGTCGCTGACGCGTGTGCCGTTTTATTTCCTGATTGTATACGCGGTGCTGCCAATGACAAATGGGGCCGCTCTATAGGGCTGCCGCAGCCAATGACCAGTGGGGTCGTCTATTTTTCAAGAAAATACATATATAACCGCTCTGTGTAGCTGCCGCAGCCAATGACCAGTGGGGTCGTCTATTTTTCAGGAAAAGACATATATTACCGCTGTGTGGGGCTGCCGCAGCCAATGACCAGTGGGGTCTTCTATTTATTTAGAGAAAATCATATATTCCCGCTCGGTGGGGCCTTCGCAGCCAATGACCGCTGGGGTCGTCTACTTATTTAGAGAATATCATATAGAGCCGCTCTGTGGGGCCGCCTCAGCCAATGGCAGGTGACTATTTCGCAGTTTAATCTAAAGTGAATCTTATGCTAAACATGGTGCTTCCCGACGGTGACCTAGCAGTGACGGCGAGCATAGCCGTTCTAACCATGCCGATATCGGCATCGTTTGGAGGCTGTGGTGCTCGAATCATGGTGGAAATTGCGATATAATTTTTTAAATGCATAATATATAGGAAAATAGCTAGATCTCTAAATCGATGCATATGAAGCTACATATATATTCTTGGTCATAATTCCCTTATCTAAAGGGGATGGATGCATGGCTTCACGTCGTTGTCGCTTTCATCGTCAGTATCTTCGTCGTCCGAGTAGTAGTACTTCCTGCACATTGTTTCGTCGAACACCTTCACTGTGAGCACATCATCGCATTCATATTTGAAGTGTACGAAGCTGCCGAAATCCACACCGTGTGCGATGGCGAAATTCTCCCAGCCCTTGTCGAGGTACATCCGGCCTTGACCGTCAAATAGGACCTCCACGGTCCAGAGACGAGGACCACAGTCAGCTGCTCGCAGATACACCTTAGCTGGCTCCTGGCCGTTAAGATAGTCCGCAAACTTTTTTGGGAGTGCCTGCAAAGAGATCGAGCGCCGATCCGTTTGAAATTAAAGGTTTTTTAGAACATGCCTATAATTAATCACATGCATCATATATGTGGGAACGCGGACGTACCTTCTTGACCAAAGGGTCTTCATAGACGACGATGAAGAACTCCTCTATGATCAATGACAGTGTTGACGGTGGTGGTGGCAATGATGATGATCCACCACCCCGGCCGCCCCTTCCCCTTCCGGTCCGCGTCCGAGACGTGGAAGCCATGGCAATGGATCAAGTGTATGCGAACGAAGAAGAGAAAGGCAGAACCTATTGACACAAGGGATGGCCGTTGTGGGTGTTTATAAGGGAGAGATGACCATTGTAGGGGTTTACACAATAAATTAAGGAGGAGGTGACCGTTGTAGGGGTTTACACAATAAATTAAGGAGGACATGATCGTTGTGGGGGTAGTCATCTAGGTTTTGTGTTTAGTCAAACTTCCCTTTAAACTTTGACCACATATATAGGAAAAAGTAGTAGCATTTATGACACTAATTTAGTATCCCGAGATTCATTTTGAAATGTAGTTTCAAATTATACCAAAATCTCATCATATATTTGACTTAGTACAAAAGCTAAAAGTACACTTATTTGTGGACGGAGGGAGTATATCTCAACAGAAAAGTAATGCGGACTATCTTGACGGAAATGGAACATCGTGATATAGTTTATCATTTTACCGTGAAAAGTAATGCCTAAAAGAAATGGTAATTCATGATAGTTTATCATTTTACCGTAATGGCTACAAGAAATCGGTGATTGTTCATCATTTTTTGCGTGGAAAGTAATGGCTACAAGAAATGGGTGATGGTGTATCATTTTTTGCGTGGAAAGTAATGGCTACAATAAATTGGTGATGGTGTATCATTTTTTGCGTGAAAAGTAATGGCTACAACAAATGGGTGATGGTGTATCATTTTTTGCGTGAAAAGTACAAATCGGTGATGGTTTATCATTTTTTGCGTGAAAAATAATACCTAAAAGAGTTTATAATTTAGCTCGTGAAAAATAATACAGAAAACCAAACTTTAGCGTACTGGGTAACTGCCCTTTAGCATACATAGAGGGTGGAAGCTAATTACCGACAGAGAGAGAGAGAGAGGGTGGTGGCCCCGACCAGAGAGAGATAGGGGTTATCCTGCCCGTTAAATCATACGATCAACGGTCGGCGGGCACGATCCGCGTGACATGGGCTAGACCAATTAGGGCAATGTTGGGCGTCTGTGAGAGTTTGTGAAGGGAGAGGGCAAAAGCTGAGTAGTATCAAGAAACCAAGGGCAAGTGAGTAGTAAACGGACTAAGGGATTCAAATATGAGATTTAAAAAATGAAAAATGCGTGTTTTGTACAATGAAACTCATCTTGGCCTACCTCAAACTATTTGCAATACAAATATACATGAGTGTGAAAATTATGGCCTCATTCGGACAAAGTATGTTTTGGGGAAAGTCTGTTTTGGGTAGGGCTTATTGTGGAAAACCATGCACCTTCATAGCTACTAGGTGATTTGAGAAGTGGCAATTTGTGGTAAAACTTGATTTATCTATGATTTATCTATGATTTGAGAAGTGGCAACTTGTGGTAAAGACTCCATGAGTAAGTGCCACTCTTTTTCGGAATTTTTGCACATTAAATAACTCATTTAACTGGTTAATCCCATTTATTGACTCTATGTTGACCAGCCACTTGAGGGTAAAACTGAGTATATTGCACTAGCCAGTATTAGCACCCAAGGGGAAAACTGAGCACACAAAAATGCTAGTATATGACTCGAGGGTACACCTGAGTATATCTGAATTTCCAAGGTTAGACTCGAGGACGCGTGTTGCGGTGCAGAAGTGGAAGACGTGCCATTGTTGACGCGTGGTGATACGTCTCCGACGTATCGATAATTTCTTATGTTCCATGCCACATTATTGATGATATCTACATGTTTTATGCATACCTTATGTCATATTGATGTATTTTCTGGAACTAACCTATTAACGAGATGCCGAAGAGCCAGTTGCTGTTTTCTGCTGTTTTTGGTTTCAGAAATCCTAGTAAGGAAATATTCTTGGAATTGGACGAAATCAACGCCCAGGGGCCTATTTTCACACGAAGCTTCCAGAAGACCGGAGAGATAACGAAGTGGGGCCACGAGGTGGCCAGATGATAGGGCGGCGCGGCCCAGCCCTTGGCCGCGCCGGCCTGTCATCTGGGCCCCTCGTGACGCCCCTTGACCTGCCCTTCCGCCTACAAATAGCCTTCGTCGCGAAACCTCCAGTATCGAGAGCCACGATACGGAAAACCTTCCAGAGACGCCGCCGCTGCCAATCCCATCTCGGGGGATTCAGGAGATCACCTCCGGCACCCTGCCGGAGAGGGGAATCATCTCCCGGAGGACGCTACACCGCCATGGTCGCCTCCGGAGTGATGAGTGAGTAGTCTACCCCTGGACTATGGGTCCATAGCAGTAGCTAGATGGTTGTCTTCTCCTTATGTGCTTCATTGTCGGATCTTGTGAGCTGCCGAACATGATCAAGATCATCTATCTGTAATACTATATGTTGCGTTTGTTGGGATCCGATGGATAGAGAATACTATGTTATGTTGATTGTCAATTTATATCTATGTGTTGTTTATGATCTTGCATGCTCTCCGTTATTAGTAGAGGCTCTGGCCAAGTTTTTGCTAGTAACTCCAAGAGGGGGTATTTATGCTCGATAGTGGGTTCATGTCTCCGTGAATATGGGGGAGTGACAGAAACCTCTAAGGTTATGGATGTACTGTTGCCACTAGGGATAAAACATTGATGCTATGTCCGAGGATGTAGTTATTGATTACATTACGCACCATACTTAATGCAATTGTCTCGTTGTTTTCAACTTAATACTGGAAGGGGTTCGGATGATAACCTGAAGGTGGACTTTTTAGGCATAGATGCATGCTGGATAGCGGTCTATGTACTTTGTCGTAATGCCCAATTAAATCTCACAATACTCATCATATCATGTATGTGCATGGTCATGCCCTCTCTATTTGTCAATTGCCCAACTGTAATTTGTTCACCCAACATGCTATTTATCTTATGGGAGAGACACCACTAGTGAACTGTGGACCCCGGTCCTATTCTTTACATCTGAAATACAATCTACTGCAATTGTTCTACTGTTCTCTGCAAACAATCATCATCCACACTATACATCTAATCCTTTGTTACAACAAGCCGGTGAGATTGACAACCTCACTGTTTCGTTGGGGCAAAGTACTTTGATTGTGTTGTGCAGGTTCCACGTTGGCGTCGGAATCCCTGGTGTTGCGCCGCACTACATCTCGCCGCCATCAACCTTCAACGTGCTTCTTGGCTCCTACTGGTTCGATAAACCTTGGTTTCATACCGAGGGAAAACTTGCCGCTGTACGCATCACACCTTCCTCTTGGGGTTCCCAACGGACGCGTGCTGTACGCGTATCAAGCTCTTTTTCTGGCGCCGTTGCCGGGGAGATCAAGACACGCTGCAAGGGGAGTCTCCACATCCCAATCTCTTTACTTTGTTTTTGTCTTGCTTTATTTTATTTACTACTTTGTTTGCTGCACTAAATCAAAACACAAAAAAAAAATTAGTTGCTAGCTTTACTTTATTTACTGTCTTGCACTCTATATCAAAAACATAAAAAAATTAGTTACTTGCACCTACTTTACTTATTTCATCATGTTTCCTCCTAAGTTTGTTCTTAAAGATGTACCGGTAGGCCGAGGGTCTATCCTCGGGAAAGATAATATAGAAGATTTTTTCACTCATATTAGTACGGTTGAAGATTTTGACGATAGACACTTGGTAGAACTTGCTCCTACTTATGAAATTGTTGTTGCTTCTTTAGTACACGCGTTAGAAGCTAGATTTGTTAATCTTAATCCTGTACTTCAACATATGTTCCTTACACTCAGTGATATGGAAGAAGGAGAAAAGAAAGATTTTGTATTAGAAACCCTTCTTAAATAATTTGGGGGAATAGCAATAGAAGCTAGAAAAGTCTTCACTAAATATAATATGCTAGGCTCTTATACCAACTTTGCCAGTACCCTTGAGAAGATGGAAAAAGATAGACAAAAGTACACTAATGAAGTTAATTATGAGGGGGATATTAAAACATCAATACCTTGCAAGCTCTTGGGAATGTGCGAGGCGCTAGAAAAGAATTTTGATTGGATTGTTCCTGAAGATTTGTTTGATGAGAGTAGCAAGCCTAAGGGTAATGAAAAGGGAGCCTCTGGAACTTACATAGAAAAGATAAAATGCATAGTTGAGAAAACTCCACACCCCGCTGTAGATTCACCATTTTTCGATAACACTTGATACACACTTTCTGCGCCTAGCTGAAAGGCGTTAAAGAAAAGCGCTTATGGGAGACAACCCATGTTTTTACTACAGTACCTTTATTTTATATTTGTGTTTTGGAAGTTGTTTACTACTGTAACAACCTCTCCTTATCTTAGTTTTGTGCATTGTTGTGCCAAGTAAAGTCGTTGATAGTAAGGTTCATACTAGATTTGGATTACTGCGCAGAAACAGATTTCTTTGCTGTCACGAATCTGGGCAAAATTCTCTGTAGATAACTCAGAAAATTATGCCAATTTACGTGAGTGATCCTCAGATATGTACGCAACTTTCATTCCATTTGAGCATTTTCATTTGAGCAAGTCTGGTGCCTCAATAAAATTCGTCTTTACGAACTGTTCTGTTTTGACAGATTATGCCTTTTATTTCGCATTGCCTGTTTTCATATGCTTGATGGATTTTTCGATTCCATTGACTTTCCGTAGCTTTGTGCAATGTCCAGAAGTGTTAAGAATAATTATGTCACCTCTGAACATGTATATTTTGATTGTGCACTAACTCTCTAATGAGTTGTTTTGAGTTTGGTGTGGAGGAAGTTTTCAAGGATCAAGAGAGGGAGATGATACAACATGATCAAAGAGAGTGAAAGCTCTAAGCTTGGGGATGCCCCGGTGGTTCACCCCTGCATATATCAAGAAGACTCAAGCGTCTAAGCTTGGGGATGCCCAAGGCATCCCCTTCTTCATCGACAACATTATCAGGTTCCTCTAGTGAAACTATATTTTTATTCCATCACATCTTATGTACTTTGCTTGGAGCGTTGATGACCCACAAGTATAGGGGATCGCAGCAGTCTTCGAGGGAAGTAAAACCCAAATTTATTGATTCGACACAAGGGGAGGTAAAGAATACTTATAAGCCTTAACAACTCGAGTATGTCAATTTTAGGGAACAAGGCCTAGGGATTACACTTTCACTAGTGGACACTCTCAACATTGATCACATAACGTACACGTATAAATGCATACTCTACACTTTTGTTGGATGATGAACACATTGCGTAGGATTACACGAACCCTCAATGCCGGAGTTAACAAGCTCCACAATAATGCTCATGTTTAAGTAACCTTTAGTGTAAGATAGATCAAAGCTACTAAACCAAGTACTAGCATAGCATGCACACTGTCACCTTCATGCATATGTAGGAGGAATAGATCACATCAATATTATCATAGCAATAGTTAACTCCATAATCTACAAGAGATCATGATCATAGCATAAACCAAGTACTAACACGGTGCACGCACCGTCACCTTTGCACACATGCAGGAGGAATAAAACTACTTTAATAACACATCACTAGAGTAGCACATAGATAAATTGTGATACAACATGCCGCAATCATAAAGAGATATAAATAAGCACCTCACTATGCCATTCAACAGTGAATAAGTATTCTCGTGAAATCTAGCCTAAGAGACCCACACTGTGCACACACTCGTCACCTTTACACACGTGGGACGCAGGAGTCTCCGGAGATCACATAAGTAAAACTCACTTGACTAGCATAATGACATCTAGATTACAAGCATCATCATATGAATCTCAATCATGTAAGGCAGCTCATGAGATTATTGTATTGAACTACATAGGAGAGAGATGAACCACATAGCTACCGGCACAGCCCCGAGCCTCGATGGAGAACTACTCCTCCTCATGGGAGCAGCAGCGGTGATGAAGATGGCGGTGGAGATGGCAGCGGTGTCGATGGAGAAGCCTTCCGGGGCACTTCCCCGCTCCGTACAGGGTGCCGGAACGTAGATCCCGTCCCCGCATCTTGGCTTCGCGATGGCGGCGGCTCCGGCAGGTTTCTCGTGGGTTTCGTCAATTGGTATCGGGTTTTCCGATCCAGGGGCTTTATATAGGCGAAGAGGCGGCGCTGTGGGGTCGAAGGGCGGGCCAACACCCTAGGGGGCGCGCCCCCCTAGGCCGCGCCAGGCTAGTGGTGTGGTGGGCCCGTGGCCCCCTCTCCGGTCCTTCTCGTGTGTTCTCGGATGCTTCCGGGGAAAATAGGAACTCTGGCGTTGATTTCGTCCGATTCCGAGAATATTTTCGTTGAGAATGCCGTGCGCCACTCACATTTCTAGCGCGGGCGCACCACAAATCGCAGGTCACTGTTACAAAAGTAGTAGTGGCGCACCTCGATTGTGGTGCGCCATAAGTGGTGACAGGAGTCCAAATTCTCCCTCCCCCAAACTAGTGGTACACGTCAGGTGCGCCATCGCTACATTTCTTACCTATGGCGCATGTTATGAGGTGCGCCACTGCTAGGACGTGTCCGCAGCCCATTTAGAGATGATAGGGCTTAGCAATGGCGCACTTAGGTGGTGCGCCAATCGCTACAGGGTTACCCATGGCGCATGTCCTTATGTGCGCTAATCGTTTAGGAGGGCTGTAGCCCATTTAGAGATGAGAGTTTAGTGCTACAGCACCACGTAGCAATGCGCCATTGCTATGTCACCCTAGCAAGGGCGCACGGCTCGCGGGTGCCACCGCTTAACCTCGGGGACCCTGCTTTTAACCCCTCCACTCACATGTGCCACCCACTTTCCCAAACACCTTTCCACCACCACCTCCCACCAAATCTGATCTGGTCGTGTTGCCCCTCCTTCCCACCTCATTTTCACTCTCTTTTCATTCACCAAAATTAAGTTGGTAAACTTAATTTTCTTTCATAGATAAGTAATGGTGAAGTTTTTAGCTCAATACCCTACTTTACCAATCTCAACTTTTACCTCATCCAACACTCTAGGTCTCGCCGTATCGGTAACTTTGTTGGTTTTATGCTTTGTGTGTGACCGGTTCCGATATGATCGTCTTGCACACGTGCATGTGTGTTGTATGCCAGTTTCCGGATCCATGTGTGTTGTATGAAGCCTCCAGATCCACGTGCATGTGTGTTGTATGCGAAGCGTCACGTGCATGTGTGTTGTGGCGTTTAAGCCTCCGGATCTACATGTGTTGTATATGCGAAGCCTCCACACATGTGTTGCATGCTTTTGTTTATAGGGATTTGAAATGCGGGCTTTTTTGAGTTGCCAATATTTTGCCGAAAACGTTGATTCATTTCCGTTTGCGAATGTTGGGCATACTACGCATATACATATGTCCTATTTTAGGGAAGGTCATGCCAAAATTTTCTTTTGGTATGCTAAGATATCCATTTTCTCTGTACCACGCGAGGCTGACCATGGTCACGCATGATGAAGGCAGAAGCCGATGAGTCTAGGTTTTTGAAAGCGCGCGGCACCAGATGGTCCGAAATAACCAAAGGAGATAAGATCTGTCCAGTGTCGAAGAGTGCAATGCAGACGAGCCGCCATGGAACCCTAAAGCCGAATATAGTGATGCGGGACCACCTTAAAAACGCGCGTGGCTTCATGGATGGCTATCGGTGGAAGGCGGCGAAAGATGACATTGCTAATTTGGTCCATGGGATTTCAACAACAAATAAGGAAGGAGGCGAGTCAGGATGTAGAAGATCTGGCTGTGATCGAATAGTAAGAAGATCCCGGAGGTGATCATGCAGTCACAATGTAGGAGATCCTTCTGGACCTGGTGATGAGGAAGATCAAGATGGAGGTCATCATGTGCGATCATGAAAAGATGAAGGCGGCGGACCATCAGGCCGATGGTGACCTGGGTGTGACCCTTATCTTCAAGAGCTACTTCCTCGGCGCACCGAGTAACGCACGAGCTGCCGCCCGAGAGAAAGCCGAGATGGATCAAGCCGGAGGTAGGCGCAAGCTCCTCCAGTGTATGAAGGAGGTGGCCGGAGGATGCCACTTTCCCCGAAAGTAACGCTCCATGGCTCGCAGAATAAGGTAAAGCACAGAATGGCCGACATCATCCTTCAACGACAACATGTTATTTCGGCAGGAACGTCTTCCCAAAGGTAACACGTGTCCGACTAGTATCGAGGAGGCCAAGAAAATCGTGTAAACTTTCCGGATTTACCACATGTGAAATACCATGTGTGCTTGAACGGACAGATCATTTATCGAACGTAGCACGCGGAGGTACCATATGTCCGGTGTGCGGCGTTTACGACAAGAAGGGGAAGAAAGCCTCGGGAAGTTGGTGTGGTACTTTCCGATCACTCCGTTCCGCAGCGGCATTTCATGGATCCCAAGCAAGCAAAGCTAATGCGTCGCACGCGGAGATGAGGAAGGGAGAAGATGACGCGTATGATCCGAAGAAAAGAAAAAGGACATGATGTTGAGACACCTTCGATGCTAGCCAAGGGAATGCATTGAACCTCGAGTACCCAGAATTTGGGGACGATCCTAGAACATATGGGCTGGGCGCGAGCACCGATGGAGTCAATCCGTTTGGCAGCCAAAGCAGCACGCATAGCTCCTGCCCGTGTTTGTGTGGATGTACAACCTCCCCCTCGGTTGTGCATGAAGAGGAAGTACATTCAAATGAGTATGCTAATTGAAGGGCCGAAATAAATCCGTGGGAACCACATCAATCTGTATATGGGGCTTCGAAAGAGGAGCTAGCCACGCTATGGGACGCGCCCCGGCCAACACGTGGGACGCCGCCGCGTAAGAATATTTCCCCTATGAGAGCCGGTTGCTCACGACGGTGCACGACTTTCTCTACATTTCATGATATGTCGCGGGGCAGGTCCACCTTTGATTCAATGCATGCTGCCAGGTGCATGGACGACACAACGCACCGCCAGCTAGATAAAGATCCTGGGTCCTCGAAAACGGTGTTCATGGGACATCGAAGGTGGCTTCGCGAGGACGACGATGGAGGAAACGCAAGGATCTGTTCGATGGTCAAGACGAACCACGAAGACGACTCACGTACGAGAAGCGGCAGCAAATAGACGCAGCTATTGAAAAATTGGAAAGAGTGCCCACCTCGGAAAGAAGCGAAGGCGCTGAGTCAGTCGTTTAAGGTATGGATGACGAGGTCTGTTTTCCGGGACTTGCCATACCGGAAGATCCTCCGTGTGCCTCACAGCCTTGATGTCATGCACATCACGAAGAACGTGTGAGAGTCTACTTGGTACCCTCCTCAACATGCCGCAGAAGACCAAAGATAACAAAGCAAGGTACGACTTGCAATCAATTGGATCAGGGAGGAGCCTACACGGGACGCCCTAATGATGATGATGATGATGATGATGCCAGTTGATGATTTATGACGATGATGAGGCGGAGGACACGCAAAGTCATCGCAAGGGCAAAAAGGCCAAAAGATCAATATTACTGCCCCCCACGTGCTTCACTCTAAGTCGAAGGGAGATCGAGCAGTTGACCGTCTCCTAGAGAAACTTCCTTACTTGCCATTGCTGGGAAGATAAGCAGGTACCTAGACAAAGCGGCGCGCAGGTTCAGCGGATGAATTCTCACGACGTCACGTGCTGATGACGCAGATACTTCCGGTTGCAACCGTGGGATCATGGACGCGCACGTCCGTGAAACGCTTTTTGGCCTATGCAACTTTTTCGACGTCATCTCTCGGAAGTCTCGTTTGGCGTGAGGCAACTTAGAAGGCTACAGAAGAGATCGTGTGATACCGTGCGAGCTTGAGATGTACTTTCCGCCCGCATTCTTCGACGTTATGGTGCATCACCGGTACATATCAGTGGAGGATATCATCCAACTGGGCCGACGCCTCGCATGCATGATGCTGCTCAAAGGATGAATGGTGTCATCAAAGGGTAATGCTCGCAATAGGGCACGCCCGTACGGAAGCATAGCTAAGGGCTTTCAATTTAAGAGTGCATCTCCTTCGCATGAGTTATCTAGAATCGAGAATCCCGTCGGGTCCGGGGCCTGAACGTGCACTCGGAAGCTCGCCGATGGGGTCACCACAGTGTAGCCGCGAAATGCATGTCGACCAAGGGCCGACCGACTTTGAAAGAGCAAACCTAGTCGCGCTTACAACACATAGACGTGGCCGATCCTTGGGTGGTAGTGAGCACAAAACCTTCACGCCACGACGTACACGATCGTGTGTGGCCAATGAGGGATTCGGGACAGAGATATAATCAAAGAGCAGAACTCAACCTTCATGCGGTGGTTCAAGGACAAGATGCCGA